>NC_092803.1:35567147-35892862 GCF_040954645.1 Diabrotica undecimpunctata
TGACACAGCTGAAGATCGATGAGAATGGTTGGTTATTTTATGTTTTTCTGTGTCTATTTCAATTTTTTCAGCTGACATTTTTTTCCACTTAGATACGGTGTTGATTCCAAGTGGACAGTTTTTGAACCAACATCCATCCTTTTAGTTAGGGTGAACGGTAAGAGTCTGCCTGATAAAATATTTTTTCCTCTTTTTTTCCATTAATTTCAAAAATAATCTAACTGGACATATATTTTCGTTTGATGAATTTCTTACCAGCCATTTGCTGCTTGCCAAACTTTTCGAACCGCCTTGATTTGTTTTGGAAAAAATGCTGTTTTATTCAATTCGATTCGTAAATTCTTCCATAATATCAAATTCTATCTGGAAAAAGTGAATTTTGCAGTTTACGACCTCATTGCCTCTCCAAGCAATTTCAAATGAGCAAAGGTGAAAAACCTTTTTTTGTGCTCCATCGAGAGTTTTCTCGTCGTAGCTTTAAATGATTTTTAATAGTTTTTCGGTGGATAATGCTTTTGAACTGGGTTTTCTTTTTTCTTAAACACTTTAAAGCTGTCTCCGCTTGATATCTTTGGCCAATTTTGCACATTTGAAAGTTATATCTGTAAAAGGGTTGATTTTTATACCGTAATCCGTAAAATTATTGTATCTTTTGCTGTAGTATTCCACATTGACTTTACAGACGACTCTTTATAGTCTTCGCCATTACCTTTTTTCATATTACAGGCATAATCCTCGAGAATTTTTGCTAGTTCCGTTATGGTAGTATATCCTTCAAGCGTAAAATTTCTCGCTTGTAGGATTGCAGTTTTGTTGCATTTCTTTATTAATTGTGTTTATGTCGGAAAAACAGAAAAACCATGGGCTCGTACAAAAACAGATAACACAGATGTAGAACTAGAAAATTTGCACAAAGTAAGTCAAGAAATAACAGAGAAATACTTAAAACCTGAAAGAACAAATAAAAAGGAATGGATGACGGAGGAAATTCTATGTATGATGGAAGACAGAAGAAACGCTAAAGATAATAAGAATTACTACAACAACATAAATAACGAAATAAAAAGGGCTATTAAAATAGCAAAAGAAAATTGGTTTAGCTCGAAGTGTACAGAGATAGAGTCATTACAACAAAAACATGATTCATTTAACCCCCATAAAAAGATTAAAGAAGCGACAGGCTTATATAAACACAAGAACACTGGATTCCTGACAGATAATCAGGGAAACATAGTACTGGAAATAGAGCATAAAAAAGATATTTGGATTAAATACGTGGAAAAAACTTTTGAAGATAGACGAAGTAACACTGGTATTACAACAAACACCAATTGCGAATCTGGACCACCATTTACAGTCGAAGAAGTAAAATATGCCATCAAAAGCACCAAAGATGGTAAAGCAGTAGGCCCTGATAATTTTCACTTATAATTCTTAAAACTTATGGACTATGATGGCATAAAATGGTTGACAAATATATTTAACAGTATATATGATACGGACGTGGTTCCCCAAGAGTGGTTAGTGTCAACTTTTATAAATCTTCCAAAAAAACCCAATGCGAGAAAGTGCGAAGACTATAGAATTATAAGCCTTATGAGCCATTTACTTAAAACATTTCTAAAGGTCATTCACAAAAGAATATATACAAAATGTGAGGAACAACTAACAAGAATACAATTCGGATTTCGTGATGCTCTGGGAACATGGGAGGCCCTTTTTGCTGTACAGGTGCTATTTCAGAGATGCAGGGATGTGAATTGTAACATATACGTATGCTTTATAGATTACCAGAAGGCATTTGACAGAGTAAAACATGACAAATTAATGACTCTAATGCAAGAAATTGGAATTGACAACAAAGATCTTAGAATTATCAGAAACATTTAGTACAATCAAATGGCCAAAATCAAAATAGAAGACCAGTTAACTGATAAAATTGCAATAGAACGTGGAGTACGACAGGGCTGTATTTTGTCTCCATTGTTGTTCAATATTTATTCTGAATGGGTATTTAAGGAAGCTTTAGACGGTTGTGGGAAAGGAATACTAATAAACGGTGAATGGTTGAATAACATTAGATATGCAGATGACATTATAGTTTTTGCCGATAATCTGAATGACTTACAGATATTAACAAATCGCATAACAGAAGTCAGCAACAGATACGGACTAGCTCTTAACATAAAGAAAACCAAATTATGACAATTAGTAAAAAACCAATACTAAACGCTCAACTTACAATCAACCAACAGAATATCGAAAGAGTCGAGCAATATACATATCTAGGCACCAATTTAAACAGCCAATGGGACCACTCAACAGAAATTAAACAGCGAATAATAAAAGCAAAAGCAGCATTCGTTAGAATGAGAACCATTTTCAACAGTCGAGACATATCATTAAAAACAAAATGCCGTCTATTGAACTGCTACATATTCACAGTTCTGCTCTACGGAATGGAAGCTCGAAGCTTTCGAAATGTGGTGTTATAGGCGCATCTTACGTATATCCTGGGTTGACAGAGTTACTAATGTGGAGGTCCTGCGTAGAATGGGGAAAGAATGTGAAATTCTCATGACCGTCAAAACTAAAAAGCTGGAATATCTAGGACATGTAATTAGAAATCAAGAACGTTACGGCCTTCTCCAGCTGATTCTCCAAGGGAAAGTAAATGGTAAGAGAGGACCGGGAAGAAGACGCATTTCCTGGCTTCAAAACTTACGAAAGTGGTATAACACGACTACCACTGAACTGTTCCGCACTGCAATAAACAAAGTAAAGATAGCCGTGATGATCACCAAAATCCGGAACGGATAGGCACTTTAAGAAGAAGATGTCGGAATATTCTTGTTGATATTGTTCTACAAATTCTTCCTTCCTTCAAAGACTTACTCATCTCCCTTCTGTCGCATTTTAGTTTGATCTATCCGAATACAATAATTATGTGGCCTGTTTCTACTGGTTTTCGTCTGTTTAACAAGAATACTTGTTCTTAAAAGGCGATGATCGCTGCCAGTTGTGAATCGATTAAGAGCAGTTATATATTTAAAAAATGTCTTTGTTCCCACACAAGAAGTAATTGATTTCGTTTTTCGTCTTTTTATCTGCAGATATATACGTCCATTTTCGGTTTACTGGTTTCTGGAAGTGTGTGTTAACGGCATATAAATTTTGTTGTTCTAAGAAGTTATATAATTTTTCTCCTCTTTCATGCCGTGTGCCATAACCATGCATTTCTATTTTAGTTTCAGTATTTTCTTCTTTTTTACTTAATTTTGCGTTAAAATCTCTCATAATGATGGTATACTTTGTATCATTTTGTTCTAATGTTGTTATCGATTCTTCGTAGAACATTTCAACTACCTCTTCCTGATGTGTTGTTAGGGGAACATACACTTGTATAACCTTGATCTTGGTTTTATTATCTAGGTCTATTATACTATAAGCTACTCTATCAGAAACTCTTTTATATGTAGAAATGTATGGTGTGAGATACTTTTTGACAATAAATCCTACTCCACCATATGTTTCGTCATTTTTCCCTGTATAGTATAGGTTTAAATACGATTTCCAGACTTTAGATACATGCATTGTTCGCCTCTTCTTTTCACTTCTGACAGTCTACAATACCCCAGTTTATCTTGGATAGTTCTTCTTTTAATTCGTAGACCTTTTCATCTCTAGCCATCGATTGGATGTTGTATGTGGATAGTAGTAACTGTTTTTGTTTGTTCGTATCTATTTTGGCGCGTTTTGTTGAGCTTGTGCGTCCCCTATAATCCGTGAGGCTGACCAGTTTTCCGGTGTACGATTCTGAACTGCTAGCTTTACCCACCTGGGGTATCGTCCCATTTTGTTTTAAGTTCAACAATGTTTTGAGGGGTATATTGGGATTAAAATACCACGCTTGCTGGACGGGTTGATGAGTTTTCGCAGTATCACAGCCAGTTAAATCAGTATTTGATTTTCGCCTGTCACTTTGGGGTATCGTACCTGTCAGGAATTGTATTGCTCAGCCATGGGCCACTAATGACACAGCTACTGACCTGTGTCATGCCCTCAGTTGATCCGCGGGTACTTATTTGGCGAAGCCTTATTCGTACCTGTCCTGCATATCTACAGGAACGTTCCCTATCAGCCATTGGGTCGCGCCGTGTCGGGTTTGAGGACTTCCCCGCCCAGTCTGTCTTGCACAAAGTACTGAAGGACCTCTACTCAGTTCAGCGTCCCATCTCTACATAAACTGAGACCGGCACGATTGGTAGTTGATGCTGCTACTTAAAAAAACACAATTTTCACCAGCTAGTGCAATCAACTGGTTTCGATGGTGCAATGGATTTGTGAGATCTATTAAAGTAAATTTAATGAAGTACATTTATCATTATAATTAAGTAAAAAATGTAAAAAAGCGTAACGAACAAATATAAGTACATTATCAGACTGTTTAATTATTATAATGCTAGTACCAACTAAAAACGCAATAAATTCTAATAGGTGGTTTTTAGACTTTCAAGTTAAATATTTAATTTGAAATAAAATTTCTAATAACACTGGAAAATATATGTTTTGTACCATGTAATGATTCCACTATTTTTTAAGTTGAGATGATTTTTTAATGACTAGAATTTAAATATGCAATCAAAAATAGTATATCACAAAGGTTTTCTAAAAATTCTACTTAATTTTTTATTTTTACTATTTTTTTTTTTGGAAATTTTAATATTTATTTAAAATATTTAAAATTTATGCCAGAAACAAATATAAAATGTAATTTTCATTACCTACAACTAATTAGATATGTTATGCTGTTTGTATGTCTGTGTCTTTATGCTGTGTAGTAAGTTTTTATTACATCGTGCGTGCAGTCCCATAATAAAGAGGTGTTAAAACAATGGATTTAAATATTAAATCTTAAATTAAGTTAAAAAGTCCTAGCTGTATATCAATATCGTGTATCGTAGAGTGTCCTACTCGTACCCGTGCGTTTTGCGTGTAATATATTTTTGACGTGACAACGTCTTAAATTAGGTTGTGGCTCGGAGTCATTTAAGAAAAAGTGTAACGCCCGCTCACGTCTGTTACAGTAAGTCGCCGAACGAGAGAGAGGCCCGCTGGACCGGCGAATGCCTTGCGTCTCCCACTCAAACATGATCGGTCCGCTGCGCGCGGCACTAGAGAATTAGGCGCGTTGAATCGCTAAAGTTGAAAATCGTTGAAAGTATCGTCAGCTGTGTCTGTAGTGAAAATGTGGAGTGCTTAGATTAGTCATTTACAACAACTACAACAATAAAGGTAAATAATTGTACACTATAATTTCATTGCCGCGAAACAAGCAGCTAAATTAAAATGGAAATGGGCTGGACACAACGAACGTCTCGAAGATGGTAGATGGAACAAAGAAGTCGGAAACTGGCGACCGTACGATGCGAAGAGACCAAGAGGAAGACCTCAAATGCGCTGGAGCGACGATATCAAAAGAGTCGCAGGACCAATGTGGAAACGCCTAGCACACAACAGGGATGAATGGCGAGAAATGGGAGAGGCCTTTATTCGACAATTCGGATAAAAAAAAGGGCTAAAAAAAAAAAAAAAAAAAAAAAAAAATATTTCATTATTGTAAACTATGATTGATTGATTAATTGTTAGATTGACACAAAAGTTGAGAAACTGAGTTTATAGGTTATGTCATACTATTGACAAATATTGATAGTGTTAAGTAAATTATTAGTTTAAATCACTCTGCAATCAATCGTAATTCAGTCGATTGAGAAGAAACAGCGCGTATTTCTAGTCAAACATTTAAAATAACAAATTATAACTTCTAACCTATCAAAACAGGGCGACCAAACAAACGAACTAAACCGACCAATCACCACGCGCGGAGTTAGAATTTAACTGTGTTTAGCAAGAATTTCAAATTCCAATTTTAGTAAATGTTTTAATTTTCAACTTTACCATTTACATTTACAAATTTTAATTAATTTCAAATTTATTTAGCAAAAATTTGAACCTTCGATCTGAATAAGTGTTTTGATTTTCAAATTGATTCTTTAAAATTAAAAATATTAAAATATATATAATCAGAAGTGAACGTCACATAACTTTATCTGTACTTATTATTATTTAATATGTAGGCAAATACATGTGACCATACTTGGTAGACACAATTGGAAATAGTAATTTTTTATAACTGAAAAAAATAAATATATAAAATACTGGTAGCAAACAATAACTTCAATGATCGATATCTCCGCAACTAATTGATATATCGAAAAAATTTTCAAATAAATTTTGTAGAAAATAATAAGATCAATAATATAATATAAAATAAATAATATATAAAATAATATATAAAAATATAATATATAAAATATAAATAATATATAAAATAATAATATAATAATATATAATATATAAAATAATATATAAAAAAGACGTTGTCACGTAAAATCTTCGCCCGTAAAACCGACTTTACAGGCAACCGATTTTTTTTTTTTTATAATTCGGATATCCTTTTCATCAACTTTAATTTTATGAGTATAAGTATGTTTATCAGTTTGTGATGTTGTACTAGATAAAACGATTTTTCGTAGATGAAATAGGCAAATACATCCTTTCTTTAATCTCTACATGTCTGCAGGAGCAAGGTGATACTGAATAGAGCTTCGCGTGTTCCAAAAGCATTTCTAAAGCCAAACTGTGATTTTTTCGCATTTACTTATAATTCGACTATGTATTATTCTTAAAAATGTTTTATGGATATGGGATATAAGGCTAATTAGTAGGTAATCTGCACATATCCTGGGCTGTAGTTTTTTAAGGATGTGACCAGTATCGAATACTTAAATAAATACCGTTTAGGCTAGCTGATTATTTATTTTTTGCTAATTATAAGTGAGTGTATTATTTCAGATTTAATGATATATGCTGTTGTTATCTTTATTTAATTTTATCCTTCATTATATACATCGTGCATTGATCACATATTAATATCTAAGCGGTGGGCAACCTCCGTAACAGATGTTAGAACTTATAGAGGCGCAAATTGCGATTCGGACCATTTCTTGGTTATATCGAAGATAAAACAAAGAATATCAATGGTAAGAAAAGAGAAAGGCGCTAAACTGACTAAGGCACTAAATTCACTAAAATATCACAAAGGAAACATTAGGTGAAACCTCAAGCAAAAGAAACGAGGAATGGTTTGACCAAGATTGCCAACAAGTAATAAATAGCAAAAATATAGCTAGGCAGAAATGTCTACAAAGGGATTCCCGATTGAATAGAAGGGCGTATGAAGAACTCAGAAAAGATGCAAAGAAAATATGTAGAAGAAGGAAACCAAGCAATGCACCCAAAGATACATGACAACAGTTTACAAGGACAAAAATGGGGCAATTATCAGCGAGAAAGAGGAAATAATGAAAAGGTGGAAGGAGCATTTTCAAGAGTTGTTAAACCCAGAAAAAGAACAAAACGAAGATGAAGAAATAATTCACCACACAGCAGAACAACTAGTTGAGCAACCAACATTGGAAGAAACGATAAACGTCATAAAACATCTAAAAAATAACAAAGCACCTGGCACAGATGGAATAACTGCAGAACTGATAAAGAATGGTGGACATGCATTATAGAGGCGTATCCATAAACTAATCGACCGAATATGGACACTAGAAGTCATCCCAGAAGATTGGAAAGTAGGAATCATACTTCCTATATACAAAGGGGGAGACAAACGAGTCTGCAAAAATTATAGGGGCGTAACAGTTTTAAATGTCGTCTACAAGATATTATCAGGAATTCTATACAGCCGCCTGGGCCCGTTTTCGTAGGAGATTATTGGTGAATACCAATGTGGCTTCAGACCAAAGAGGTCAACTATAGACCAAATACATATGTTAAGAGGTATACATGAAAAATGTGTTGAATATAACATACCTATTTACAACTTGAATATCGATTTCAAATAGGCGTTTGATGGAGTAGATCGACAAAAGATGTTAAAGCAACTATCTATGTTAGGGATACCCAAAAGTTGGTTAAACTTATACGACTGACTCTGGAGGGTTCCACAGCTATGGTGAGAATAGATGGAGGTATGACGCAGGCCTTTGATATTGAAAATGGAGTTAGACAAGGTGATGCCTTATCAACAACACTTGTTATTCTAACTTTAGAAGCTGTTGTTAGAAAACTGGATATAAACGGCTGTATTAATACAAGATCAATGCAAATATGCGCATATGCGGATGATGTTGCCATAGTAAGCCGCCACGAAAGGGTATTAAGCGAAAAAGTTATAGAACTGAAACGAGAAGCTGCTACGTTTGGTCTATATATAAATAAAAGCAAAACAAAATATATGGAGTGCACAAAATCGAATGAACATGAGAATCTGAAGGTAGACAACCATACCTACAAATATGCCTCCACTTTTCCCTACCTAGGCTCAATAATAAATGACAACAACAAGATCAGTCAAGAAATACAAGTGGATTCTTAGCGGTAATAAGTGCTTTTATGCATACAAAGACTAAATGAAAAGTAAGTTACTGAATCGTGAATCTAAGCTGAGAATCTACAAAACAGTAATTAGACCAGTGGTCACATATGGATGTGAAACGTGGACCCTCTCAACCACTGATGAAAATCAACTGAGAATATTTGAGCGCAAAATACTAAGGAAGATATTTGGACCAACCCAATGCGGCGATGGTTCGTGGAGAATTAAAATTAACCACGAGCTGGATGAACTAATGCAGAGCGCAGATATTGTCAGATTTGTAAAGTCACAAAGACTAAACTGGCTTTGTCACCTAGAAAGAATGCTAGATAATCGAGCTGTAAAAGTAATATAGAGATGGAAGCCCCAAGGAAACAGAACAAGAGGAAGGCCCCGTAAAAGATGGACAGACGACGTAGAGAGGGATCTTAAAACCATGAACATCAGGCAGTGGCGAAGGAAAGTATCCGACAGAGCAGAATGAAAGAACATTGTTAATCAGGCCAAGACTCACAAAGGGTTGTAGCGCCATTAGAAGAAAAATATACATCGTGCGGTCTTTTAATTTTTAAATGCTTCTGTATATATTTTGTCAGCAGACATGTAACTTAAACTAAATAAAATAAAAACAGCCACCAAAACCATCATCATCATTCTGGCTTTACAACCTTACGTGGGTCCTTGCGTCCTCAAGAATTTCTCTCCAGTCGTCCCTATCCATCGCCTTCCTCCGCCAAGCACCTATTCCCATATTTCTCATGTCTTCATCGATGTTATCAAGGAACCTTGTTTTGGGTCTTCCTCTTCTTCTCTGACAAATGGGTCTATTAAGGAGCACTTTTCTAGCTGGGTCATTTTGTTCCATCCGCATTACATGCCATATTCACCTCAGACGTCCTATCTTAATATGTTTTACGATATCTGATTCTTGGTATATTCTATAAAGCTCTAAGTTGTATCGTCTTCTCCATACTAAATTGTCATTCACTGATCCATAGATTCGCCTTAGTACTTTTCTTTCGAAACATCCTAATATGTTTCAATTACCACAAGAAAAACTAAAAAAGTAATTAAACGTTCAAAAAATAATAACACCATGGAACCGAATAAAATGCCTACGAAATCACTATTAACCGAAAACCATATTAATATACTTGTAAAAGTATTCAATGAAATCAACAATACTGGGTAAATTCCGAAATAATAGTTAATATCTGTGTTTATCTTATACCCAAAAAACCCGACGCAATGAAATTTGAAGAATTTAGAAGCATAAACTTGATCAACCATGTTTTAAAATTGTTTTAATTGTTAAAAAAGTTTTAAAATAAACCAACTGGGATTTAGAAAGACTTTGGCAATAGCAGTGGCATTATTTACCTGTACAAACACTCATATAATGATGTCGAGATGTCAACTATGGCGCATTTCTGTCTAGTTAACTTTAAGAAAACCTTCTATAAAATACAACACAAAAGGCTTGCAAACATTTTTTTTAAATGCTGTATTGCCATATTCTAGTAAGAGACTAAGAAGACTCTAAAAGTGCATTCAGTTTCTGGTACTCCAAACGGAGTAAAGTAATAAAACATAATGACGGTATTAGATTATTATTTTATTATTTTTAGATTCCCTTGCCGAGTAATTTATCAAGATGTTTGCTTTGCAAGTTTTAGAAGGCACAGTGGTAAAAATTTGAATTCGGTTTCGCCAGGTAGAAATCGTTTGATTTCTCTTTTTGTTTTTAGATGGCGTAGTTACGTCCATAAATAGTTATTTTAATAACTATTGTTTTAGGACGGGAAAGATTTTTATTTTGATTCAGAGCAGTGGATATGCCGCTCTGAGGAGACCTAAAGAGGTCGAAATACGTATAAGCAGCTTGCTGCTGCCCTGTATCGAAACAAAAATTTAATACCGTCATTATGTTTTATTACTTCACTACGTTGGGAGTACCAGAAACTAAATTCACTACGAATTTTGACCATGATGAACGGCATGTGGAATGCAATTTTTAGATTCCCTTGCCGAGTAATTTATCAAGCTGTTTGCTTTACAAATTTTAGAAAGCGCAGTGGTAAAAATTTGAATTCGGTTTCACCAGGTAGAAATCGTTTGATTTCTCTTTTTGTTCTAAGAAAGATTTTTGGGCCTATTCTTGATGAAGCAGCAGGACAATATATCATAAGAACCAACAAAGAGTTCGACGAATTATATCCAGATTCTTAAATTATAAAATAAAAAATGTCCAGAACACTCCAGTAGGCAGGACACCATAAGAGATATTCTGACGAAAGAAGAAGAAGAAGAAGTAAGGCATATATGGGAAGAAGTCTCAATTGGAAGAAGACCACGTGGACGACCTCGACTCCGGTGGTGGGATACTACAGCAGTAGACCTTAAAGCTATGGTCTTTGAGCATTGGATGAATTTTGCTCAAGGCGGAGAGGACAATGTCTCATATATTAGTGTAATTCAAATGACGAGTTCCTTAGGAAGCTATTTATCACAGTTAGAACTTTCCCCTTCTGAGAAACAACTACAAAGTGTTGATAATTCTGAATAAATCGTTAATTTACTTTGCTAAGAAATTGAACTAAATTGATTAGAGATTATAGGGTCAGTCGGTCTTGTAAGTTTTCCAGACTAGGCCAGAAAGGGCCTCTATTTTGTACCCCCTTAAATTATGGTTGTGATATAGGAATAGGTTTGAGCATATCTCGTTGGACCGCTTTTTGGTCGGCACCTGTCTTAAGCAGATATTTAAACTTTTTGCTCTCTATGCTCACTCGTTCTTATTCGCTAAAACCTTATTGTTGTTGCTGAGCTTTTTCAATTCTTTCTGTTTATCTTCAAACGAATGGTCTGTAATCTGTAATTATAAAATTTGATAGTTTTCAAATAACTAAGACGACTTTGTCTGTTTTTTCCTGATCCAATATTTCCTCACCAGAAGATCAGTCCGGGCATTTATTGAATTGTAGACAATTAAACAATATTTCCTTATATCTTCTTGTTGTTCTCCTTCTTTTTATGTAGACTACTCGGTCTGTTTTTCAATGTGCCTCCAGTAAGTTGTTATTCCATCGTTTACGTGGTCTTCTTACTGATCGTGTTCCTATTAAGGAACCGTCTCTTGCCATCTTTACTACTTTATTTGATATTATTCGGTTTATATGATCGTTCCATTCTACTCTTCTTTTCCTTACCCAGTCGTTGATGTTGTTCACCTTGCATCTACGTCGTATATCTCTACTTCTAGCTCTGTCCCATAGTGGCTTACTATCAATTTTTCTAAGTGTTTTCATTTATGCTGTTTCTAGCATCCTTTTTGTCCTCTCTGTGTCAGGTCATGTTTCTGCCGCGTATGTCATTATTTGTCTATGACTGTTTTGTTAATTCTGCCCTTTATTTATTTTCTGATATTTTTATTTCTCTATATTGTTTCATTCATGCAACCTGCGGCTCTGTTTAGCTAGATACTGTCTAGATATTTAAACTCCAAACTTCCACTTGTTATATAATCTGACCTTCCAGCTCCAATTTACATCTTAGTAAATTTGCTGTTGTAACCATGCATTTTGTCATTTTTTGGGAAATTAACATGTTTAGCGGTTATATTAAATTGGTGCAGCATACGTTGTAAATCATCTTCACTTTGAGAGAGTAGTGCTTTCTCCCATTTGGTTTCCTTTTTTAGGTCTCACTTTTTGATTATTTCATCCATAATCAGGTTGAACAATAGAGGACTCAGGGAATCTCCCTGTCTGATCCCATTGCCAGCTTCAATATGGTCAGTTAGTTCTTCTTCTACTTTTACTTTTATTGTGTTGTTTTGGAAGATATTTTCGATCGTTTTGATTATTCCTAAAGGTCTCTCTTTAAAAATCTCTCTTGCGTACAATAAGTGGATAACGTCCTTCAATTTGACCCGATCAAATGCCTTCTTAAGGTCCACAAAACATAGATATGCCGGTTTATTGTATTCTAATGATTTCTTTTGCACTTGCCTCATTATAAATATAGCGTCGTCGGTGCATGATCTTCCCGACCTAAAACCTTGTTGTTCTTCTGTTAGTGTTACAATTTAATTTAATTTATATGTTATTACTTTGGTTGTTTTGTTATTACCTCATTTCGACCTATAATATTATTACTTTACATTACTTCATATCAACATTTGCACACATCAATGAAACTTAAAATTGGTTACCAAAATGGGGAATTAAGTAACTCCCAGATCTATTCGGTAAAAAGAAAGTATTTTCGAATCTCATGAACCAAAAACCATAAAAAAAGTTGTTAATATTGTTCTGAAGCTATTTTCTTGTGGCATTTTAAAGTAATTACTATTTAAATGGGAATAAGCCACAATTAAAGGTTAAAGTACGTTTATTGACGTTTCAATTTCCACTTCAGAAATCTTTCTCAAAATACAAACATTGGTAAATTAAACAAATTTTTGTTTTTTTGTTACTTAGTGCAAAAAGAAGAAATCAGAAGAAACCACTTCAGAAATCGTTCTCAAAATACAAACATTGGTAAATTAAACAAATTTTTGTTTTTTTGTTACTTAGTGCAAAAATTCTTCTAATAATTTAATTTTATCTGACTCATTTATATTGACAATTCAGACATGCATTATACATTTTAAAGTAGACGACTTTAAAATGATATTGCCAATATTGTTGAGTTGCGCTCCTGGGACGACTTTACTTATAAGATAGTTCATTCGATTATATGAAATCAACTTTAACTTGAGAATATCCATCAGAAAAGATCATAGCATGTAATTCGTCTTTAAAAAGACAAATACATGCCATGATGACAGTAAATTAAATTATTTAATTAAATTATTAAATGAATTTTTACACTAAGTAACAAAAAAACAAAAATTTGTTTAATTTATGGCTTATTCCCATTTAAATAGTAAAAGTTGTTATGTTAAATAACAATTGTTATGTTATCTTAAATAAAGTGACCAAAGTATTATTATCAGCTGAAAATCAGAAAATATATGCGATGAGACGGACTACTAAATGACTTATTTAATAAACTAAATCAAGAAAGTGTAGTATGATCGACAAATTTTCAAACATAAGAATTAACATATTAGGTACTCATTCAAAAATCTCGTATTGAATATATGGAAAAATTTGCCTCCCTGTATATATTTAAGTAGCTATTAGTTCTCCTAATTTAACATATATCTATTTTTGCTAATTAATATTATAATATATATTATATGCATTTGCATAAAATCCTATAAACTGTGCTTCCCTAAGCAGACGATTTGTTCTCACTAAAGATGATTGAAGTAGTTGTCTCTACTTGCTTAATTATTTTTATTTCCCTACTCTTGTTTTATTTTTTGTTTGTAAAACCACACAATTATTGGAGAGAAAAGGGAATTTTTCAAGAGAAGACAACGTACTTATTCGGAGATGCTTTGAACTTTGTTTTGGCTAGGGAAAGCTTTTCCGAGTTGGTTTTGAGGCTCGGTAGTAAACTTCAACACGCCAGGTAAGAAGTTGTATTAACATCCCAATTGTTTGTACCCTCTTAACAAATATTAATGGTTCAAAAAACTTTACATTTTTATGTTTTTATATTTCATATACTTACACATATTTCCTATGTTTAATTATCATGCGTGTATTTATAGCAGATTTCTATATTTATATTAGTTAGCAGTATATTTTATGTATATTTATTTCTTTAATATTTGTTATTTAATTTGTGATTCTATTTGTAGTTTAAGCCTTTGACTTTTTTAATAAGGAATTTTCTCGGGAATAATTGGTCTTCGTTCACTTTCTATAGATAATTCTTTTTTCCTTGTGCATTTATTTATTGGAACCTCAACAGTATTATTTGTACAGAAACAATTATTACAGTTCATTGAAAAGTTACATTAGAGTTGTATTTTTGAAAAGACGTAATTTTTTTTTTTTTTTTTTTTGATGTGTTGGGGAGTAAGAATCAGCTTAAGTTTAAGTTGGTGGGTGGCCGCCGTTGTCTCCCGGTCGTCATCTTTGAAAGATGGCTTTCTTGTGTAGTTTTTTTTTATTAAATTTTATTAATTGTTTGTTCGTTGTACCCATTGTTTACTGCTATTTGCTTAATGTTATTTAATTCTGTCTCAAAGTTGTATTTTGACATCGGAATTGACATCGGAATTTCTATTAATTTATGTAACATGCTATGATAGGCTGCCAGGTTATGTTGTGTAGAAAGGGATGATGAATTGTGTATAGTCGTGTCAGTATGGGTGGGTTTATGAAATACGGAGAACTCATGTTATTTTTAAGTCTGATTCAAATCTAAAAAATTAATGGATTGATTTTGTTCTATTTCTATTGTAAATTCAATATGACTATGAAGTGAATTAATACACGATAAAAATTGGTCAAGTTGTCTGTTAGATCCTGTAAAACATATCAATGCATCGTCTACGTATCTCCACCAATATAAAAACTGTTTGAATACGGGATGTTTTGAAATCTAAATCTCTAGATGATCCATAATAATTATGTGACTGCCCAAAAATTTACATCGGTCAAACTAGTAGAACCTTTAACAAACGTATAGCAGAACATAAAAGGGCTTTAAATAATAGGAAAACAGATTCTACATACGCACTTTACCTTCTAGATCATAATCATTCTTTTAATGACGAATTTCAAATTCTTCACATCCAAAATAAAGGCCTTAAGCTTATTAGAATCTATGGAAATTAACAAATTAAAAAACACAGACATAATTCTAAACGACTAACTTGAGACAAACAGTTCTCCCCTCCTCAACCTATTTCATTAAAAACTATAAAGTCTAAACGCATACCAAAAATAGATCACTTGAATCAAGTGTTCCCAAACCTACCGAAAAATCGGTAGATCTACCGATTTCGACGTTTTTCTACCGATCTACCGAAAAAGTCTTAAATTATACCGATTTTTATATTCAGATAGAAATTTTTACTTATTCTTAAATTTGAGAAGAAATATGTAAGAGACAAAACAATTTTTCTTCCGATACGTGTAATTTGCATTGAGCATTTTTGTGTATTCACGAAAACGTGTGAAAACATTCAAAAATTTATTCTTAAATGATACCTAAGCGGTACTTTACAAAGTACATGATGTCATAAAAGCTAATAATGCAATAAATGAATCCAAATCCATTGTGATCCCGACCGCTTGGTTCTGGGAATTTGTCAAGTTAGGAACAACGCATAGAATATAGAACAACCCCTCCCCTAATCTATGGTCGCATAGTTAATCTAAGCTTCCGAGTGCACCTCACGTAAAAACTCGGTAGTCTGTTTGTTGTATAAATATTTCCTTGTAATAAGGTTTTATACTCGAGTTTTCGTTTCTCGTATAAGGTGAGGTGGTATAAGTATTCGATTCCTAGTCACAGACTCATTTAAAGATTTAAATTTCAGTCAGTTGGGGTTGTGAAGTCGTAACGTCGTGTTATTATATTAGTAGCTTAATTTTTTATTGTACGTGTAACAATAATTTAATAGTTATGTCGTCCTTAATTTTTTATTGTACGTGTAACAATAATTTAATAGTTATGTCGTCAAGTTCTGAAAGTGATTCAAACCTAGGTGAAACAAGTAGCAGGTCTCTAGAAAGAAGAAAATATATGCAGACATACAAAAAGCAATGGGAGAACAATTTAAAATATTCTGGGTGGATAAAACACAGTAGTAAAGGGGTTAATTTTGCATTTTGCTCTTGTTGTGCTAAACATGTGCTAAAATGTTAGTTCTGTTACTGATGCTGTTGATAAACACGCTAATCACAAAATCCATATGGACAAGGCTAAAGTCATGAAATCTCAACCAAAACTGCAATTTGATCGTATTACTAATAAATCTGAAGATCAAAGAAAAGGTAAGTCAGTCATAACGTTTATGTATTTGAATTTTCAGTTTGTTATATTTAAAAAAAAAATTTCAGCTGAAATCAGATTATGCGCTTTCCTTGTAGAGCATAATCTACCATTTACAATTATGGATCATTTACCCGATCTCTTGAAAACTATTAATCCAGATGTGATTAAGGAGTTGAAATGTGCTAGGACAAAAAGCCAGAATATAGTCGAGAAAATAATAGGAAAAGATAGTTTTGAGATTTTAAGTGAAGATTTAAGACGAAAAAAATTTTCTCTAATAATAGATGAATCGACTGATCTTTCCACCACCAAGCATTTATGTTTAGTCGTAAGGTATGAAAAAAACTATGTTATTCAAGATTCCTTTCTGTCTCTCATACCACTAGCCTCGGCAGATGCAAATACTCTTTTTCAAGCTGTGCTAAGTTTTTTTGCTGAACACAATATTCCTTACAAGGATAATCTCATTGGTTTTGCATCTGATGGAGCTAATGTTAGGATGGATTCTAAACATTCTTTCATGACTCTTTTAAAAAATGAAATCCCTGAAATTTTTATCATGAAATGTATATGTCATTCTTGCCACTTGCGTGCATCTTACGCATGCGAAAAATTGCCAAGATTTGTTGAGTACTTGCGAGATATTCATAATTATTTTTCTTCAAGTCCTAAACGCATTTCTCAATATAGAGAATTTCAATCATTCTGTAATGTTATTTTTCATAAAATATTACATCCGTCCCAAACTCGCTGGCTTTCCGTACATGCTGCAGTATCGCGTATATTGGAACAGTATAATGCGCTGAAGTTATTTTTCACAGATGCTGTTCAGAATAACGAATTACTTGCAGCTGAAAATACCTTAGTTAAACTTAATGATGTTACTACTCTTTTACCGTCGCCTAAAATCCATTTAGTGTATTCCAAAATCTGTTCAACTTAAAAAACATTGTTCGACTGTTTTTTAAAAAGAGAATGTATTTTGGACAAGTCAATCGAAAACATTGATTTTAAAAATTCTACGAATTATTTAGATCTTGAACAAAAATATTTTATGGCGCGAGGGTACAAAATATTTTTCATAATCATACAGATTTAACTCCAGAACAAAAACATTTATTTCAATTGAGATGTCTTGACTTCTACATTGAAAGTTGCAACCAAATTGTTAAAAGAATGCCCCTAGAAAGCAATAAGCTAAAAGAACTGTCTATTATAGGTCCCGCAAAAGTTAAATCTGGTGAAATTTCATCTATTGCGCATATGTGTGGCTTATTCCCTGGACTAGTCCTATCCTCGACCTCTACCAATATTCCAATGCAGGTAATTGACACTGAGTGGCATCTATTGCGAATTACGGAAGAAATAAAAGATTTACATGAAGATGTAGAACAGTTTTGGAAGGGTGTTACGAAATTTAAAAATGGCGACGGAACACCAACGTTTTCTCACTTAACAAGTTTCATTTTAAACCTTCTATCTTTGCCATAGTTCTCAGCAAATGTTGAGCGAATATTTTCTACTATGTGAATATACTTAAAACCAAACAGAGAAATCGGTTATGAACGGAAACAATAACGGGTATTTTACACGCTAAAAGATATATAGCTCGAGAAGGAGAAAACACCTGTTATAGTTTTGAAATTGAAAAATCACTAATTTCCAAAATATCAAAAGATCGTTGGTATGAAAAAGAAAATGAATAGGCTTTCTAATCATTTTTTATTTTATGTTTTTTAAGTTAATAAGTCGATTTCTCTGTTTTGGATGATAAGGTCTTTTGTTATAATTAGACTTCGGCAAATATGCATATTGCATATTTCGCATATTGTGCATATTTTATGCAAATATTTCATATTTTGGCATATTTGTATAAAAGTTTGCATAAAGTGCATAAAAGTTCAGATTTTTATACTGTATTTGAAAATTTTTAAACATACCAATTTATTTCAATTCTTGTATAAAATTTTGTAGTCATTTTAATCAAGAAATGATCTAAGTACGTAATCTCTACAGGTACAAAACATTTACAATTTCAAAGAAGATCAATTTAAGTAGCCCTCAACATTCTTAGAAAGTCTCGGTCACTGAGGCATTCAGTTATTGGATAATCGCTAAGGGTTCGCTCATTTGCATTTTATGATCTAATCCCCAAATCTATCTACAATTTATTGTATCTTAACAGCAGGTAAACGGCTAATAGTTTTGTTCCTAATTTAGGGATTTTCCAAAATCTCCCAGTTTATTGAATTAGGTACCTAAACATTTCTAATTTGATGCTCAGATTTGTAAATCATTTTTGTTTTGATATTCAAAGAGTAAACACTCGTTGTGCGTAACAAAAAGGAAGATTGTGATTTTATAATGACTAAAACAACCAGTGCTTCAACTTGGATTAAACCTTATAAAGAGCTGTCTATGGATATGGGAAAAATCTACTGTTCAGTCTGTGGCAAAATTGTAAGTATCTAATATTTTCTATTAAATATCTAATATTTCATACATACAGGGTGTTTCCAAATGACACTTACAACGTTTGACTGTAGATACTTCTCGAAAAATTGAACAAAACGATATAGTTAATGAGGGGTCAAACTTATTTACTTTTCGAGATACAGGGTGTTAAAATTAAAAAAAATTAAATTCTTTTAGTTAATAACAACAATAACTTTAAAACCAATAAACGTATTTACTTGAAATTTAGTACTCGTAGGTTGTTTTTAAATGAAAAATAGCTTCCTTTAGTGAGAAAAAATTGTCCATGGTACAATACAATGGTGTGTATTTAGAAAAATTTTTCACCTTTACTTTTTTTTATGAACTCAGCTATTCTAAAACACAATTATTTTTATTGTAATTGAATTAACAAAAAAAAAACTTTTGTTGAATTTTAAAATAAGTTATATGATGTACTAATGGTTAGTAACAAAAACTAATTTGTGGATTAATACTGCATTTAAAACACTTAGCGAGTGTTTTTTTTCCAAACCAGTTATTTGATTAACCAAAAACACCTTGTATATTTTTATATTTTAAAGGTTGGGTTAAAATAAAGGTTTTTATTTTTATTTATAGATAGCATGTGAGAAGAAATTTCAGATAGACCAACATGTGAGAACTGCTTCACACATTGCAAAAAAAGGAAAAATAGGAGGAAAACATCAAACTTCAATGGCTAAATGTTTCCAATCTACTTCAAAAAAATTAGATGAGCAAGAAACTTTTAATGAAGACTTGTGTCGCGCATTAGTGTCTGCAAACATACCGCTTTCAAAATTAGCAAATGTAAATTTTAGTTCGTTTCTAAAAAAATATTGCAAACTTAATGTTCCAAGTGATCGGTCTCTAAGAAGAAATAATGTGAACGGGCTATACTCGTCGGTGTTAATTAATATTAAGGAAGAAATTGCAGATAATTATTTTTACATATCTGTAGACGAAACCACTGATTCCTCAGGAAAGTATATTGCTCATTTATTGATTGGTGTTCTTAAAGAAGATACCTTACCAAAATCTCATCTTATTTCATGCCAGCAACTTGAGAAAACAAATGCTTTAATAATTTCGCGTTTTATACAAGAAACATTAGCAACTTTTTTTCTTCCGACAACTATTCCTTCTAATAAATTACTGCTTATTTTATCGGATGCTGCTCCTTATATGGTGAAAGCAGGACAAAATTTAAAAATATTTTTCCCAG
The DNA here is from genome assembly GCF_040954645.1 of Diabrotica undecimpunctata. Classification (NCBI taxonomy): domain Eukaryota; kingdom Metazoa; phylum Arthropoda; class Insecta; order Coleoptera; family Chrysomelidae; genus Diabrotica; species Diabrotica undecimpunctata. The sequence goes on from NC_092803.1 coordinate 35,587,262, forward strand.
ATTTAATACATGTTACTTGTGTAGCGCATGGATTAAACAGAGTTGCAGAGGAAATACGAAAAAAGTTTCCTCTTGTAAATACCATGATATCCAGTGTCAAAAAAGTATTTCTTAAATCTCCTATAAGAATTCAACTTTATAAAGAAATGCTACCTAACATTCCTCTTCCACCACAACCTAATTTAACGCGATGGGGAACATGGTTAGAAGCAGCTAATTTTTATGCAGATCATTTTGTTAAAATAAAGAACATAATTGATACGTTAACAGATGAAAGTTCCCAATCTCTTTTGGATTCTAAACAAACTTTTCAGAGTAACTTGCTTCAACAAGAACTTTCATTTATGAAATCAAATTTTAGTTTTGTTCAAAAAACAACTACTCAGTTAGAATCACCAAAACTGTCATTGTTCGAAAGTACAGCATTAATAAAAGAATTTGCGTCATGTTGTCGGAACGTTAGAGGTAATATTGGAAAAGATATTTTAAAAAAATTTGAAGCTACTATGGAAAAAAATAAAGGTTACCATATTCTTTCTGAAGTAGTCAGTGTTCTAGCTGGAAATATTTCGGAAACAATTAATTTAGAACCAAATGTTTTGGTTAGTTTGAAAAATGCTCCCGTTACATCAGTTGTAGTTGAACGAAGTTTTTCCATATATAAATATATGTACTTCTAAATAAGTTTATTCATACTTAAAAATGATGTAGTTACTTAAAATAAATGTAAATCTTAATGAATAGTAGGAAATATTTAGTTATGTACACTTTTTTTTTAAAAATAAAGTTGTTACTATATTACGATTTTTTTATTTATTTGTATGCATATTTTGTGCATTTGTATGCATGTATTTGTATGCATAAATATTTGCATATTTTCGGGTAAACACATGCATATTTATGCGCATATTTTCTACATTTTTATTTGCATATTTGCCGAAGTCTAGTTATAATCATCTTTATAAGAATTAATCAGTTAAGAGTTTAGATTTTAATCAGTTTGAGTTTATATTTATTTATATTTTTTTCTTAATAAGTGTTGATTGTTTTAGAGAATAAGTGTCTGATTTGTTTAAGATTTAATATCTTCTGTTACTTATTACAATATGTTTTTATTATTTTATTGTTATTGCAATGTTTCATTTAGTTTGAGATTATATTATATAATTTGAGAATTTATGTACCTAATATTTTAATAAGTGTTGAATGTTTTAGAGAAAAGTGTCTGATTTGTTTAAGATCTAATATCTTCTGTTACTTATTAAAATATGTTTTTATTTATTTTACTGTTATTTCAATGTTTCATTTAGTTTGAGATTATGTTATATGGCTTAAAATGAACATGACAAACAAAGTTTTTTAAGTCCTGTTTTTTTTCTCTCGTTTACTTAGTAGAATCCAGACCTTATTATTTATGTAGTATATGTACCCAATATAAATGTGGCAACCGTGACAACAGAGATACGCCTTATATTTCCCACTTCCTTACTGTTGGATGTTATTGCCAGCCAAGTACCAACGTGCCAGCAGTGTCAACCTTCTCGTTTTGAAGTTCAGTATCTCGGTTCTCATTTTTTTATTTTATTAGATTCAAATGAATAAACATATTTTATTTTTTTCTTAAATAAACGAATTGCAAAACATTATGAAATTTAAACAAAATATTATATTTTGAAAAATCTACCGATTTTACTCCACAATCTACCAATTTTTTTAAAAAATTCTACCGATTTTATTTTTTACATTTGGGAACACTGAGATAAAGGCACTCTGCCGAAACAGCTGTAGTGATAAGATTTTATAATAAATTTTATGTAAGGTTTGAAAACAACGTTTTCAGTGTTTTATTTTTAGATAAAATGAATTTCCATCAAGTAACGGTCGAATCCATTACTTATTTAAAAGAATGAATTTTGCTTGCTCAAATTAAATATCCCAAAAATCTGCCTTGTGCTGTTATAAATTTTGTTGCTATTGTCTATTTGTTACTGATTTTGTTTACATGATTTTGGCCTAAATCTTGGTTTTATTCTTTTTATTATTCTTTTTTTTTAGTTTGTAAGTTACATATTTGTAAACGATAAAATCGTTTTAACTAAGATGGTTTTAAGTCAGTTCTTCAGTTTCCTTCTAGCTAAATATTTTTACTAAAACAGTTTTTTAGCATTAATGTGATTTAAATTATAAGTTAACTGTTTGTTGGTGCGTATTATTTTTTCATGTAGGTATGCTCGGGTTTCATGTCCAATATAATCAAACGTACAAAAAAGGTTATTTCTTGTTTTTCCCTTTTAATCCATCATTTATATTCTGTCGTTAATAGATTACTCCAAATGACTGTATTATGTTTTGTCTGCTAAACATATTTACTGCCAGAACTCATTTGTGATCATGTAATTATTTTATTTATTTTATTGAAAAAACTGGAATCATTCGAGCTGTGGGTGTACAGAAGAATTCTGAAAATATCATGGACAGAACACGTCACAAACAAAGAGGTTCTGGGAAGGATGAACAAAGAAATGGAAATTTTAAATACAATAAAAACAAGAAAATTAGAATATCTCGGACATATTACACGTGGAGAGAAATACACCTTGCTCCAACTGATTACGCAGGGAAAGATCCAAGGAAAGAGAAGCATAGGGAGGCGTAGAATGTCATGGCTGCGCAACCTAAGAGAGTTGTGCGGATGTACATCAAATGAACTTTTCAGAGCAGCCGTCTCAAAAGTCCGAATAGCTATGATAATTGCCGACCTCCGCCGCGGAGATGGCACTTAAAGAAGAATTATTTTATTAAGCATATACATAAATGTCACTGGAGCGATTATGGTGTTTTTATAAAATTCCTTGACGGTCTAATTAGCACTTCCGTATATTTTTTCTTATTCTTGTATTTTTTTTAGATACTATGGCACATATTTATTTAACTATCCAATATTGATTGTTAAAGATCCGGACCTTATAAAGGATATAACAGTTCGGGATTTTGAGCACTTTACAGATCATAGTTCTTGGTTACCGGAAAATGTGGACCCATTATGGGGCAATAACCTGTTTTCATTGAAAGGTACGTAAAATAATAAATATATTTAAACTTAATCACAATATATTCATTTTTAAATTTAACATACCTATTAAGCTTCAAAACTACTGTATTAATCTCAACAATCTCATCGTGTCTCTTCATGCATTTGTGTTACCCGGTAAAAACAGCACTTACTTAATCCAATCGAACTATCCTCACGTTTTTAGTTCAGTATGAGTTAAATAAGGAGTTAAATGGGAAAAGAGAACAGTGTTGTCACAGACTAAATAACAATCAGAATGCCCACTCTCAGATGCCCTCTTTGAAGTGTGTCAGCACGCGATCGCTATATTTTAAAAGGAAACACAGACTCGGATTGAGAAATTTGTGACAATGTACGACAGAACTGTAATTTAAATTTTTAGAGATTAATAATTTAGTAAATTTGATATAATTTAATCTATTCTGTCTATGGTTACCATAAATAAATTAACCCAGATATTACTGAAACTTTTATTGTTAACATTTTGAATTAATTTCGAATTTTCATGGAAATCATAGCATATGGAACCAAAAAACACAATCATATATTTTTTTATGACGATACCTGTCAAGTTTTGACATGTTCTTTCAAAAGGGCGGTAGTAATATACGGTACCAGATGTCATATATATTTTATTAGTATCAATTTACAAAGAATGAAAGGATTTAAAACAAAATTTTGGATGTAAAGGTATTTTGCATTTTTCACACAAAAACTGGACTTTTTTGTGACAATATCCACATCGCGATTGCTTTTCTTGATAAAGAACCAAGTGGTTAATACCGTCATATCTTGAATTGGCTACCGAATTCGAATTCCGCTTAGAAGATCCGCGTTTTGTTTCTTTTTTAAAAGTTTCCAAAATATTAGTTGCAATTATATTGTTCAGGTATTATAGTGGAATTACCTTGGTAAGGAGAAAACCAAACTACGTATCCCAGACGAAGGGCTCCTACCCACATTTTGTACCCCCAACGGATTGGTTTTCCCTTGATGAATTGTTTTGTGGGATGGCGACCAAAATACGGAACCATTGCCTCATCTATGCTGTGATGTTGTTCTAAAGGGGAAAATTGTATAAATTTTTTGTTTATTACGTCGAACAGGGGTCGCATCTTGGCAAATCTATCAAATTTATCTAATGACAAGTTATTGCAAACATGCAAACCTTTCATTATGTGGGAAAATATATCCCTAGATATAGCAGCTACCACCATTGCGTTGTGCGAATCGTCACGATTTTCCCAGTACATGTACCTTTTCGGCACAACCACATAACCACTCAATACAAGAATGCCTATAAAACATAGAATCTCATTTTGACTAATGTCGTTCAAAAGATTTCTTTGTCCTGCGTAGATGTTAGTGTATTCGGTAACCAAATTGATGACTTCATCATCAAAAAACAAATTGAAAATTTCCATCGGCGACTGAGTCATTTTCGGTCCAAATTGAGTTTTCCAGTAAGTACAATCAGGGTGTTGATACAAGTCTCCTTGAATCCAGTGTGCAGATATTCTCTTCTCTAATTGATGGGGCAGCTTTTCCTTGGAAAGAAACAAAGCCAATGGTATATTGTCATCATCCGAATCTTCTTCTGGTAGGCTGGAATTCACAGAATCTTGTGGTAATTCAGTCGCGTTGTCAAAAACAAGTTCTACATCGTTTCTCAACTGACTACCCGGTAAATTATTTATTGTAGTTAGTTCTTCATCGCCGGAGTCGCAATCGGTGACATTATCATTGGCATTTTCTGGGGGAAATATGATCAAACCATCTGGAGGGACTGGGATTTCATCAGAATCAAGCTCTTCTAATAGCTCATGCAATTTGAGAGGCCTCCTGAAACAATACGCACGTTGGTAGTACTAATTACTACCGTCCTTTTAAAAGAACAAAATTAAATTCCAAGCGGCGAGCCTTTGAAACAACGTGACAACTATTCGAGCCAAGAATATACGTACATAAGTCCCTATTATACAATAATCCACATGCCAATGCCGTGAAATAACAGTTTTTTAATTCTAGACTTACCTCCAATTATAAGCATCCATTTTGTAGTCCAAAACCTGGCAATTTACACAGATAACCTCACAATTACAGCATGTGCGCGCACTAAAATCGTTAAAACTTGTCGAATGCTGGCTCTTGAAAACACTCCATCTAGAGCCATCTATCAGTTGGTAGCTGTACTAACCTAAATTACGCATAATTTACACTGCCTTTTAAAAGGACGGTAGTAATATCTGGATTAAACCGGGTTAATTTTTCTATGCACACCAGATAAAATTTCACTGAACAGCACTGGTTCCGTTTAAAACATGGCTGATTCCGTCTGCGCGAACGAGATACGCGTACTTATCTTTATAACATCGAGTTAGAATCTATGGAGAGGGCATCACGTGACTAAAAACGACCTCGCTTCGGCCATATTGTTATGATCGTTTTGACAAATCGTGTATGATTGTTTACGTTTGTTGTTTTTCGAATATTTTTAGTTTTATAATACTTTTATAAAAACTGTAATATTATTTTGTGATAGTGCATAATAATGGTTTCTTGTTCTCAACGTAGTTGCAGTAGCAGAAGCAATGTTAATAAAAAATATTCAGGAATAACGTTCCACAGGTTAGTATAAAAATATGTAAACAAAGTAATGGCCCGTACTTAAGAAAATAAATTATTAGTATTCATAAAAAATCTTATAATGTGCTATTCTTGAGAATACTCAAATATCTTCATCCTAAATATCTTAAAATTTCTTATTAACTACTGCAAAATAATTATTTTTATTTCTACACAATATTTCCATTCTGATATTCGGCAGATATTCAATTTTGTTTTTTTAATAATAACTTTTCTAACTTTGTTAATTGAATTTGTAGTTACTAAATATATAAGTTGTAAAACGAACGTATTTCTTTTATTTCATACCGTATATTCATTTTACCCTTTAAAATATTTATATTATTATCTCTTTTAGATACAACTTGTTATTTGACTGTATTAATTTATCTTTATGTATAATATGTCGTGTTTTTAGTGTTTACCGCGGGATAAATAAATCATAGTTTATTAAAAATGTATTGCAATTTTTTAGATTATGATTAAATCTTCTGAATCACTAGTTATATTTGTATAGTAGTTTTAATATTATTGAGTCAGGCCCTGATCCCACCGCCATATTGGTATGATCATTAGCCACACCTACTGACACACTAGTTTTTAATACACACGTTAATATGCTCATAGCTTCTCCATAGATTCTAACTCGATGCTTTACAAGCACAGTGAGCATTCTGATTGTTTTATTATTCTATGATGTTGTCAATAGCTGCTTGGTGTAACTAGCACTAATCACTTATAATCACTTCTGACTAAGTTAATGTTCTATGTCAATTTATTTTAGGTTATTATAATTGTTTCAATGCAGATTTAAATTTTACATTTTAATTAACATACATAATTAACATTTAATTATTGTCTATTTTTAGAAAAGCTACTAATTATTTTAAAAAAAGTCGACTTTTAAGCTAGTTTGGCCATAATTAAGTAACAAATTAACAAAAATAACTTTACAAACCCTCATTTTAAAGTATTTTCTATGCTTTAGACTTATACCCGTTTTTACCTTTAGTGTTTAAAATCAAGTAACGATCTCACATTGTGTATATATTCTTTATAAGTGAAAAATGACGTTAAATCTTTTACATATTTTTTTTATTACATATTGTTATCACCAAATTTATGAAAAACAGTAGTTGTTAAATACCTTTATCAAAGAGTTGTCATAAAAGATCATTAGTTCCATAGTTTTCCAGTATTGGTAAACATGTAGAAAACGTCTTAGAATTTACGCACACAGGATCTCTAATAGATAAAGATAACAATACAAAGATGGAAATTAAGCGCAGACCCTACCTAGCAAATCGGACCTGTAACTACATAAAATCAGACGTATTCGCCAGGAACTGTGACCATTTCCCATCTGAGTATATATTGGCGTCGGCAAAATTTGCATTTGCAGCAGGGAATATATTTTCGATTTGTATGAAGCTTACAGAAAGTCTTAGGTAAAGCTGACTTCTTCTAAATATGCTTATCTTCTAGAGATGTTGGCGACCAATTAACCTATCTTATTCCATTCACAGCAGCTTGAAATAGATCAGTGAGACGAGTCCACTTCCTAAGATTGGCCAGCCAGGATATACGTCTAGGTCCAGGGCCTCTCTTACCCTCAATCTTGCCTTGTAGAATCAACTGTAGAAGTCGGTATTTATCATTACGCATGATGTGGCCGAAGTAAGTCAATTTTCTGTTTTTTAAGCTGATTAAGCTTAGAAAACTGACATGTATAGATGTGGGGAACATAAAAATCTACGAAATAACAAAAATCATAACTGAGCAACACAGCGGGGTGGAAAATCAATTTACGGGATGACGAAAAATAAGATGTATGTACTAAATCGTAAAACTGAAAAGTGAAACCGAGAACTAGGAATGAATGGAGGGTAAAATAGACTAGAGATATTGAGACTAAAAAGAAAGCAAAAACGATAAAAATAACTTGGCATTTATACTTATTGTACTTGTTTGTACTTGTTATACACAATAATTTGAGAGCTTGGTTTAACTGCACTTCTGCTTATCTCTTTAGAGCAGCGGTATCGAAAGTGCGAATTGCCATGATGGTTGCCAACCTTCTTAGAGGAGATAGCACATAAAGAAGAAGAATTTATACTTACATATACCAAACTTATATAGAATCACCATGTATTTCAAACCAATATTTATTTATTTTAAAAAACCTGTTGGTATTGCGAAGAATAAAGGATTTTATTGAAAATGAACAAACTGATAAAACAATCAGATAACACAGCTCGGTACCTTATAGATTATTTTGCTTTAGTTGTAAATTGAACGAAAATAAATAAACTTACTTTTGAGTGTTATGCTATATGCGGTTAACGCATGTGCAAAGGAGAAAGGAGATAGATTATTGGTTCTATGGAGCAAGGACTGTCTCAGAGGGACATAGCGGCAGTTGTAGACGTAACACAGGGTGTTGTGTCAAAAACTTATTCTAATTATCATTAATAATGCTTAATAATAGACTAAGACAAAGTCGCCAAAAAGTAACAATGACTCGCCACGATCGTTTCATTGTCCAAGTAGCTAGAAGAGACCCAACATTTTCTCACCTACCTTGAATGCCTTGAAAGGCATTTTTTGGAAGTTACAAGTGTAATTGTTTCAGTTAAAACGATAAGAAAAAGACTTCTTCGTAGCCAAGAACTATACAGCAGTAGACAGTAACAGGTTCCTTAGTTATTGAGGCAGACCAATATTATTCGCCTAAATGCTGTCTGTAACACCAAAACTGGAACATTGGAAATTGGCAAAATGTGGTATTTTCAAACGAAACCAGGATTTGTGAAAAATCAGATGACCGACTAATTCCTGAACTTAGACGGCGAGGAATACGAGCAAAAAGGGAAATTGCCAGATGTGTCCTCATATATAAAGGAGAAAATGTCATGTTCTGAGAAGGTATTATGATCAGTAAAAAACTACTTCAATTTCCATCCAACCAAGTTTAACAGCTTGTAAGTATGTTGATTTGGTTCTAGAACCTGTAGTTAGGCTCTGAAGAGAAGCAATGGAAGAAAATTTAATCTTCGTGCATAATAATGCGGCTCCACAGACCAGGAAAGAGACTACAGACTTCATTGAAGCAGAATATATCACTGTTCTGGAGTAGCCTACTTACTCACCCGACCTTAACTCTATAGAGCAATTGTCGGATATGCTTAAAAGAAGACTTAGAGCTCACCGGGAGAATCCACAAAACATTGCACAGCTAGTGCAAGCTGCTCTTGTACTTGTCACAACTTTTCACAACCAAATATTGACAATTTGTTTAGGAGCATGCCCACGCGAATTGAAGCTTGCCTAAGGGGTATGGGTGATTACACTGACTACTAAAAAAACATAAATAAAACGTGGTTTCAATTTATTATTTTAATTTTTTACCGTTTTTTTTTAAGTGATTAAATTACAATAAAATAAATATTGTTTGACTTCGTATGTTGTTTTTTTTTTTAATTCGGTTGAAATAATAAGAAATTTCAGATGATTCCAATCAATTTTAAATTTCACAAAGATTTGCGTCTTGTCAGAAAAGTACGATAATGTAAATACAAGCAGCATTACAAATATGTAATGAATACAAAAGTGTTTTTAATGATGAAAAATATAAAAAAGTATTTAATTTTTTTTTATTCGGAAACTAACCCATTAAATATACTAACAATATTATTTGGCGGAAATAATATGTTGTTAACATATGCAAAATAGTCAAATTATCACTATATGCTAATTATATATACTTAATAATCTTATACTTAATGTTCAATTTGTCTTTTAAACGTGTAATTAAAAATTTCACACCGTAATATGGTTTAATATAAATTTTACTATTCTGGTGCTTCTGCCACTTAAAAAAAAGCTTTATTTCTTTTTATCTGATATATCTCATATAATAAACAAAAAACAACAATTATTAGATTCTAAATTATATGTAATTAACAGCCATTATGTCACTATTGTACAAAAATATTACATTAATTGCAATAGAAATTGAGGTTTATTGGTGTCTATTATATTCAGCTCATTCAGTCAACTATATGAAGTTTTTAGATTTTTCGAGATCTACTTAAAGAATATATTAATTTGTTCTTCAAATAGGTGAATCTTCCACATCACCTATCTATCTAACGTGCCTTACTTAATCTAATTTTGGTAGTTCTTTCCTTGTGTCCCGACTACCCAAATATTATCCTGCAATTTTTCTGGAATATTACTCTTTATCTCCTTCTCTCTCTTCCTCTCTCTCTTTCTCTCTCTTTTTTTTTCTCTCTCTCTCTTCCTCTCTCTTTCTTTCTCTCTCTCTCTATCTCTATCTTTCTCGCTTTTTCTCTCTCTCTTTCTCTCTTTAGTCACTTGTCGAGTCCGTTTTATTCTGTTTTTTTCACTTTTTACGTTTTTATTAATATTTACGATTTTATCAACATGTATTTTTAAGTCTCTGTATTTTTATATCAATGTCCAGGTATTGATTTATTAAATTAGCTAATGGCGTACATGGGCATTCTATATGTATATTTATACAGACGCATGTATTCGTCCACTGCTGGACGTAGGTCTCGCTCAGCTCTTTTCCCACATCTGTCTCTGTCTTGTGCAGCTTGCATCCAGTTACCGCTAAAACGCTTCAGGTCGTCATTCCATCTGGTTGGTGGACGTCACCTGCTCCGTAGTGCTTCTTGTCTTGGTCTCCACTCTACATTGCGTTTTGTCCATCGGTTGTCTGATAAATCTGGTGACGCGTCCTGTCCAATTCCACTTAAGCAACGAGATTTTCTCCATAGCGTCTGTTGTTTTTGTTCTACGACGTATTTCTTCGTTTGGGATTCGGTCTGTCAGAGAAACACCCAACATCTGGCGCTCCATAGCCCTCTGATTCATGCGAATCTTATTCACTACCTTTTTTGTAAGCGTTTATATTTCTTCTCCATAAGTGAGTACAGGTAACACGCATTGGTCAAAGATTTTCCTTTTGTTTGAAGTTTATATGTTTAATTATCTCTGCCCAACCGAATTTCATGTCTTAAATACTTGCTGACATGACGATGCAGTCTACACAATATCCCTTCCATTAACAGCAATATTTTGATTTAGCACCAGATCAGTCATTATTTCCGTCTTGCGTCTATAAGCGACTGGTGTCCGATCTCGAAGAAAGCGTGATATACTGTTTTCAACATTATTATTTCATCATAGTTTCTTAGATAGTCTTACGATAGCTATGGCATTTTGGTAAATATATTTGATTATGTTGATGTAGCGATGGTCTATTCGGAATTCTGTCAATGCTTTTAACATTTTCTGCAGGCTTATGGTATCGGATGTTTTCTCGTTTTCCACGAATATCAGTGCCAATGGTTTGTTATATTCTTTAGATTTTTCTATCATATTCTTTCTCACTGTGATCGTTAGTGCTGTATCCCGATTTAATCTAGCTTGTTCTCTGGGCTGATAGAAGTGTATTTTTTTTGATAATTTTTGTGAAAAGTTTATATATACATATGTGAGAGCAAACTGATAGGATAGTAGTTTTTTAGATCTAAATAATCACTACTGTTTTGAATGTATGTGGTGTTATTTATGGCATTAAGTCTAATCCCTGGTTTGTGATTTTTGGCTGATCTTGCCTTTCATTGGTGCTCTCATACACTTCGAGATAAAGGGATTCGACAATCTTAAGGATTTTGGTTCTATCCGTAGTAGTTCTTCCATCTTTGTTCCTTATTTTGTACACTTTTTTGTTACCTATATTGTGTGTATTTTGCCTCAAAACTTTTAAACTTTTGTTTTCTTGAATTATTTTTCATAGATAAATTTTCCTGGTGTAAGGAGCTCAGCAATCTTTGCCCTCGTTAATTTCTTTTGCCATATCCATACTTGCCCATTGCTACTTGTGCACCATCTTTTATAAAGCTTATTTTCGCAATAAAGTTGCTCATAATTATTATGTAATATGCTGTTGTAGCATGTAACGCTGTTTCTAGTGGGTAGTGGGTAGTCGTGGAAGAATATGCCTGGATTGCCTAAGGTTACATCTTGCGTTTAGTTTGAAGATGAAATATACAATTCTCGGGCTTATGCTGATAATTTTAACTATATTTTTTGGGTGCTTTCTAGGTATAATGAATCCTACTCTATAATTTAAAGTGGCTTTTTAAGAGTTTATCACTTTATAAGTGGCCGATATAAGAGTTTTAACTGTGTATGAAATAACATGCATTTGTAGCTCTTTGCAGTAGCCTGATCTTTTCCGGGGATTCTTACTACTCCCTACTTTGACCCTATTCCAATCGGTAGCTTGGTTGGAGTTATTGGAGCCACCATAGGTTGAGAGCCGTTCAGTAGTTTCGTCTTTCATGGAAAATAACTTTTGGGGTTTTATGCCATTAAAACGTGTTGGCGAGTTGGTTTAGAAGTGGAGGTAGGAAAGAATGAGATAAGAATGCTTGGGGTTTGAGTATGGTTTCCGCGGGGATTTGAGGTTATAAATATATATATATATCTAAATCAATATATATATATATATATATATATATATATAGAGAGTTTTAAATATCACTTAAAAGATTTAGCCTTTAAATCTTTAAATTGCACTTTTTATTTGTGTTGCGTCTTATTAGTTTGGTTTTAATTAGGATGCTTGTTTTTTTTTACATTTTCCTTAATCGTCAGTTCACTCAACATTTCCTTTATATTTAACAGACAGTTTGTTTGTTTTTGTTTCATTTTTATTTTAGCGATTCTTCTGATTAAAAAATTTTAACGTATTATTCGTTTATAGGCGACAAATGGAAAGAGATGAGGTTATTCTTCCGGGTCATGTTCACCAGCAGTAAAATGAAATTCATGTTCAACCTCATGAAAGACTGCGCCGAGAATTTCGTCACCTTCTTTGAAGAAAAAGAAGATGAGTTAATAGAAATAGACCTTAAGCCTGCGCTTCGGCATTTTACCTGTGATGTGATTGCTACGACTGTTTTCGGTGTTCGAGCTAATACATTAAGAAGACCAAATAATACTTTTTATCAAATGGGCGTGGAGGCCACTAATTCCAGTGGAATTAGATCCTTCATATATTTATTTCATTTTGCTTTGCCGGAGTCTATAATAAAAGTAAGCTTTTTCTTTATATACAACTTATTCATCTTCCACTTAATGTAAAAGATATGTTTTTTGGGCTACAGATCCTGCTATAAATTGTCCATAAGAACCCTTCACATAATTTTTATATCATATTAATTAGATTATTTGGGGGTAAAGGAGTACAATGCAAATACATGGAGTGTGTTCCAGTTTACTTCACTTAATCTGTTCTACTTAAATCCTACTCTTACCTTCATACTGGTGTCCTCTGTTATACCGAGCAACTCAACTGGAGATCCAGTAACCAATCTAGGTGGAAAGTTGGGTCGGATCTGACAGGAGCGGGTGAAATGGTTTTTCCAAAAGGGGGTTTGGCGTTAGGCTAACTATCTAACTCTGTAAAAATCCAAGTTATGAAAGCTACAATAAAAGAAGCCGGACTTCTTAACCCTCGACGAACTCGCAAAAGAAATAAATACAGTGATTTGAAAATTTTCACTCGGAATGTAATAAGCCTTTATCAACGTGGGACTACCGATCTACTCATACATTAACTGCATAAAACCACAGCAGACATCGTTGCTTTACAGGAGATGAGTTAAATTGACTCAAGAATCTTTGAAAAAAAGCACTACAACATATGTTACAGCAGACACCCTACTCGTTACGAATTTGGTACTGGATTTATGGTGGGCAGCAGGATTAAACACAGCTTAATTGACTTCAAGGCTGTTGATGACAGAATATGTCGAATAGGGTTTAAATGAAAGTTTGCTAATTTTAGCACTATAAGTATCCAAAAATGTCGGTGAAATGCAATTCGGATTACGCAATTCCATGGGTACACGTGAAGCACTTTTCACCTTACAAGTCCTACTTTAGAGATGCCGCGATGTCAGTTGTGATGTCTATATTTGTTTTATTGACTACGCCAAGGCATTTGACCGTTGTTAGCACCAGAAGATGGTCACCGCACTACAAAGAGTAGGATTGGATGAGAAGGACATTCGGATCATCATGAATTTATACTGGAACCAGCGTGCTCATGTCAAGGTCGAAGACCAGCTGACCGACCAAGTGAAGATCATGCGAGGAGTAAGGCAAGGATGTGTGCTATCGCCGACTCTTTTCAATATATACTCTGAGGAGATTTTTAATGAAGCCCTCACAAACCTAGACATGGGAATCCGAGTGAACGGTGAATACATCAATAATATCCGCTACGCCGATGACACTGTGTTACTAGCAACCAGCCTAAACGATCTGCAGGCCTTACTAGACAGAGTGCGAACTGTGAGCGTAACATACGGACTGAACCTTAATATTCTTCTTAAAGTTCCATCTCCTATCGGCGGTTGGATATCATAACGGTTATGTTGGCTGCTGCTCTGAAAAGTTGTAGTGAACTACAGTTAAACCATTCTCTAAGGTTCTTCAGCCAGGAGATACGTCTTCTTCCTATGCTTCTTCTTCCTGGGATCCTTCCTTGCATAATAATTCTCAGCAGCTCATATTTTTCTCCTCTGGTTATGTGACCCAAATATTCTAGTTTTCTTCTTTTTATGCTGTTCATAATTTCTAACTCCTTATTTAGACGTCGTAGTACCTCAGCATTGGTAATCCTATGAACCCACTGAATTTTTAATATTCTTCTGTAACACCACATTTCGAACGCTTCTATTCTCCTTATGTGTTGGTTCTTTAATGTCCAAGCTTCCATTCCGTATAGTAAGATAGAAAATATGTAACATCTTAGAGCCCTCAATCTGAGATGCAACTAAAGGTCTCTGTTGGTAAGCATTGTCTTCATTTTCACAAATGCTTGCCTTGCAGTTTCAATTCGGACTTTGATTTCTTTGCTTTGGTCATTTATGTCATCAACCCAGGTTCTCAGATATTTATATGTCTCTACTTTTTCTATTTGGGTTTGCTCTATCATTAATCTTTCATTTCCATGTTGCGTTTTTGAGACAATCATAAATTTAGTTTTTCTCTTATTTATTTTTAGTCCGTATCTAATGCAATAATCGTTAATTCTATTTACCAATTCTTGTAGCGATTCCAGGGTGTCTGCCATTATAACGATGTCATCAGCGAATCTTATGTTATTTACTATTCTTACCTCAATTCTTTACCTTAATATTAAGAAAACTAAATTCATGGTTGTCAGCCGTACAAATTTAGATCCCGGGACACTAATGGCAGGTAGCGAAGAGATCCAGAGAGTCGACAGATTCACTTACCTCGGAACTACCCTCAACGTACAATAGGACTACGCTCAAGAGATTAGATCCAGAATTGAAATGGCACGCTCTACATTTATTAAGTTGAGATCCTTGCTGTGCTGCAGTGATCTCAGTTTGGAAACTGAGATGCGGACGGTGAGGTGCTACGTTCTTCCAGTGTTACTATATGGAGTTGAAGCCTGGACACTGACGCAAACCACTGAAAAACGAATCGAAGCCTTCGAGATGTGGATATACAGAAGGATACTAAAAATATCTTATGTGGACCATGTCACCAACGTTGAGGTCCTACAGCGCATGACTAAAGAAAAAGAAGTGCTTAATTTAATTAAACAACGCAAGCTTGAGTACCTCGGCCACGTGATCCGAAACAAAGAAAAATATCGAATTCTTCAACTCGTTATGCAGGGTAAAGTATTTGGCAGAAGAGGACCGGGACGCCGTCGTATCTCGTGGTTGAAAATCTCCGACAATGGTTTGGGATGACCTCAGCGGAGCTGTTTCGTAGAGCAGTCAACAAAACCATGATAGCCTTGATGATCGCCAACATCCGGACCGAATAAGGCACTGAAGAAGAAGAAGTATCCACGCACGTATGTAATTTTTACGGATATCATTTGGTCCAACTGCTTTACATTTCTTTGATTTTTATTGCTTTGAGCTACTTACTCATCTTTGTCTTTGATCACCATTGAAGTTACTATCTTCGATAGTTCTACTGGTTTTCTTGCTAAAAAGTACAAGCACACCCTAACAATAAATAACAATATTGCTGATATAACCTTTTCTTTACGACAATTTACAAAAAAATACAACACATCCTTTGAAAGATAATTACACTTTTACAAGTCTATCCTTGCTTCTATGAAATGGCTTTAAATATATATTATTCCTGTTAAGGCGATAATCCTGATCTCTTTGGGATTTAGTTCTTACGTTTGAAGCTATTTTATCATCACTTCGCCTTTTATATTATATCTTTATCTTCTATGTAATAGAGACGTTGCCTTAAATATCATCAAAACTATTGAAAACATCTACTAAAACAACAAAATGGAAGTTAGAACAGATGAAAAACTTACAGAACCCATAGACATAGATAGCGGAATAAGACAGGGGGATTCATTGAGCCCTATGCTCTTTAATTTAACTGTGAATGAAATCATCAAAAGTGTCAGCAAAGGGGGAGGATACGGAATGAAAAACAAAATAGTAAAAATACTCTGTTACGCAGACGATACAATATTGAAAGAACAAGATGAAAATAGTCTACCAAAACTAGTCCACAGATTTAACACAATAGCAGAAGAATTTAATATGACAATCTCAACTCAGAAAGCTATAATAATAGTAAGCAATCAGCAAAAAACCAACCAGATGTAAAATAGAAATCGATGTCATCAGTATCAAACAAGTAATAGAAATAAAGTACCTTGGAATTACTCTATCCAGCGATGGAGACAATCCAATCTTATCCTATCTAATATAAAGAGATAAAATTCAGCAATCGAGACAAGAAATATCCTCGACCATCCATAGAAGTATCAATCCGCCAATGAACAATCAGAATTACTTATATAGAGGAAGAAGAAGAAGAAGAAAATTCCAAATTAAAAAGAACCTGTTAGTTGTTAGTATTTAGACTTTAATCGAAAATATTTAAAAAAAAATTGTGGTTTGATGTAATTTTGATACGGTATTAAAGGTTTTTTTTAATAGATTTCTTAAAAACATTTACAAATACTTTTTAGATAAGTATTTATAGACTTCTACTTATTGGATGGGATTATTAATTTCACCGTCGATTTTATTGTTTTCTAGTTTTTCGACATAAAAGTATATAGCAGCAGAGTGCGAAATTTTTTTATACAACTATTGGAAAGTACCATGGAAGCTCGGGAAAAGAATGGAATTGTGCGCCCAGATATGATACATATTATAATGGAAGCTAAAAAAGGTGTACAACAACCTGCAGAAGAACATGTTATAGACACTGGTTATGCCACTGCTTTAGATTCATATGCTGGTATGTATATTGTTTTTGTTAATCTTAAAAACTTAATATATTTAAAATATTTATAAAAATGTATAAATATGCTATTTATATTTTAGGTACCCAAATAAAATCTAAGACAGATATTACTAACACCGATATTTTAGCCCAATCTTTGATTTTCTTCTTTGGAGGCTTCGATACTGTATCCACTCTAATGAGGTTTATGGCTTACGAACTAGTGGTAAACCCTAAAATACAAGATAAGCTAAGAGATGAGATTAACGATACCTTTGACGCCTGCGATGGATCTGTCACTTACGAAGATTTATTGAAAATGAAATATATGGACAATGTGATGTCTGGTAGGTATTTGTTCCATTATAAAAAATGCTTATCGTGGATTTATTTTTTCTTCACTTATTTATTCTTTATAGAAGTTCTGTTTCTTAATAAGTTTATAGACTATACATTATTCATGGCTTTATTTTCTGCGATCTAGATTATCAGGCATTTGTCAAAAATTTTAAAAATATATACTCGTAAACTCCAAACTACAACCAGTGTTCAATCACAAATTAGTTTATTAATTTGTAATCTCATATTAATCTTTCAGGAAAAGTAAAAGTAGAAGAAGAAGTAACCGATCCTATTAAAGCTGGCAATGGGATAAGACAGGGAGATTCCCTTAGTCCTCTATTGTTCAACCTGGTTATGGATAAAATAATAAAAAAAGTAAGAACTAAAAAAGGATACCAAATGAGAGAAAAACAACATAATCTGCTATGCAGACGACGCAATACTACTCTCTCAAAGTGAAGATGATTTACGTATGTATGCTACGTATACACCAATTTAATATAACCGCCAGAAAATTTAACATGTTAATTTCCCCAAAAAAGACAAAATGCATGGTTACAACAGCAAATTTACTAAGATATAAATTGGAGCTGGAAGGTTAGATAAGAGAACAAGTGATGGAGTTTAAATATCTAGGCATTACATTATCTAGCTACGGAAAGCTCTAAACTGAAGTGGAAGATCAAGTGAATAGACAAACAAAGCCGCACTCTGCCTGAATGAAACAATATGGAGAAATAAAAATATAAGGAAACAAAAGAAAGGCAGAAATTACAAAACAGTCATCAAACCAATGATGACATATGCGACAGAAACAAACCTGACACAAAAAGATCAAAACGGATGTTAGAGACAGCAGAGATGACAACACTTAGAAAAATTGAAGGTAAGACAATATGGAACAGAGCTAGAAGTACAGATATACAACGTCGATGCAAGGTGGAGGACATCAAGAACTGAGTAAGAAATAAAAGAGTAGAATGGAGCGATCGTATAAGCCGAATGACAACAAATCGGGTAGTAAAGACGGCAAGAGACGGTTTACCAATAGGAAGACGATCAGTAGGAAGACCACGAAAACGATGGAACGACAAATTACTGGAAGCACATTGAAAAACAGATAGTCATGTCTATATAAAAACAAGAAGAAGATATTAATCTTAGTTTCCTAAATTTGTATAGGTTTATTGCCTGTAATTGTGAAAGATATCTGTTGGTAGCTTAATTTTACAGTTTGTTCAACTTCCTAAAAACTATTGCCTAAAATTATTGAGGAAATGCCTGCAATCATTTTCGCGGTTCAAATTATATTTGCTAGCTTTCAAAAGTCACAGGTTTTTGTTCTATGCAGAGAGCAATACACTTATTTAATTATTCATAGCATTTTAGTGAGATTATAAATATAGTTTCGGGACTAGTTTGGGACACAGTCTATAATTATTATTATCGCAGTTTGTTTTATCGCCCAAATCTCCTTGAGTTTTTGTGCTAATATTTGAGTAAGATTGTAATAGTTTCAGTAAGCCCCAATTATTATAATTACATAATTGTTACACTATATTCAATTGTCATTGAGGATTAAAAGCTAAAAGGAAGCATTAAGGAAATAAAAAAATAGAAAATCACCAGGAGATGACAGAATACCGAACGAACTCCTAAAGTATGGAGGACCAGATCTGACCAAACAACTATTAAAGCTAATCCAAAAAATAATGGAACAAAACAGAATTCCTCAAGAATGAAGATCAAGCATCCTAATACCTCTCTTCAAAAAGGGACACAAACCGGACCCGGAAAATTACAGAGGAATTAATTTGTTAATCACAACACTAAAATTAACAATCAAAGTAATAACAAATAAATTGAATGAAATTATAACACTACAGAAGAAAAACAAGGTTTTATTTCGGGAAGATCATGGGCATGGTCCTCATTTTTCCACCTTTTTCTTTTACCATTTTAAGTGAATGATTCTTCACTTTCATATAGCGTTAAATTTTTCTTCGTAGCCATGGCAGTTTGGTTCATAATAAATTACCTACCTTGTTCTAGATCGGATGTTACCTGTTGTCAGATCTCAGTGTACGCATGTTTACTGTTTTGGTAAAATTGTTAATTCCCTTATAAAAATTGTAAACTTGTTTGTTAATTGTTTACTAGCGATTAATTTTAAGTGTTTAATATGCACAATAAATAGCTCTTAGTGGTAAAACAACTCAATATTACCCGAATTTTTAAGCTTAATATCGTAGCCGATTTACACACGTCTACCTCGTTTGCAGGTTTATAGCGATCACCTAATTTGGCGTTATTTACTTTTTATTAAATTATCTGTTAAACTAGCTATATAAGTTCGCTAAAATTATTATACAAATATCAATATTTTTTAGAAACCTTACGAAAATGGCCTAGCGGTTTGGCCGTCGAAAGGATTTGTACCAAAGCCTACCCCCTCAAAGCCAAACTACCACACGAAAAAGACGTAATATTACCCGAGGGCACCCTCGTCTGCATACCTACCTTTGGTCTCCACCGGAATCCGCAGTATTATCCAGATCCGGACTTGTTCGATCCAGATAGATTTGACGACAAAAACAAATCATCTATTAAACCATATACATACTTTCCTTTTGGTGTAGGACCAAGAAACTGCGTTGGTTCCAGATATGCCGTGGTGGAGGCTAAAGTACTTTTCTTTTATTTGCTGAGGGTATTTGAATTAGTTCCAGTGGAATCATCGAAAATTCCCATTAAAATTAATAGAAGTAATTTTCATCTTGACGGAAACGGTTGGAAATTTGGATTAAAGAAGTTACATACTAGCTTTAGAAAATCATCGATGTAATCGTTTATTTCGTACATATTACAATTTTATAAATGTTTTAATGTTTAAATAAATAAAGATATTAATTAGAACGTACATTACGAACAATGTTTTATTTCACAGAAATTCTTTAGAAATAAGAGATCAATAGACCAGAAGACCAATATAGAAGATAGAAAATATGTAAAAATATAAATGGAAAGTGTATAAACCCTATTCATTTTACAAATTCTCAATCGTCAATAAAACCACGTGCAAGCCAAACAGGGTCGTACTGATGTACGACCTATGTATCATATGATTTTTAAAAATATTTACTTTTGAAACTGTTAGTGTTTACTTTTGAAACTGTTTCAAGAATTTCTTGAAATTTATTCATTATATCACAATTAAACTAAACTCTAAAGTAAACCAGTAAATAACTTAATAATAACTATAAAATAAATATAATACAATATATTAACTTAAAAATCAACACGATACAATTTGAATTTAAAATGCTGGCAAGTTGGGATCTGTAACATGAGAATCTCTCTCGCTTAAGGTAAAAAAATATAGTTAATAGCCTCTTGACGAATGAGACGGCGAATATCAACACGTGTTCATGTTTACTGATGGAAATTTGGTAAACGAATGAACTTTATCTTATCTGAATTTCCTTATCTTTTAATCAATGAGACTATTTGCTCATATGATTCTTGAGTCATGTCTACTGTTACGAGTGTAAGGCATTCGAGGTTTTGGAGTAGAAACCTCTCCGCTTTTCTCCAACTATTTCCTCGCCTCTCCAGCACCTTTCCAATCTCCTTGCTGGTCTGTCTCTTCTTTGGTTTTTCTGTACTACTATCTACCATAATTACTTCACTTTTCTATTACCATCCATACGGACCATATGACCAAGCCATGCAAGCTGTGTTTGTTCGACTTTATCTAATAGTTCATAACGAGGCGCCGACCCTCGGTCGGACCATAGGATGGTATCATAGTATCATCGCCACGTAAAATATATGCATTACTTTAAAAATGCCAGCGTTCACCGTCAAAGCGCAGCGCCCAGCCTAGAGCAGGTATCGGAACATGGACTTGGACCATAGTATTCCAGCTTAGTATTTTTTCGGTTCTCATCCTTAGTACTCTACGATCGACACTACGAAGTGCCGAGCAGCCGAGCACCGAGCCTCGCTGCGACCAAATAAATGCATTTTATTTTAAATTCGAGCGTTCACTTCACTGTCATAGGCCAGGGAAATGAGCAAAAAAATACCCTGTTTTTGACACTCGTCCGGCCAGGCAAACGATACTTGTTTGGAGTAGTATGGTCCTCTGTAACAAAAACCTATATGTTTACTGCATTCGATTTTTTGGACTTAATTAGTAATTAACAAATTAAGGTCAAAAAACGGAAAATTGTGAAGCATTTTAAACAAATTTTAGAAGAAAAAAACTTATAGGTCATATAAAAACTTTCAAAATGGCGTTTTCTAAATGTTTATAACCTTATTTGTTGCTTAGGAAGTTTGGAGTAGTATGGTCCTCTGTAACAAAAACCTATATGTTTACTGCATTCGATTTTTTGGACTTAATTAGTTATTAACAAATTAAGGTCAAAAAACGGAAAATTGTGAAGCATTTTAAACAAATTTTAGAAGAAAAGAAACTTATAGGTCATATAAAAACTTTCAAAATGGCGTTTTCTAAATGTTTATAACCTTATTTGTTGCTTAGGAAGTTACAAAATAAGTAAAAAATGTCGGTTTTTTATAAATGTTAACTTTTTTGAAAATAAACTTTTATGGAATGCTGTGTCTTATAGTGCTTAAAATAAGTTCAAAATTTCAAAGTGATGGGTAAAATAGTTTAAAAGTTATTTTATTTGTTAATTCCAAATTAATTTTTTTTGCAACAATTTAAGTCAGAAAATTATATAGTTTTAGTAATTGTAAGGGTAGTTTCTAGAAGAAAAAGACTTGTTCTATTATTTACATTAAAAAAAATTAAGAAAATTAATTTTAAATATTGCAAAATAATTTTGCAAAAACATTTGTCAAACAATGTCGATTTTTTGCTTATAAAAAATTAGAATAACTTTTTAACGATTTCCTGTAAGAATATTATTTTTTATATTTAAAAAACCTGAAAATTTTTACAAGTTCAAAATTTAAAAAAAATTGTCCTAAAATAATTTGGGACAAAGGTAGACTCTATTTTTATTTAATTCATAGCAGCTTTGTTTATAACAATTAAGAAATCCAATTAGCGCTTAATTTTTTTTTAAATGTAAATATTAGAACAAGTCTTCTTCTTCCAGAAACTACCCTTACAATTACTAAAACTATATAATTTTCTGACTTATATTGTTGCAAAACAAATTAATTTGGGATTAACAAATAAAATAACTTTTAAACTATTTTACCCATCACTTTGAAATTTAGACCATATTTTAAGCACTATAAGACACAGCATTCCATACACAGCATAAATGTTATAAGTTTATTCCATACACAGCATAAATGTTATATTTTCAAAAAAGTTATTAACATTTATAAAAAACCGACATTTTTTACTTATTTTGCAACTTCCTAAGCAACAAATAAGGTTATAAACATTTAAAAAACGCCATTTTGAAAGTTTTTATATGACCTATAAGTTTATTTTCTTCTAAAATTTGTTTAAAATGCTTCACTTTCTGCTGATAGACGAAAAAAGCAAAAATTTTTCGTTTTTTGACCTTAATTTGTTAATAACTAATTAAGTCCAAAAAATCGACTGCAGGAAACATATAGGTTTTTGTTAGAGAGGTCCATACTACTCAAAACAATAATTGTCGTTTGCCTGGCCGGACGAGTGTCATGAAAAAATGCTTATTTCACTGTGCTATCAGTGCTATGATCTAGGCGATGATACTATTCGATGGTCTCCGTAATGAAAACACCCTAAGACCGATACAACATTGCATTGTTTCCATAGAAAATTGTTTCTCAATCTATTGCTTCTCGTCATTCCCAAAACCGCCCTTAGGTACCGTATTTTACACACGTGTGTCTTATTTTTGTCCTCGTCACTTAAAGTCCACGTTTCAGAACCGTATGGTAACACAGGCACATATATATACACTTTTATTTTGGTGCTGATACTGATCTCCTTTCTTCGAATAAACGCCTAGTGTGGGGTATAGTGAAATGTAGTCGCATTTATTACTTTGTTCTTGATTTCTAATTCCATTTTCTCCTTAGCATTTACAAGCCCAAAATCGAGCCCAGATATTTAAAATGTTTTGCTTGCTTAATCTGTCTTTAGCTATTCTGACATGACTTTTTTGAGTCTTCTTTGAAACTATAAAAATTTGAGTTCTAACACCCATTTTCGTAATAAATTATTTCGATTTTTATTTGTATATTCTGATCACCTTTCTTGTGCAGTTATATATATACAAATAACACAGTTTATTGGGGTTGCAGTCAGAAAATTGGCCGGGATGTTAATGAAAAACTCTTATGACTTTTTGTCCAGCTTTCGGAATGGTTTTATTCCTTTTTCAAGACACTGTAATAAGAAAAAAAAAATGTAAATATTTATAAAATATCACAAATCTTCAGTGTAACTTACTAGACGTTGAGATTATTTGTAAAAGCATAGACACTTAACATTAATAACACACATATAAAATATAAAATATTGGACAAAATACATTTTACCATTCTTTAAAACTTAGGTACAGATAGTAAAAATTTAGTTTGTCATCTTTTACTGGTGTGTTTTAACTCTGACACATAGAGAACAAAAAGAAAAAACCCTATGATTAAAAAGTAATTATGTGGGTACAGGTAGATATTAATTTTATTTTGGATGTTTTTCCAGTAAGTAACAATAAATGTTGCTCAGTTTATCTATGTCTGACTTTTTATTGATGCAAGATGTACTAGATTTTATGGAACACATTTCCAAGAAAACACGTTTTGAATGGTTCTTTTCCTTTGTCAAAATACAGGAATCCTCGAAATTAAATTCATGTTTCAACGTTAATGCATGTTCTGTCAATGCACATGCATTTATTTTTTTGGTTTTTATATCGCTACGGTGTGAGATCACCCTACTGTGAAAATTACGAGATTATTCTCCTATATATATTTTGTTTCAATTATTACACGGTATAGAATAAACAACATTCGATGACTCCTGTATTGTGAAAGGATCTTTTGTTTTTGTGTATAACTTGTTGTTATATCTACCTGTACCCACACAAATTACACTTATATGCATAACATGTTGCATACCATTAAGACAGGTTTAAAAATTAAAATCACCTAAGATGGGCCACTAGTATTTCTTAAAAAAAAATGTATTATTAAGTACACCTAATTACTTTTTAATCATAGGGTTTTTTCTTTTTGTTCTCTATGTGTCAGATACCAGTAAAAGATGACAAACTAAATTTTTACTATCTGTACCTAAATTTTAAAGAATTTTAAAATATATTTTGTCCACTATTTTATATTTTATATGTGTGTTATTAATGTTGAGTGTCTATGCTTTTACAAATAATCTCAACGACTAGTAAGTTGCACTGAAGATTTGTGATATTTTATAAATATTTACATTTTTTTTTTCTTATTACAGTGTCTTGAAAAAGGAATAAAACCATTCCGAAAGCTAGACAAAAAGTCATAAGAGTGTTTCATTAACATCCCGGCCAATTTTCTGACTGCAACCCTAATAAACTGTGTTGTTTGTTTATATTGACAGTCACTAAAATCCAGTATTTCTTCCTAGCTTTCAATATATATATATATATATATATATATATATATATATATATATATATATATATATATATATATATATATATATATATATATATATCCTCTAAAATAACAGCTGAACTGGTAGATGAAAAAGGGGGGTTGAGGTTAATTGGGTATACAGCTGATTAAAAGTGTACTCTGTTTAACAATTCATTATATTTCGCCAATTTTCATTGGCATCATCAGATGAGAGCTACAATTATTTAAAACATGGTAAAATACAATTTAATAATAGTTTGTTGTTTATATACTTACCTAATTGAGGTTAATGGCAGTGCGATTTATTTTAATACCATCAAGTAAAAATTTTTTTTGTTGGAATAATGTTGATTGTAGTTGATGTTGATTACAAATTAAAATATAGGAAAGAAATACAATTCAAATTAAAAATAAAACAGACACAACGTTTAGTTCGGTAAATGTCATTAAGGTTAAGTACTAGAACTATCAAATATCGAATGTTATTAATTGACTTTTGTGAAGATGATTAGTTACATGGTGTTGACGTAGTAGTTGTTTATTTGATTAATATTTACTGTAAGGTGTGTTATAGTTGAAAAAATTTTTGAAATTACATTATGTGTTGTATTAATTATTTAATAGTTATATGTGTCTATTTATAATGTTTGTTTTTCGATGTGTAATAAATAAGCATAAATCTCACTCAGATGTTCAACATCTGATTTCTTATTTATTAAATTATCCATTTGAGTGATAAATGCCATCTCGAGGAAGAGTCTTTTATTGAGATTATTTTCCATTGCAAGAATCTTTGTTTCACTGTAGTTCATTATGTGGTGTTCATCATGTACGTGTTTTGCAAGGGAACATCTATCAGGATATAATCTGCTGTCACTCTTGTGGGAAGTGATGCGACTTTTTAGGTGTCTGTTGGTTTGGCCAATATATTGTTTGTTACAACTTCCGCACGGGATACGATAGACTATATTAGATAATTGATCAGTAGGTGTTTTATCTTTTAGTTTGGTGAATATCGAATTAATGTTTAACACTGTGTAATTAGCGATTTTTATGTTGTCGTCAACTGATGAAAACAAATAATTTTTACTTGATGGTATTAAAATAAATCGCACTGCCATTAACCTCAATTAAGTAAGTATATAAACAACAAAATATTATTAAATTGTATTTTACCATGTTTTAAGTAATTGTAGCCATCTGATGATGCCAATGAAAATTGGCGAAATATAATGAATTGTTAAACAGAGTACACTTGGCTTTTAATCAGCTGTATACCCAATTAACCTCAACCCCCCTTTATATATATATATATATATATATATATATATATATATATATATATATATATATATATATATATATATATATGTATATATATTGAAAGCTAGGAGTAGCTTGTTATAAAATAATCGGTTAAAATTACCAAAACTCCTCTTCCTAGTCTAGTTGAAGAAAGTACTTTATGGATTTTGAGTTTAAGTGACCAGTAATTTGTATTTTATTTATCACTGGTTTGCTTATACTGGAAATAACTCTATATTTGGATACCCTTACATAGTTTAGTCTGCAGACCAATGCAGCAGCCCAAGATGGGGCACGAAGAGCCATAAGTGAGACTTAGGTGTTTTATGAGGACTATTTATCAAGAACCATCTTCCATCTATTTTGCTCGATATAGTAGTTCCGATAAAAGGTGCTACCTTTATAACAGAATCCTATACCCCTGTATTAATAAGTTGATATTAGTTAATTTATTATGAAAATGAGTCATCATAAGATGTGATCATTAAAAGGAACGAAATTTAGAATACAGTTACGAATCCTTCTTGAAGAATTATGGCGACTCCATTACTTCTGATGCCTTCGGCCTTCCACGACTGATATAAAATGAACTCTCCATGAACATTACTTTCCAATATTATTATTATCCAGATTTAGCCATATGGCTCACACTCCCTCGAAGAAGAAAATTCACTCATCCTAAACCTACGATATCAAAACGATTGAGCTCTGGTGGGACTCTCTTCGTGTTATCGAGCCCTAGGTGACTTGGTGTGTTGGAGTATCTCCCAAAAATTTTCGTACACATCTGGACGTCTGGGACATCTGGAGAAGTACAGCTTTCTGCACGGCCTTATAGAAATGTTCTTTTAGACCCAGCTGTTTTATGTTCTCTAGGAAGTTTTTTGGAATAACACCAGTAGAGATAGAATAATAGGTACTGTCTGGGTACTTATCATTCTCCATTGCCTCCTGATTTGTATTTCTAGATCTCTGTACTTCGTTGTATTTAACACGCAAATTATTGGTGTTGGATATCGCCACATCAATAAGAGTTGTATGCCTGGTATGTTTATTTAGTATGAGATCCGGTCTATTATGTGCCACTGGTTGGTTTGTGAACACAGTGCGGTCACAGTATAGCCTGTAGTTGTCATTTTTAAGCATTCTCTCAGGGACGCATTGATAATAATGAAGATGGTCGGTTTGGAGAAGTCCTAGTTTATCAACTTGTTCTTGGTGGATAATCTTTGCTACTGAGTCATGACTGAGTCAGTAAGATGATGGATAGTTTCTTGGGCATGGCATCCATATCCGCATTTATCATTTTGGATTTAAGAATCTTTAACAATATATTTCAGTTAATTTTTAGTTGGAATAACCTGATCCTGAATGGCAAGTAGGAAACCCTTAGTCTCAGGAAACATCTTTTCTGATGTCAACCAATAGTTCGACGCTGTATTTTTGACATATTCTTGGCTGATGTCATATAGATGTCGCCCGTGGAGAGGTTTACACTTACAGGTGTGCATTTTTTTATTGCTTAGTTAGGTGGTTTTTGCGCATTTCTTGTTTCCTTAATTTAAGTGGCGTTGTATCATCTACTGCGCAAATTGCTCGATGTAAAGTAGATATCTCAGCCTGCACCTACAAATAAGTTCTCAAATTAGCAACCTGTTTATCTTGTTGCTTACCTATATCCATAAATCCTCTTCCCCCTTGATATCGCGCTAATGTTGTTCTCTCTACTGCACTGCGTGGATGGTGTTTTTGCGCCTTTGTGAGAAGTGTGCTTAGTTTCCGCTGAGGACTCTCTATATCCGTTTTTGACTACTTTATAATATCAAATAAGTAGCTTAGCGCAGGGAATGTACTGACGGAACGAACATTTCCCTCTGAAAGCAGGGAGCATCTCATCAATGGTAACAAATGATGAATGATTATAACCATTTTGACAATTTTTTACGAAATGGTCAAACATCATACGAATGGGAGCTAGCTTGTCAATTTTTGATCGCTCTGCACGTGTTTCCTTATCATCAAACCTAAAGCAACGAAAAAGAAATCAGAACCTTTGTAGAGTCATCGTAAGATAAAAAATTTCTATACCATAACCATCTCTCCTCCACGATTACAGTGACCTAGCCAAGATAAATACAAGAGTCCTATACAAGCACGGATTTCCATTTCATCAGTGAGATTAGCATTTCGCTCTCGCGAATAGTTTTCTTGAATGGAGGCTATGTATTTATTTGTATTTTTCACAATGATACCCATAATCGTGCCATCCAAAAAATAATTCCAAATTCCGACAGCCTCCTTTAAATTTTTAGTACTTGTTGTAGGCCCTGGTAAGTGTATTATTATGGTATCCTGTCTTGTTCTAGTGGTTCTTGGCTTTGAAGGATGCTTCTTCCAGTGAGTTGTACGGTTCTTGCCTAAAATAATAAAAATGTAGCATGACTTGCTAATACATGTTCTACATGTTGCTAGTTTTTTAACATACCTATATAGAAAAGTCGGGCAAACTGCAACTGTTTCATCTGCATCTGATATCTCCTGTTCTGATTCACTGTCGTGATTTATAACTTCTGCAATGTCCTGTTCCTCTTCCTCTGATTCATCTACGCATGCCACTGATTCAATATCACTATTATCTAGTGCTACTAGTTGCTAAAATCTAACAATATTTTAATTAGAATTAGAGAAATGTACAAATATCTAAGAGCTTTCCTCGGAATATTTTTGTATCGATATAATTAGCGCTGGTCTAAGACACCCGAAAGCTCGTTTACTATAGCACACTATTACACTGTAATGGTCACACGACGACTAACCGTCAGTCACAACGGTACATGAAGGTACTGAAACGTTCGATTCCTTACAATACAATACCATTACCTGTTTAATACAACATCAAAAAAACAGTCTACCCGGTCTCTCACACAGTGACGCCACTACCCAAAGGTTAATAATAATAGTTAGGTCTTACCCAGTCAAGTCTTGTGTGCCAGTCTTGTGGTTCTACGCTGAATATTTTCAAGTAGGATTTTATCACGACTGAGATCTGGATTCCACACCTGCTTGGCAAACTCAAGAATAGGTCTAACGTATATTGAATAAAGGTTACAAACACAGGTTAGAGATATACGTGTAAAACATTTACGGATCAAAAACAGTTTCGAGTTTGCACGTTTACACTCCAGCACTCGGATATTTTTGCCGATATGTAGAACAACGCATTTTTCAATGTTAAGCGGAAGTAACCATTCTGAGAACTATTTGAATATTCCATCAAGATCGTGCTGAAAAACATGTAGGTTGATAGTTGGATTCACATATAATTTCGTATCATCAGCGTAAATGGAAACCTTACTGGATACAATGAGCGAAAGATCACTAGTGTAGATACAAAAAAGCAGCAGCCTATGTACCAATCCTTGTGGCACTCCACTCTTGACAGGCATATCTAGTGAGTGGTCTTCCCCAACACGAACCCTGAAATAAGTAAGAAAAGATGTGAAAGAAATATTATCAAGAGTGTTAGATAAACGTGGGCACATTATTTAAATAATGGTATCGTTAGTATCATCTGTAAAAGCCTGAGAAAAGAATAACGATAACCATTCCGAAGATTCGTTATTCGAAGAACATAAAGACTCGTCAGCTTTTTGAAGTATGGAGACTTAGGGAAGATAAAGATGTGCGAATGTACCGATAAACTTTTTAACTATTATCACTTGCAATGATAGATTCTTTAAATTCTGTTCTTAATTTAAGCAACGATTGTTCGATTCGGTTAGACAAATTACGGTGTTGAGCCATTTTATTTCAAATACGAGTAGGATGGAAATATCTAGATTGGACATTTCTAGCTAAATATTGAGTAATTTATTAGCTTTAATACAGTGCATGTAATACCGTTACATTCCACCTTTAGATTTCGTTGACACGGGGTTTTCGTGGGTTGACAACTGGATGGACCCGTGGTCTGTTTGTGGTCTCTCTCCTCTGTCGGATCTTAGATTCCGATGTTGACGACTATTAAGTTTGCACACGGATCACTTGTTTCTTATGTAAAGCTTCACTAGAGATATCCATAAAGATATTTATCTAATTAGGGAAGCTGATCCTGCATAGAGATGAATGGAAATTAATACATTTTATTCGATTCTCAATTACTTTGTTTTTGGCACTTCCACATAACGGTTTTCATTTGTCCATCCTGTACCTTCATCATGTATTTCGTCGACACTATGAATACCTGAAAGTAGTTCATTATACCGATACTATAAAATTTTATTTGTTATTTGAAGCTCGTGCAAAAGCCTCTTTTCGTAGTTTTCCGTGTAGTTTTCATTTGGTTACCTTGAAAATAACAACTATAAAAATTGTCTGGTTAAATTATAGATAGAGACAATTTCGAATCAACATAACATATAATTTTATGGTTGTTTGTGTTCATTTTTTTTTAATGATCGTTCAATTAAATCAAATATCGTATGTTTATATTTTTACTTAGTTTATAGAAATCAGGTTTGTTTTGCCATTTAATCAACAGCAAACGTAATGATTCGTTGCTTTGATATTTTTGTAAAGAAATGTCTGATTAAATTTAGATTTTTTTGATAAATGAAATAATGACGTTTGTCAGTCTAAATACTGTTACGGTGTATAAAAGATCACTACACATTCACACACAAATTCTATCACTGATTTTCTGATGCACAACGATAAAGCGAAAAATAGTGAGAGACATTATTATCATTTGACATAGCATATCACCTTTGTTGATTTCAGTACGGTCTCAATTTTTAGTCATGCCCGTCAGAGACAAAACGAATTATTACAAACAGAATCGGAAAATCATAAAATAACATCTCTTATATACAAGGCGTTAACAACAACAGAAACTTACGAGAAATACAAGAGAAAAAGAATCAAAATTAAATTAATTGACGGATCGTTCTTACAGAGTATTTAATTTGTATAAATCACTCACGTCAAACAGAACCATTGGACACTTCTTTGCTCACAACTTGTTCAAAATGGAACCAAAAAAGGATATTACCGGAAACGAGAGACATAACAAGAGGTGAAAGAATATAAATCTCAGAACAAGAGATTAAATAGGCACTCGAAAAATTTGAATGGAGGAAAAACAAGAGGAATCCTCGATGACCAAAGAAAAGATATAAAATAAGGGTAACCGAGCTGGGAATCGTTTACCATGCTGCACTAATCTTTTAATAAACTAGCCCCTCGTGTTCCAAACTCTTCTTTATTCAAACTGAATATCTGCTTTCTTCTTAGAGTGCCGTCTCCCTACAAAGGTTCGCAATCATAATGGCTATTTTTATTTTTGAACTTGCTGTTCTAAACAAATCAATCGATCTGCAGTGATACCAATCACGTAGATTCTTCAACCATGAGTTCTGCCTTCGGCCAACAGATCTTATCTCTATTTTCATATTTTGGTCCCCTCATTACGTGGCCTAAGTATTCCAGTTTTCTGGTTTGTATAGTGGTGATTAGGTCTGTTTCTTTACCAACCCTCTCCAGTACTTCTTTATTTATAATTCTATCAGTCCATGATATTTTTAATACTCTGCGGTATAACCAGAGTTCGAAAGCCTTGATTCTTTTTAAATTGCATTTTTTTAATGTCCAAGTCTCAGCTCCATATAATAATATTGAAAATATATAACAGCGAATAGTTCGTAGTCTGATTTATAAATTTAGATTTTTACACCTTAGGAGTGGCTTCATTCGTATAAATGCTGATCTGGCAATCTCTATTCGCCTGTTTATATCTGCAGTATGATCATTGGTTTCATTGATCAAAGTTCCCAAGTACTGATATTTTTCTACTTGTTCTATCACGTTACCATTGATTGTCAATAGGTGATGTATATTTTGTGGTCCTTTTTAAATTAGCGTGTACTTCGTTTTTTTTTGCGTTTATAGTAATTCCCATCTCAGCACTATTCATACTTAAGCTTTCGATAAGATGTTGTAGATCTTCTATACTCGTTGCTATGATCATAGTGCCGTCTGCATATCGTAAGTTGTTAATTAATTTTCCGTTAACGGTAACTGTCACTTTGATTATTGAGCGTGTTTTGGAAAATTTCTTCAGAATATAAGTTAAACAAAAGTGGCGATAAAACACATGCCTGTCTAACTCCTCTACAGATCTTCATTTCTTTTGAGTGTTGTTCATCAATTTGAACTATGGCACTTTGGTTCCAATATAATGTTTGGACTATATTTATGATTGTACTGTCAATGCGCTTGTTTATAAATATTGATATTAGTTTTTCATGTTTTACTTTATCGATAGCACAAGTGTAGATCAACGTTTACATCCCGACATCGCTCAATCAATATGTTGATGGCAAATAGTCCTTCTCGAGTACCCATGACTCATGAGGCTCAGTGTTCGATAATCAGAGCACTCTTTTGCTGCTTGTTTTTTAGGGATGGTTATAAATGCTATCTGCTATCGCAGAATCCTGAGAATATCATGGACCGAGAGAGTCACAAATGTCGAGGTCTTGAGAAGAATGAATAAATAAAAGGAAGTCATATTTACGATCAAAAAACGAAAACTGCAATACTTGGGACACATTACAAGAGGCGAAAGATATGAACTGCTTCGAATAATTATGCAAGGGAAAATAGTAGGAAAAAGGTCCATAGGAAGAAGACGAAACTCCTGGCTAAAGAATCTACGGGAATGGTATAGCTGTAGCAGCAACGAATTGTTTCGGTCAGCAGTCTCGAAAATACGTATAGCCCTGATGATCGCCAACCTTCGGAACGAAGATGGCACTTGAAGAAGATAAATGCTAACTTCAGCCACTCTTGTGGTATTATTCCCGTATCGTACACCGTGTTGAATAAATCTGCCAATACTTCCAAGTTATCTTCTTCCACTAGTTTTAACAGTTCTACTGGTATTTCATCTAATCCAGCTGCCTTATTGTCTTTAGAGTTTTTGATAGCATATTTGATTTCACCTATCGTGATCTTCTGTCTCTCTAAAGGATTTAACTCTTGTATTTTCTGCATCTCACCTCTTTCATCTTGGAAAAGATCTCTAACGTACTCTTTTCATCGTCTTAATTTCTCTGGTAAATCTATTAGTAGTACTCCTTTTTTGTCTTTTATGTATCCTTGCTGTTTATTTCGACCCATTTTAGTCATTTTTTTTATTTTTTGTGCATATTTCTCATATATTTTGTTTCTAGTTCTTCTTTCTTCCATATGTAATAGTATTTCTTCTGTCATCCACTGTTTTTTAGCCTCTGGCCTATGTTGTATCAAACTTTCTTGAGCTGGTTTCAGTATGTGTCCTAGATATGACGTCTTTCTAATTTTGATAGTATTGATCAGATGAGGGCTTGTGTTTATTGCTGTCAGTACTTCTTCATTCGTAGTTCTGCAGGTCCAGCTTATTCTTAGCATTCTTGGCAGTACATCCACATTTCAAATGAATTTAATTTGTTGACGTCATACTGTTTTAATATCCAGGTCCCACAGCCATATAGTAATAGAGACCACACATAACACTTTAGTGTTCTCAATCTTATTGAAACTGATAGCTTGGCGTTACAGATACGCATATTCATGAACGCATATATTTCACGCATATTCATGAAACCAGATCTTGCTATTTCAATGCGTCTTTTAGTTTCTTTTGAGTGGTCTAGTTGACTATTTAGTTTTCTGCCCAGGCATATGAAGTTTTGGGAACTCTGAAGGGTGATACCATTTATTTGTATGTTAGGTGTAACTTGTTCATGGGGGTTTTTGTGGAATACCAGAAGTTTGGTTTTGAAAAAGTTAATGTCCAAGCCCAGCCTGTGACTTTCTTCTAATAATATGTTCATCAATATTTTTAGTTGATCATCTGTTTCTGCTAATACTACGGTATCATCGGCATATCTTATATTGTTAATGATAAATCCATTGGCTCTGGCACCTTCAGGGCGATCTTCAAGAGAAGCTCTAACTATATGTTCGACATATACATTAAATAATAGGGGGGGGGGGAATGCACCCTTGACGCACTCCTCGTTCTATGTTGATGTACTTGGTGTTTCCGTTCTCTGTTCGAACGCATCCTGTGTGGTTCCAGTATGTATTACTTATGATAGCTATGTCGTGTCCGTCCGCATGACTCATTAGGGCAGTTCGATGATCTTCACATTTCCTTGCTTTTTGTTTTTTAGGAAGAGCTATATATGTGGATGTTAGCCAGTCATGCGGTATTATGCCATGTTCATATATAATGTTGTAGAGTTATGTTAATTTCCTGACAGCATTATCACTTAGGTGTTTAAAATGTTCGGCTGTTATTAGGTCTTCGCCAAGTGCCATGTTGTTCTTTACGTCTTTTATTGTCTGCAAAACTTCTTCGGTGAGAATGTTTAATTTTTCATCTGTATCTATTTGTGGGGGCTCTTCTGTTCTCTGATTACCAAACAAATCTTTAAGATATTGCTCCCATATTTCTTTCTGTTTTTCAGGGTCTAATTCCATTTGGTTTTTCTTGTTTGTTACAATCGATAGGTGTTTGGGTTTCCATATTCCAGCTACTTCTTTAACCTTTTTCTGAATTTCTCTATCTTTATGCTTCATTTGCAAATCTTCTACCTCTTTATATTTTTCTTTCATCCACTCTTCCTTAGCTACATTTATTGTTTTCTCAATTTCCCTGTTGAGTTCTTTGTATCTTGTTAGGTTTTTGTTTTTTACCATCCGTCTCCTCTCCATAATTTGTAATAATTCGTTTGTCATCCATGGTTTTCTATATTTACGGTTTTCTTTCTGTATACTTTGGACTGCTGCCTCCAAGACAGTATTTTTAATTTTCCCCCACATATCTTCAATGTTTTCTTTTATTGTCTTTTCCTTAGTGGGAGTGGTCTTAGACTCTAACTGCATGTTTACCATGTCTTCATGCTTCTGTTGCTGTCCTTGGTCAGCACTACTAATTCAACTATCTCGAAAAGTGTAAAGATATCAATAGCCAATATTATTGGGGAGTATTGGACAAATTGAAGTAGTTATTCAGTGAGAAATACCACCGAAATTAGATAAATCAGGTATTAAACAAATTGTACTAAAATTAGGTGGAATACATTTATAACTAGATAAAACTGCAACATAAATTCAAATAGTAAAATTTAGCAAAAATACTTAGACATTACCTCAGTTATAGCATAACATCATATCTAACTATCATAATGCAATACCCTATAGAAAAATTTTGCACTGCACGGTACTGGATATGTAGGCAGTAAAAGTTAGCATGTGTATTTCTTCAGTTGATCAGACATTTCTTCAGACATTTAGCGATCCTATTTTCAACATTCGGACATGTTTTAAAAATAATTTCAACTTACATAATTTTGAACTTAATTAAAACTTATCACTTTATTTTTTTTTGGTTTTTTACTTTTGGAGTTTATTCCTAGTACTGCACTACATTATCGATTTTCCCATCTTTTTGCTACATGCCAATTGTGACAAAACAAACTAGAAACAGGGCAAACCTAACCGGAACTCCATCGTACTCTCACAGCTGTTAATACCCAAGTCTACTTATGACAAAATTCGGACCTCCACAATTAAAGCGGCCGCTTCCTCGAGAAATGAAATCATCACCAAAAATGATTCTCTTGCCAGCATAAGCGGAAAGAGCAATTTGTTTATTAAAAACAGTCTCCAAAATGTTTGGATTATCAATCTTAGAAACGTAAAAAGATTAAGAACTTTTTCGGTTTTTACCATATACGGGGTGAAACGAAAATGCTACAATGTATTCCCAAATCTAACGGGATCGCTCATAAATAAAAAAATAAGAGATAATTGACAAAATAAGAGCCTATTTTGCAGAGCGTCCAGAATTGTATTATTCGGGCGGCATAAAGAAATTAAAAAATCGATGAAATCGTTGTCTTGAGATAAAAGGAAATTATATCGAATATAATAAAATCATTTTCTAGAAAAATATGTTTTTAATTTTAAAGGAGGTTACTTTCTTTTAATCTTAAGTGCAGTATGAAATGTCCATATTTTAGGACTTGTTAGGGCAAATCTGGAGAGATTGCCACCATTATTGCATTATTATATTTTCAATTTCATGTGGGGTTCGGTATTTTAAAGACTCTTCTATACAACTACCATATTTATATCACAGATTCCCATTTTCATTTGCTAATTCTAAACCACGGCAATTTTACTGTCACGGTTAGGTGGGGTTTGCACCTTTTTAAAGACAAAGAAATCATCATTTTCTGTTTCAGGTATTCTCAAGGTAAAGTTAATTTCATGTATCAAATCAACAATCCTCCAATAAAATCGCCCAAGTATCACAACTTAAAAAAATGGACAACATCATTTTAAAGTAATCTACTTCAAACACTTTTAACTACTTGTAGCTCAGAAACTTGGAATTTTAATTATTGTTTATGTTCTTATAATCGTATTAAAATTCCCGAATTCACATAATCAGTTAAAAGTAGAGCAGTGTTATTCGAAAAAAGCAATAAGTAGTATATTTATCACTATGAGTACAAATTACGCCGCAATGTTATTTTGTATCATCTGTTTAATAGTTTTACTAACAAAAATGTATTACTCAATGATTAGTTAGTGCAATTTAAAACAAAGTAGTAACCACTTCTGATAATTTTTTTATTAAGATAAAGATTTTTATTTGAAGTAAAATAGATTTGTATGCATCGCGGAAAAAAATAATTACGATTACATACTAGCGGTACCCAAAATGCGTTTCGCGGCTCTGGCGCTGTGGGATATATCGTGAGTGATACTACTAAACTGCCTCGTCAACATAACTACATGGTGCTCGAAAGAAGAACATAATATATATATATATATATATATATATATATATATATATATATATATATATATATATATATATATATATATATAAGGCTAGGACAAGTCCAATTTTAAATAATGACGTAAATATTATACCTCATATCTCATACTTCATTGGTTTATAAATTTATAAAGAAATATTTATTATAATATACATATATACGAGGCATGTTTTTTAAGTAAGTACCGTTTTCAAATTAAAAAAAGACGTGCATAGATCTGGCAATAATTTTATTTTTACATGAAAGCCTGTACCTTAATCTACTTTTCTACATAATTTCCGTGAATATTGAGGCACTTGTCATAACGTGGCACCAGTTTTTGAATACCCTCCTGATAAAATTCTGCCGCCTGACTTGTTAACCACTGCATCACAAATGTTTTGACTTCGTTATCGTCTTGAAGACGCTGACCGCCCAGGTGTTTCTTCAAGTGCTGGAACAAATGGTAGTCGCTGGGCGCCAGATCAGGGCTGTATGGAGGATGATCTAGAGTTTCCCATTTAAATGATTTGATGAGATCTTTGGTCTGATTAGCCACATGTGGACGGGCATTGTCATGCAGCAAAACGATACCCTTACTCAACTTGCCACGTCTTTTGTTCTGGATTGCACGACGCAGATTTTTCAATGTCTCACAATAAGACGCTGCATTGATTGTCTCATTACGAGGCAGAAACTCCACTATCAATACTCCTTTTCTGTCCCAAAAAACTGTGCACATGATTTTCCGGGCAGAAATTGTTTGCTTAAACTTCACTCTTTTGGGTGATGATGAATGTCGCCATTCCATGGATTGTTGTTTCGATTCTGGTGTGACGTAGGCCACCCACGTTTCGTCACCAGTAACAATTTGGTCTAAAAAATCTTCACCTTCACTGTGGTACCGCTCAAGGAAAGTCAATGCCCTTTTGGTAGTCGCCTTGTTTGTTTGTTTGTTTGTTTATCCTAATATATTTTTTATATATTCCCTTTTCATTTGCTATGTCGTATATCAGGATTCGGTCAGCTGTTTATTTTGTATTCAGTCAGAGGCCTTCTTTAAGCCAAAAAATGATTCAAAAAAAATATTTGAATCATCAATACGACTTTTTATCAGAAAATAGTCCTTACTTATATCCATATACCTATATATCTGTATACTCATAATCTTATAAAAAACCAGTAGAAATTCCTCAGAAAAAGAAAACTAATTTGATGCAGCTTTGCGATGAAGGAAAAATACCCACTGTTTATGTTTTTTATTCTAAATCTAGTACTCAGTTTACAAGTAACTAGCGGACCAATTCGACATCGAGTTTTTTAAATGAAATTTTTATTTTGCGTGAAAAATATACAATATATACAATGACCGGAAGTAAAAATATTTGTATCAATAACTCAAAAACTATAAATGATAATTTCGTGAACTTACATTTTTGAACTCTGCGTTGAATTCTCTATTGATTTGACTAATAAAAACGAAACCGGAAGTCGACCTCAAAACCGGAATGCAATTTTTAGTTCATCAAATGTCGACATGAATATCATTTAGCAGTTAATTTTGCATGCTGATCACGAATCCGGTGTCAGATTTGCTTGACGTTTTATGCGCGTTTCGGGTCACTTCTGGTGTCGGATCGCAACCGGAAGTACATATTTAGATTCGTCTCGATGAGACCTTTCGATCCATATATACATTGTGGGGTCTAAAACTTAAAGTAAATTTTAACTTCCGGTCATCTTAAAACCGGAAGTGAATTTTTGTACCAAAAGTATATCTTGACAATCTCATACGTAATACTAATAATATTCCAAAAAAATATTTTAATTATCTAATATGGTTTTTGAGTAAAGTGGTGGACAAGAAAAGGGCTTAGCGTTTTAGTATATAAGATATTCAAAATATAGATGCAGTTCTCTGTACATTAAGAAAATAAGTTATGAATAGTTTAAAAGTCGATTACCATAAACGAATTATACTCTGCATGTTTTTATAAGTTCCCATATAAATTAATAATATGTCATTTTTATTAATATTTATTAAAAACATTACTTTTATGGTTTTTTTTATTTATTTTCAACAATAAAAAAAATTTCACTAAACCCTGCGTATGCATTCACTTACACTTCATCTAATTTACAAAACGTTGTACGTCATCCGTGTCATAGTCCGTCAGGTTACATGATACCAACACGAAATATTTAGGCAGTAGGTGTGTTCTTTTTTAGAATCACTTTACCGAATACACTGGCATTACAGCCACTAGACATATTTTGTTATATACGCGTAGAAATAATAATTCAAGATTTCTATTAATGTTAACTTAAAATACACAATAATATGTTTCATTTAATTTGTATAAATGCATTATAAAGCGTTTTTATGAAGAACATTTGTTCAGAACACACTGTAACTGTAATCGAACGAAGGTGATATTTTGGCATAAATTGGTAACACTAATTTGACAGTTGCGGTGTTGACTAATGTTAATAAGTAAAGAAAAAAGTGTTGTTTTTGTTTAAGTATTCCATTTTACATTTTAATACGATGCATACAAACGGCTCAAATTGTTTTTAACAAGATTATTTTTTAACTCTTGTTTTGTTTATATTTGTTTACATTAAATATTAATTTGTTTTGTTGTATAATCCACTTTTGCAATAATTGTGACCTATTTGATTTAAAATGGATTCAGGATTTTTTTATACTTTAACAACTATGTCAACTTCGATCTCTGTCAATGATAATGACGTGCAACGGTATTTAAATTAGATGGACTGTATGTCAACATACGTAGATTTTTTTTTCATAATTACTTTAAATCCAGAGATTAGCTATGAAAAAATGACACCAAAACAATAATATTATCAGTTATTGTCAAATATAATTTTGTAGCATGTAGTGTAAACATGTTTGTCGTTTGTGGATTGCACAATGGGTCGAGGTGAAGTTATCGATGAGAAAATTTGTTCAATCATTATTAGATTTTTTAATTCTGGAAAATCCAATTCGGAAATCGCGAATATGTTGCAATTGTCACGCCATAGTATAATAAATATTGTCAGAAGATAAAAAACTACAGGTTCGACCGTCACAAAACCTAGAAATGAACGAAAAAGTAAAATAACCGAAGCATATCGAAGAGTATTCAGACGTATTATGGTGAAAAATCGACGAGCAAATTATATGGAGTTAAGCGTTTTATGGGGTGACGTTATTGGAACACACGTTTCTAGATCAACATGTCACCAAAAGGCCCACGTAAGATTTATAGTTGAAAAAATTAGTATGAATTGTTTTTAATAAATTTCATTTTATTTTAGGCTAAGGAAAAGCCACTTTTAACATTATAACAAAAGAAAAATAGACTAAGATGCTCAAAAGAGAATAAAGATTGCACTCAGTCGCGATGGGGCAATGGGACCCAATACAATGGAGTGATGAGTCCAGATTTGAAGTGTGTGTTGGAGATAGTAGGAGTCGCGTCATTCGTAGAAAAATTGAAGCTTTCCATCCCGACTGTCTGAAGAAAAAAGTCAAATTTCCTGCATCTGTCATGATCTGGGGCAGCATGTCGTCTAAATGTGTGAAAAAGTTACTTTTATCGATGAGATTGTGTGTGGCCAAATATTTGAATATTTTAGAAGAATCTCTTTTACCGATTATGGAACACCATTTAACATCAGCGGAAGATTTGTCTTCCAACAGGACGGCGCAGGTTGTCATACCTTGAAAAAGAGTTTAAAATGGATCGAAGACCATGGCATATCACTTCTGGAATGGGTTTCTAACAGTCCCGACTTGCCCCGATAGAGACTTTGTGGCGCGAAATGAAAAAAGCTTTGAGAAAACATCTTGCCAGGTACGTCAACGAATTGAAGGAAAAATTTCAAGAAATATAGGATTCGTTTAGATTAGAATTTTGTTAGAACTTGGCAAAAACTATGCCTCGAAGAATTGTGGATGTCATTAAAAATAAAGGGGATGTAACTCAGTGGTAAACTTTTACATTTTTGACGTGACAACGTCTTAAATTAGGTTGTGGCTAGGAGTCACTCATGAAAAAGTGTAACGCCCGCTCACGTCTGTTACGATGAGTCACCGAACGAGAGAGAGGCCCGCCGGACCGGCGAATGCCTTGCGTCTCTCTCCCACTCAAACATGATCGGTCCGCTGCGCGCGCAGCACTAGAGAATTAGGCGCGTTGAATCGGAATAGAAATTAGTTACGTTTAAGTTTACATGTACAATTTTTTAGTAAACAAAATATATTTCTATAGTTAAAATTTGTGCAATTCTTATTTTCATTCAATTCCTTGTTCCTATTGTGCAATTTAATAATAT
Source organism: Diabrotica undecimpunctata (assembly GCF_040954645.1). NCBI lineage: Eukaryota > Metazoa > Arthropoda > Insecta > Coleoptera > Chrysomelidae > Diabrotica > Diabrotica undecimpunctata. The sequence continues at coordinate 35,628,794 of NC_092803.1, forward strand.
TCATATCAATAAATATTCTACCGAGAAAAAGACGTTGTCACGTAAAATCTTCGCCCGTAAAACCGACTTTACAGGCAACCGATTTTTTTTTTGTTAATATTATATATTCCATGTGTGTTTTAAATTTAATATTATTCTGTTTAATCAATAGTTTTTATTACGTTATAAAATATTTTCTATAATTAGGAAATTCAAAAATGTTGTTTGATGCCTTAAAACTTCTAAAATCTACGCTGTGCTATTATTTTTGTTCTCTAAAATTTAATTTTCTTATCAATCTAACGTTGTGCCAACTGATATGGGAAGGGGCTCGGAAGATCCACATGGCACCACAGGTTACTCCCTGTCTAAAGTATCACACCACGCTCACGAAAGAGAAGTAGCTTCGAAAACCTTTACGTCACCACATCTTCACGAAGGATAAAGGATAGGAAAGAAGGATTGATTAAATATTTTTATGGCCTCAAATAGAAGCTTATGGACAGAACTAATTAGCAAAATTCACAATTTGAAAAATGTGTGGATACCATTTAGCTTTTATCCCTTAGTTTTCCTTGAAATGCATCACTTTTCTTCTGTAAATTTATCTTTTTGCATTTCAATTTGAATGTCAATTTGAATAAAATATCAATTTTAATACACAGGGTGGTCCTTAAGTAATTGTACAAAAAGAAACAGTAGATTCTACACTTTAAAATATTACGATTTAAGCCAAATTGCTTTAATAAAATGTTGATATTAAGAAAGATACAGGGTGTTAAAGTGCAAAATTAAAATTTTATTTTTCGCTATAACTTTCATGTTTGTAAACATTTATGCATAAAAATTTACAACTGGGTGCTTTTAAACATGAGAAATTATAATTTGATCCACACTTTGATTTCACTAATAGAGGGCGCCACTTATGCCACATATGTGGTATAAAGTTGCACTTAACTTTTTTGCTTCTTAAGATACCTGTATTTGGAATAAAAATATTAAAGATACATTATTTTAACAAAAAAAAAGGTATACTTGTTAATAACTTCAAAACTCAACAGTTTTCGAGATAATCGCATTTTAAAAATCAGCTGCATAATTCTGATCTAAGATCTAAATCCAGGCAACGAAGAAAAAATAGACAAAAACCTTAATACTTCTGAAATTTGGTATAAAATATCTTTAACTAAAGTTAATAATTAACAAAATATTAAATAAAATAAACATATCAGCAGGATAATTAATATTAGGATTTGACAAAATAACAGAATAATAGAATTTTACATCAAACATTTTACGTTTTATGTTAAATTAAAGTCATAATCAAAACATTTTGTTTACAAACCAAATTAAGAAATAGTTAAACTAAATAACATAACTTTTTGTCAAAGTTAGTGTTCGATATGTCCACCATTTTCTTTAATTCATTTGTCAATATATTCCATAAAATATCGTCTCATATTAAATAGCATCATTGGTTCTAAAGAAACTGCTGCAGTATTTATTTCTTCCCATAGTTAGTTGCGAATGTTTATGGGATTCTTATAGACACGTTGTTTTAATGCGCCCCATACACCAAAATCAAGCAGATTAAATTCGGGGCTACGTGGTGGCTATAATGTATAATGGATGAATATATTATTTTGGATACATATCCAAATCTTATGCTATATTATGGAACTACATCTTATTTGTCGCAGAAGTTAAATATGTATAAAACTGTGATGTATCTCGTTCAATGGTTACTTATATACACACGGAATAACCTATCGATGACATTACTTATTTATATGATTACGTTACAGCTTACGAGTAACTATAATTACATCTCGAACAAATGGACTATTATGATTTACTAACGAACTAATATTATGCTGAACTAAATTGCGTTTGTGTTTACTATATTTATAACAATATCGGTTATTAGGACAACGATGATGTTTTTGTAAAAATGCTGAGTCTTTCAGGTTAGATTTGCAGCAAAAGTATTATGAAACAGGAAACATATGTGTTATTCAATACCTGTGCTCTAGTTTCTATTTGTCCTAATAACAATGGGTAAACAATTTACGTAATGAACAATAAGTATTCTATTCGGATTTTTTTATGAATTAAATAATTATGTCAATATCTCACCACATTGCCAAGGAATATGACTACCACGACCAATCCAACGTTCAGAAAAGTTTTATTTAAGTATGTTCGAACTACCTTCTCTCTAGAATGTCTTGGTGTACCATCTTGCATAAACCACATATTTTGGAATTTTAGCATTTTACAATAAAGAAAAAGTAATACAACGCCATTATAGGAACTTAAGAAGCGATAGCAAAGGGAAATTGTAAACATGATGACGGCCAACGTCTGAATACGGACACGGCACCTAAAGAAGGAGATGAAATATCTTTTCTCCAATAAGACATTTAGCACCCATAACAAAGCATTTTGTGATGTTACATTATCATCTTTAAGTTGTTTTTATAAGAAAAAACTACGAATTATGCGTATCTAAAGGTATTCAGTGCTTTACCGCACAAATATCAAACTAAGAATTATTGTGCAGCTGACTTATAAAATGCATTTATCTCGAAAACGGTTTAATTTTCAGATTACTAACAAGTATACCTTTTCTTTGTAGAAATTATGTATCTTTAATATTTTTTAACACAAATAGAGCTAACTTAAAGAGCAAAAAAGTTAAGCGCAAATTTATGCCACACATGTGGCATATGTGACGCCCTCTATTAGTTACATTAAAGTAAGTATAAAATTTTAATTTATCCTACTCAAAAGCATCCAACTGTAAATTTTTGTCCAAAAATATTTACAAACGTAAAAAGTATAGAGAAAAATAAAATTTTAAATTTCCACTTTAACACCCTGTATCTTTCTTAATATCAATATTTTATTAAAGCAAGTTGGCTTAAATCGTAATATTTTAAAGTGCAGAATCTACGGTTTCTGTTTGTACAATTACTTAAGGACCACCCTGTATATGATCTTATTCTTATATAAAGTATAAATAAAATATATTTTTTTTTTGATTTAATGATGGATTTATTAATCACGACGCATAAGTGAGTTACAAACTGATTACGTTTGGGAACCACTGTTCGTGTCATATTGTGCGTGTAATAAAAGCAAAATTCTCATTGAAGATTAGATAATCATATTATATTCAACAACAACCTTTGTTAAATTTACTGATTTAAATTGCCATATTATATAATACATTTCTTGCAGTTTAGACAAATTTGCATTCATCAAAAATTTTGTTCGGGTCGTAATTTTATCAGTATGTTAGTCTCTATATTAATTTTTATAATATTTGCGTTGCTTGTTTATATTTTTTATCTATCGATAGTTAAATCTCAAAATTATTGGAAAGATAGAGGAGTCGTCCAAGCAAATCCCCCATGGCTATTTGGTGAGTCGTTCAAGGGCGTGCTTAAACAAGAAAGTTTTGCGGAAAGTATTGACAGGATATACAATACATTTCCTCATAAAAGGTAAGGAACACTTTATTTTTACCTTGATATAAAATACGTAAAAATATTAATATGTAAACTTTTGGTAGTTGTCATTTGTCTAGGTTCAACTCTTTCTAGAAAGAATATATATATATATATATATATATATATATATATATATATATATATATTACGATTTAAGCCAAATTGCTTTAATAAAATGTTGATATTAAGAAAGATACAGGGTGTTAAAGTGCAAATTTCAAATTTTATGTTTCGCTTACAAACTTTCATGTTTGTAAACATTTACGTATAAAAATTTACAATTAGGTACTTTTAAACATGAGAAATTATAATTTTGTGCGCACTTTGATGTAAGTGATAGAGGGCGCTACATATGCCACATATGTGGTATAAATTTGCACTTAACTTTTTTGCTCTTTAAGTTACCTATATTTGGGACAAAAATTATTAAAGATACATTAGTTTAACAAAAAAAAGGTATACTTCGTAATAACTTCAAAACTCAACAGCTTTCGAGATAATCGCATTTTACGAATCAGCTGCATAATTCTGATTTAAGGCAATTACTCCAGGCAACGAAGAAAAAATAGACAAAAACATTAATACTTCTGAATCTTGGTATAAAATACCTTTAACTAAAGTTAATAGTTAACGAAATATTAAATAAAATAAATATATCAGCAGGATAATTAATAATAGGATATGACAAAATACCAGAATAATACAATTTTACATCAAAAATTTTACGTTTTATGTTAAATTAAAGTCATAATCAAAGCATTTTGCTTACAAACCGAATTAAGAAATAGTTAAACTAAATAACATAACTTTTTGTCAAAGTAAGTGTTCGATATGTCCACCATTTTCTTTAATTCATTTGTCAATATATTCCATAAAAGATCGTCTCCTATTAAATAGCATCATTGGTTCTAACGAAACAGCTGCAGTATTTATTTCTTCCCATAGTTGGTTGCGAATGTTTATGGGATTCTTATAGACACGTTGTTTTAACGCGCCCCATACACCAAAATCAAGCGGATTAAATTCTGCGCTAGGTGGTGGCTATAGTGTACAATGGTTGAATATATTCTTTTGAATACATATCCAAATCTTATGGTATTTTATGAAACTACATCTTATTTGTCGCAGAGGTTAAATAATGTACTAAACTGTGATGTATCTCGTTCATTGGTTACTTATATACACACGGAATAACCTATCGATGTCATTACTTATTTATATGATTACGTTAAAGCTTTCAAGTAACTAAAATTACATCCCGAACAAATGGACTATTATTTACTGTATTTATACCAATATTGGTTATTAGTCCAACGATGATGTTTTTGTAAAAATGCTGAGTCTTTAAGGTTAGATTTGTAGCAAAAGTATTATGAGACAAAACACGGACGTGTTATTCAATACCTGTGCTCTAGTTTCCATTTGTCCTAATAAAAATGGGTAAACAATTTAAGAATAAATAATTTTTTTCGAATTTGTTATGAATTTAATAATCATATCAATATCTCACCACATTGCCAAGGAATATGACTATCACGACCAATCCATCGTTCAGAAAAGTTGTATTTAAGTATGTTCTAACTGCCTTCTCTCTAGTATGTGGTGGTGTACCATCTTGCATAAACCACATATTTTGGGTTTTCAGCATTTTACAATAGAAAAAAAGTAATACAACGCCATTATAGAAACTTAAGAAGCGACAGAAAATGGAAATTGTAAACATGATGACAGCCAACGTCTGAATACGGACACGGCACCTAAAGAAGAAGATGAAGAATCTTTTCTCCAATAAGACATTTAGCACCCATAACAAAGCATTTTGTGATGTTACATTATCATCTTTGAGTTGTTTGAATAAAAATAAACTATGAAATATGCTTATCTACAGGTATTCAGTGCTTTACCGCATAAATATCAAAATAAGAATTATTATTCAGCTGACTTATAAAATGCGATTATCTCGAAAACGGTTGAATTTTCAGGCTACTAACAAGTATACCTTTTCTTTGTAAAAATAATGTATCTTTAATATTTCTTAACACAAATAGAGCTAACTTAAACAGCAAAAAAGTTAGCGCAAATTTATGCCACACATGTGGCATATGTGGTGCCCTCTATTAGTTACGTTAAAGTATGTATAAAATTATAATTTATCCTACTTAAAAATATCCAACTGTAAATTTTTGTCCAAAAATATTCACAAACGTAAAAGTTATAGCGAAAAATAAAATTTTTAATTTCCACTTTAATTAAGAAATACTGGATATTATTGACTGTCGATATAAACAAACAACACAATTTATTAGGGCTGCAGTCAGAAAGTTTGGTCGGGATGTTACAGAAACACTCTTTTGACTTTTGGTCTAGCTTTCGGAATTGTTTTATTCCTTCTTCAAGACACTGTAATTAGAAGAATGTGTAAATATTTACAATATATCACAAATTGTCATTGCAACTTACTAGTCGTCGAGATTATTTATATAAAGCTATGACACTCAACATTAATAACACACATATAAAATATAACATATAAAATAATGAACAAAATACATTTTAAAATTTAGTTATTGATAGTAAAACTTCATTTGTGACATCTTTTAATGGTGTGTTTGGCACTGATCCATCGAGAACAGAAAGAAAAAATAAAAATAGTATGAATTAAAATGTAATTAAGTGTTCTTCATGCTTTATTAATGGAAGTATTATATTAAACCTGTCTTGATGGTCTGCAACATGTTTTTCATGCAGATGTATTATGGTGTGTATATGTCAAAGTAAATCTTTATTTTATTTTTGATGTTTTGTCAGTAAATAACAATAAAATGTTACTCAGTTTATCTATGTCAGACTTTTTATTTATACAAGACGTATTGGTTTTTATGTCGCTGCGATGCGAGATCACTCTACTGTGAAAATTACGAGATGATTCTCAGATATACACGTTTTTACAATTGGCACACGGTATAGAATAAACAACATTCGATGATTCCTGTAATTGTTTTTTACCAGAAAGTAAAAAAGTAAAAGAAATCCATAGAAACACACATTATTTGACCTGTCTCCCTACGAAGTAACTATAAGTTAAATAGTCCTAAGATTACTAAAATTAATACACTGTATACCTACTATTCTTTGGCCCACACAAATTTAACTTCATATGTAACGTTGATTATTGTAGTTATTAGAAAATTTACAATCCTGCTACAATATTTGAAATGTCCAAAAAAACTATCAGTTTTTATAATTTAGTGAGTACCTATAATGAATCAATACACATCGTGACTGATTCGACGGTGTGCCTTTTGCCTGTTAACCCAAAGATGATGTAGCTATTATTACCCTAAAAACTGTTTTATTTTGTTTACGATTTCGCTGTTGGCTTGATTTATTATTTCAATTGAGCATGGTTTTTTTTACAAAATACAACTCGTATCAGGTATCAGATAATCAACGGCCAGTGCATATAGCTTAAAAATGGCACCCAGAGATTTCTGTTAATAACTTAGTTGTGACGTACAGCGTCCTCGAAAACCATTTTTACGATTCGCGCCTTTAGTAGATATTAAGATCAGCTCATCATCATCATTCTGGCTTTACAACCGTGAGTGGATGTGGATCCTATCCTCCTCAAGAATTTCTCTCCAGTCGTCCCTATCCATCGCCTTTCTCCGCCAAGCACGTATTCCCAGATTTTTCATGTCTTCATCGATGTTATCAAGGAATATTGTTCTAAGTTTTCCCTTTCTTCTCTGATCAATGGTTCTATCAAGGAGCGTTTTTCTAGCTGGGTTATTTTATTTCATTTGTATTAGATGCCCTATCCACCTCAGACGTCCCATCTTAATATGTTTTACGATGTCAGGTTCCTGGTATATTCTATACAGTTCGAGGTTGTTGAACATATTTTCATTATTTTTTGTTTAGAGTCCAGGTCTCTGAATCATATGTTAGAACTGGGCGTAATATTGTTTTGTAGAGTTTTATTTTTATATTTCTTGATATAATTGTGGATTTAAGAAGCAGTTTGAGCCCAAAATAGCATCTGTTGGTCGTGCAAATTCTGCGGTTTATCTCTGCGGTAGTATTATTTTCAGTGTTAAGAAGCGCTCCCAGGTATATAAATTCGTTTACTGCTTATTTTCATATATTTCGTTTTGTTGGTGTTTATTATTAAAAAAATTTATGTAGCTGATTCTTTTAATGCTACATACGTCTCTCGTACAGAGTTTTCCTTTCTCCCAACAATATTGATATCATCAGCATAGGGCTGAATTTGCGCTAATTTATTGTATATTGAACCAGTGGTGGTGATTTGTGACTTACGTATTACTTTTTCCAGAGGCAGATTAAACAGTATACAGCAGAGAGGGTCTCCCTGGCGCAGCCCGTTATTTGTTTTAAAAGGTTCAGACAGTTTCCCCTGAATTCGTACTCTACATTCAACTTTTTCAAGAGTTAGTTTTGTTAAATTTACCAACTGATTTTGTGTTCCTAGTTCTTTTATTGCTTTGAACATTTCTCTTCTATTCACAGAGTCGTAGGTTGCTTTATAGTCTATAAATATGTAATGAGTAGCAATGCCATATTCCAGTGTTTTTTCCAAAATTTGTTTCAGGGTTGCAATCTGATGAATTGTCGATTTACCACTTCTGAAACCAGCCTGGTGTTTTCCTACTATCCGTTCTGCATGTGGTACCACACGGTGACGTAGTACTGTGGAAAATATTTTATACGCTGCATTTAGAAGCGTAATTCCTCTGTGGTTAGAGCATTCAAAGATATCTCCTTTTTTGTGTATGTGCAAAGTATTTCAATATTTCAATCATTGGGGAGGGATTTCTGTGTCCATATTGCTTTTATAAGCTGCTGTAATGCCATTGTGGTATCATGGCCACCTTCTTTATATAGTTCAGCTGGGAGATTGTCTATTCCGGGTGATTTGTTTCTGGCTAGTTTTTTAACTGCATGTATAACTTCAAAAATCATTGGTGGTTCCTCTTCCCTCTCATCTGTTCCCGTTACCTCATCTCTTTTGTCTTTCAGGTTTTCTTCTTCTTCCTCTATATTAAGTACCTGGTAAAAGTATTTCACCCATCTATTCAATACATCTTTCATTTTCCTTTCCTTTCCTTTTCAATATCAGCTATTTTTTTATAATATGAGAGTAGTAAATCCATAATTGGCCTAAAATATACAGGTACAGTTTTCTATACTTTCTAACTACAATATACATATAAGATTGTTACACCTCAGAATTCTACATAACGAAGCCAGTAAGTGCAACAAAATACAGCTCGTATCAGGTATCAGATAATCAAAAGGCAGCGAACATAGCTTAAAATGGTACCCAGGGTTTTGTATTAATAGTAATATCTTATATGCGACGTGCGGCACCTTCGAAGACCCTTTTCACGATTCGGGCGCTTTTAGGAATCAATAATCGCTCTTTCTCTTATAATATAAGTTCTGTTATAATACATATATCCCAAAATTGGACTAAAATATACAGGTGCAGTTTTCTGCGCTCTTTACATTACACATATAGGATTACATTAGGATGCATTATACATATAGGATAATTGCTCAGAATCCCACATAACGAAGGCAGTGGGTACAACAAACAACGCTCTTACACTTTAAGTTTTGGGGTGAAATAGTACTTACTTTAGAAGTTTACTTCTTTTGAAATCATTCTGACTGCCATGATGTTTCGTTTCTCTTGATGTTTAAAATAACCACTCCTCTATCAGATTATTTACAAACAAAAAATTTAAATTATGTACAGGCATGGTATCTAATGCACAAAATATATTAAAAATATTATAAATAATTTTCCAAAAGTGCTGAATGCTGCGCAAAACTTTGTTGAAGCATTAACAGAAATGCTTGATAAAAAAATTATCGAAATACCATTTTTGGAATCACATAACCTTTTCATCGAAAACATCTACCGTGTAGGAGACGAATAATTCGTAAAAAAAAGTCAGGCGAAAATCGTAATAATGAGACTGAGATCAATGCTAAAGATTCTTTCAAAATAAAGACTTTTAATCTCATCATTGATCAGGTAAATACTAGCGTGGCAACAAGGTTTTCCGATTAAAAGCGACTCAATCAAGATATGTCATGTTTTAGTCCAAAAAGGTTTCATGAATTGAAAAAGTTATACCAAAGGGTGTATTACAAAAAAATATGCACTTTAGTTCCATTAACTGATTGAGAAAAACTTGCAGAGGAACTTCTATAATTTGCTGATTAATGGACAGATGTTGCTTAGAATGAATGTTATGGAAATGAAGTTTTAGGTCAATCGGATCTAGAAGATATATATATTCAGGGATTCTACAGTATTCACTGCCTTCTCTCGCTCAACCGTTTCCATATTTCTATGTTGTCCCATTCTCCATCGTTTAGGCCTCTCTTACTCATGGCGTCGTCTACTTCGTTCCTCCAGGATTTTCGGGGTCGTCCTCTTTTCCTCCTTCCTATGGGGCTCCATTCAGTTATTGTCTTTATCCATCTGCTGTCTCTAGTTCTTCTTACATGTCCATACCACTTTAGTCTTTTTTGTTCTATATATATTAGTATCTCTGTTTCTATTGATGTTCTTTGCTTTATTTCATCATAACTTCTCATATCCATTCTTGTTACTCTGCAGCATCTTCGCAGACATTCCATCTCTGTTGCTACTATCTTACTGCTGTTTTTCTTGTTTATGATCCATTTTTTAGCCCCATATGTCATAATACTTCGCACTAATGTTTTATAAATCTGTGTTTTTGTCTTCATATTTAGTTGTCTATCCCACCATACTGAGTTAAGTTGTCGGATTGATGTTCTTGTTTGTACTAATCTTTGTGTAATTTCTTCCTCTGTTGTTGCCTTTTTCGTAATTATAAACCCCAAGTATTTGAATTTATCCTTTCCTTTGATTGTTACGTTGTCATCAATCTGTAGATCTTCTATGTCTTCTTCACTTGTAAATAGGTACTCTGTTTTCGCGAGGTTAATATCTAGGCCAGCCTTGGTATATTCTTCTTGTAGTTTCTTTATCATGTAGCTAAGGTCGTCTTGGTCTTGTGCAATCACAACTTGATCGTGTGCAAAGCTTAACGTATATAGGTATTCGTTCCGTACCGGTATTCCCATGCCCATCTAGAAGATCTCAAAGAAAATAATAGTCAAAATAATTGAGAAAATAAAGATTCAATTACTTATGTTATTGAAAAAACATGTAAATGCGATATTAAAGAATGCGCTTATAAGCTTATTTATTAATATAATATGTACAGTATCATGTATACAGAGCTAAGCAAAGCTTATAAATTCCTTTTTACACTTCTTCTCACGCAAGCAAGTTGTGATCGAGGTTTTTCGAAATTAAAATTATTAAAAACCAGGCTTTGATCTTCGATAACAAAGGAAAATCTGAAGAGTCTTGTTACGATGCAATTAGAATGCCAATTTCTTGCAAACATTGATAATGATCTTATCATAAATAAACTTTGTAATCGAAGTATTAAAATCCGTCGCTTATCAAGTTATTAGATATAAATTAGTTAAATTTAGTCACAGATATTGTATGCAGTTGGATATAGATACTTTATTTTATTGGTACTTTATTTTCTATTATAAGACTTAGAAGAATTAGAAACATTGAAGATTAAATTATTGAAGCGTCTTAAGTCAAAGGCAGTTGTTTTTCTTTTGTGACCTGTTTTTGTTACTTTTATTTATGTTAAGGTAAATGATACTCAGAATTATTTATTTAAATTGCAACGTGTCGAAAATCCGATACGTTACATTTTGTCTAAATTTAGTTTATTTTACTAAATTTTGTACACTTAGTATATAGTTTATGTTTTGTTAGTATTTCCGAAGATATTATTTTATACTGCTCATATTTCCCAATAAAACAACCGTCACATTTTTTCAACTACCCGCTATAATCCACTTAAAAGGTACCAATTTCGAACTTTGATAAAATCGCGTTAATTTTGTATGCATATATTCTAATAGTGCTACGGTATGTCGCATGGCAACGGGCAAAATCACTAGTGTAACGGGATTTAATTATGCATCCAGAAATCAGATCTAGGTAACCCAATTTAGTTTAAAAATTTAAAATCCTTTTAATAATATTAATCATTGCATATTACTCAATGCGATTGTTTGTTTACGACATTGAAAATATCGGTGTAACTAGAACACGCTTACCGAGGCGCTGACCTAGTGAAATTTGCAATGTAATCAAAAGCTTATTTAATATTGTGTACAAATTCTATTAGTAAAACATTATTATATAAATAAACGCACGTGAGTTAAATACCTCAGAAAATAACAGTGTAGATCATTATTAATTAAGAATTAAGAGTTAACAGTCGAAGCTAGTGCTGTCATCCGTCAACTGGGTACTCTCTCTATTATTGTAATTAGAGAACCAATAAAGTAATTATGAGTATCCAGTGAGTTCGAGTTAATCAACCCCTTGCAGGGGGTAAATAGCCCCTAGAGTTCCACTATATTAAACTCCTGATGGAAGCAATCTAATGACTATATATACATATAACATTATATGATTATCCAACATTATTATACTAGTTACTTATAAAGTTTCATTATTTAAACCAACGCAACAGTTACACTTTCCATGTGAGAAATATTACTCATATAGTATAGTACTTATAAACAGCTTTTTGTTTTAGATATTTTGGTACTTATCAGTTCATCACACCTATTATTGTGATTAGAGATCCTGAGCTGATTAAAAGAATTACCATTAAGGATTTTGATCATTTTGTTAATCACAGACAATTTATACCAGCATCCATAGATCCATTATGGGGAAACAATTTGTTTTCTCTACAAGGTAAGTTTAGCATTATATAAAATAATTTGAGAATATAGAAGCCTGGTTCACTATAAGAATATCAATAAAATAAAGCTCATAAAATTTACTATAGGCCGCGTTACTGTAGGCTGCTATAAATCAGGTAGGTTAAGGATGTCATTAACAATTGCTCCCAAAAAACTGTTGTTTTACAAGTAAATATTAACAATTAATTTATAAAGTTATATTAAGATATCCATAATTAGTACAAGGTATATAAAGATCATCTTTCTTTTTTGAAACAACAATTTATTTGTTTGTAAATTGCAATAACTGCAATGGGTGGTTTAAATCTTAAGTTTTTCTCTTTCAAACAAAACTTAAAGCAATTAGGACAAATTTATAGTGATAGATAAGTAATTACCATCTACCAGTGACGTGACTGATATTTAATATCTTTATTAAAGTGTTTACAAGTTATTTCAAGTGTGATAAGTATCTTCAATTAGCAGCAGATACTAGGAAACTAAAATATTTCTGTGAGGATTGTAAGCAAGGTTTACTATTAGTACCAATTTTGAAGTCAATGGTTGAAGATTTAAAGATTAAAGTAGAGAAACTTAAATGTGCGAATAAAAAATCCTTATACGAAAAGGATAATCAGATTTGTGATCTAAGAAATACTATTAATGAACTGAAATGCAACCTCAATGCGTCAGGTTTGCCTTTATGTTTATAGTAATAAACGAAAGAATTGTAAAATCTAGCAATGTTATGTTATTCAATGTTCTCGAATTCTTTGAATATTAAAGATAGGATAAAACAAGACAGAACCAAAGTCGAGGAAATTATGAGGCAAATAGGAAAATATGAAGCAATGGATGATGTAGTGAAAGTAATTCGAGTAGAGAAGAACACAGGTACTAAGTCTCATCCACAGAGTTATTTTTTCCGATTATAGTGTTGTTAAGGACATTGTAAATGGTGTAGCAAAAATTGAAACATTCAAGAGAGAAGAAAAAAATTTATTTCATCCCCATTAAAAGTTTATTGTCAGCAAGTCAGAGGACTTCGTACAAAAATTCAAGATCTTATTAGTTTTATTTAATGTTCTTATTGTGATATATTTATATATGTTGAAAGTTGGTTACACCAGAATAATTTAGATTGTGAAATTAAAATACCTTTATATAAAACTTTTAGATGTGATCGTGATACTAGTTATAAGTTAAGAGGATGGAGTATTTTGATTTTTGTTAAAGACTACATTAAGGGAACTGTGCTGAAACCTGTGTACAAATTTATCGAACAATTTTTTATTTTATGTTCATTTGGTAAAGAAAATTTTATAATTGGAGGGGTATACATTCCCCCAAAATCCGTAAAACGAGTATATGAATAACACTTTTAATCAGTCGAAGATATATCTCAAAAGTATAATCATCATAAGACATATATTCGGCGACTACGATCTTCCTGAAGCTTCACGCTATAACAATGAATCAGATCCCCTGGTGAATTGTCCTCAAGGTTCACATGCATTGTATTTAGCTGAGTTTTATAGTTTTTTGAATTTTTTCCATATGATTAATATTCCAAAAGAAAAAAATGTTTTTTTAGACTTAGTATTTACAAATGTTTGTGATTTACAAGTAGCAAAAGCTTCAGATCCGATTTTTAAAAGTAGTTAGCATCACATAAGTTACACTTACAATATTAGTTTATGTGAACGTCAAGGTAAGTCATTAGAATATACTGAATGTTATCATGATTTTGTAAACGCAGACTATAATGGTCTCAAGAACTATCTTTCAATGATCCCTTGGGAAGACCATTTGAATCTGTCAAATGTTGATGATACTGTAACAGAATTTTACAACATACAAAATATGTCATTATCATTGTTTGTACCAGTGAAAAGATTTAGAACTTCTAGTTATTCAAAATGGTTTAATGCCAACTTACGTTATTTATTTGTACAGAAAAAAATTGCTCATAAAAATTATCGAAGCATGTTTAAACAATCCTCTATACCAAAACTTTTTGATAGACTAATGCACGATCAATTAAAATTTTATTGTAAAGAGCACCTAATACACAACCAACATGAATTTTCTCAGAATAATTCAACGGTAACAAATTTAATACTCTTTGAACAAAAAATATTAAACGCCTTGGAGAATAACAGTGAGATGGATACTATTTGTACTGACTTCTCCAAGGCATTTGACAGTGTAGATGATAACATCCTATTAGAAAAATTAAATGTCGTTGGCTTTAGTCATCAATCCTTAGAATAGTTTAGCAGCTTTTTAAGGGACCGCACCCAACAAGTGAGAATGGGTTGTTTTAATTCAAATATAATTCATGTGAAATCAGGAGTACTCCAATGAGCTGACGGTTCAGCCTTGTTACTTAATATGTTTGTGAACGATATATCAGAATGTTTTAAAAACTGTGATTTCCTGATGTTTGCAGATGATTTGAAATTATTTAAATCCGTCGATTCAACTGATGACATAACTTTAATTCAAGAAGATTTAGACCGGTTGAGTATTTGGTGTGAGAATAATATTTTGTATTTAAATGTTGCTAAATTGTTATACAGTGCTAGTCAAAGGTCCGTTCCCCCCCTCATATCTTTTGAACGGTTTTACTTATAATAGTAAAATTTGGAGGAAGGTAATAAACAGACGTAGGCTTCGTAACTAGTCATAACAAGTGACGTAACAGTGACAGATGACATTATAGCGCCACTGTGACAGATAATTTTAAATAGCACCTTATGGCAAGTGATACCTCGTTTGAAAGGTATTGAAAATACCTATTCAACCATACTAATTTTATTTAAGTTTAAGCTCATTTTAATGAATAAATAATAAATATTAAAACCTCAAAAAGTTGATATTTTTCAATTCTCTAATTGTTTGTACGTCAACAACAACTTTTTTGACAATTAACTAGAGAACGTTAGAATATTTATTAATTAAATGCGAAACTACAATTATTTTAATATACCTATTTAATCATTCTAATTTTGTTTGGATTTAAGATGATTTTGACGAATAAATAAAGAAAATAAACATTAAAATTCTGGTTTGACATTAAATTAATAAAAATTCTAACGTCCGCCTTTGGTTATTTGTCAAAAAATTTGACGTTTGTCAATTCTCTAGTTGTTTTTAGTTTGCAAAAGCGTTTATAGCTCAATATTTAGTTTCTGTTTCTACTTAGTTTAGTCAATTCTCTAGTTACTTTTAGTTTGCAAACGCGTTTATACCTGAATATTTAGTTTCTCTTTCTGCCTAGTTTAGTCAATTCAAGTTTAGTCAAGTTGTTTTTAGTTAGTTGTTCTTAGTTAATATTTAGTTTAAATATTGTTTAACGAGACGTTTAAATTTTTACAAAGGCAGAATGGTACGGACTGTAGCCGACAAAGTAGCAGCTGTGTTAATAATTGGTGAATGTGGAAATAATTTCCATACAGCGGAACGTCTTTTTAATGAGAGGTACCCTGATTGCCCTACCTCGAGAGCTTATTTGAGGAAGCTTTTTCGGAAGTTTAAACAAACAGGTAGTGTTCAAGATGTCAAACGATCTGGTCGACCAACAATTAGTGACGACAAAAAAATTAACATAATTTCAGAAATTGTAGTGAACTCTACTTCTTCTACAGCCCAAGTTGCATCTATCTATGGAATCAGTCAAAAGACAGTACACCCAGTGTTGTCTGAAAACAAATTTAATCCATACAAATTAAAAATTGTGCACCAACTTTCAGATGATGACCCCGACCGAAGACTAGAATTCTGTGAAAATATGTCCAATAAAATTAACAGCCCAATTACATAAAAACAATTTGTTTTAGTGACGAAAGTACTTTTTCTCTCAATGGAAATGTTAACACACACAATGTGAGGTATTGGAGTGACACAAATCCTCACGTCTTTCGTGAAACACATACTCAATTTCCAAAAAAAAATAAATGTTTGAGCAGGTAACCACATAGTTGGGCCTGTTTTTCTCAATACTAACTTAACCAGTGAAGTGTATCTAGAGATGTTACAAAATGCAATTAAACTATTAATGCTTTAAATTCTGGAGGATAATCCAGATGAATTCGGCAACTTGGAAATAAAGTTTCAACAAGATTATGGTGCAGTAAGACGTTACCTAGATGAGAAATATTGTGGTAGATGGATTGGACGACGAGGTACGATAGAATGGCCATCTCGGTCACCGGACCTTACACCATTAGATTTTTTTCTGTGGGGATACTTGAAATCTAAAGTTTACGCTACAGCAACCGACAATATTGACATTTTGAAACAACGAATTGTTGAAGAATGTAGGGCAATTTCCCCCGACACATTTGAACGAGTACGGCAAAAGTTTAGAAATAGGATGCATTACTGTCAGGAAGTAGATGGAGCACATTTTGAACACTTACTATAAGAACTGGTTGTTAAATATTTATCAATTAAATGAGAAGCTACAATTTTAGTATTTATTTAATTTATTCATCAAAATGAGCTTAAACTCAAACAAAATTATTATAAATGAATAGGTATTTTCAGTACCTTTCAAACGAGATATCACTTGCCATAAGGTCCCATTTAAAATTATGTCACAGTGGCGCTGTAACGTCATCTGTCACTATTACGTCACCTGTTATGAGTAGTTGAGAAGCCTACGTCTGTTTATTACCTCCCTCCAAATTTCAGTATTATAACAATAACCATTCAAAAGATACGAGGGGGTGAACGGACTTTTGACTAGCACTGTATAAGTTTTTATAAAAGTTTAAAAAATATGATACTTCTTATGCAATTAATGATAAGGGATTGTCTTATGTCAAAACAATAAAAGACAGGAGTCACATTTGATGAACAGTTGCGTTTTATACAACATATAAATGATGTATAAGTTAATTCATTAAAATATTTAGGCTTTTTTATCACTCACAACCGTCTGAGACTACCTGTTTGGGCTTTAAGACCGGTTTATATTATGCTTTGGTAGTGTCTAAAGTGGAATATGCATCTATTGTATGGTCGCTACATTACCAAGTTCATTCTACTACATTGGAGAGATTGCAGAACAAATGTTTAAGATATTGTGCATATAAATTAAACATACGCATTATTAATCATGATTATACAGATATTTTAAAAACACTCAACCTGAATTTATTAAAAACCCAATGAGATAACTGTGATTTAGTATTTGTGTTTAAGTTATTGGTGATTATATATTGGTGATCCTGAACTTCTCCAATTTATTAGTTTATATGTTCCCTCCAGAAGTCTCAGATATGTTGATCTGTTTTACAAACCTCTTTACCGTATAAATTATGGTATGCACTCATCCATTGAGCGAAAACTGAAAATAATAAATAGGAACAATTTAGAAATATTTGGTGTCTCCTTGGCTACATTTAAAAATCGGATAAAAAGAGCTTGACAAGTTATAGGTAGTTTTTTGTTTATTTTAATTCATCTTGTGTAATATATAATTAATATTTTGTTTTATTTATAATTAAGATTTAATTTCACTTAGTTTGTAAGCAATTACAGAGACTGATTTTATACTGTATGACATATATTTTTTGTGTAATGTAAATGTTAAAATATAATTTTATTTATTAAATTCACATTTTTTTTTTGTCATTTATAGTATTTGGGCACTATTTGACGTATATTGATTTATATAATTCTCTTTTTTTTTATTCTACTTTCATTTTTTTTGTTTGCTCAAAATTAAAAGTGTGATTTTGTTGTTTTTTGCATTTTTTTATGTTTTCGTATAAGAGCTATCGTACTATTTTTATCATATTTATGTCAATTTAATCTAGAATGTGGGAGCTGACTTGTTTGGTGAATATAAGCTGCTTGACAGTCCTTACATGGAATTTCATAGTCTATGTCTATGCCTTCAACCTTACCGGTCTATTTCCGATCTGCTACAGGTTCTCACGCCCTCAAATTTTGCGCGTCCGCAGCCACTTCATCCTTTCACCTTTACCATGGCTTTTCTGTTGGTCTTGGGCCCTACATTTTACTATGTAGGGATTTTTTCGGCAATCTTTGGGTCTCCATTCTCACTACATAACCAGCCCATCGAAGTCGTCGAAGTTTAACGAATTCCGAGATCGGTGCCTCTTTGTACAGCTGGTAGAGGTCATGATTGTACCTGGATCTCCGTACTATGCTTGTCGATAATGAAAACGAAAACGAAAATATTTATTAGTAAGGTTATATCTAGCTGAAATCTATATAGCTGACATCTGTCATGCCCGGAACCACATCAAAAAGAAATATGCAGACGACTGGTAGACATATTGAGGTTGCTGGCCAGCTATCAATTAAAAATTAACTTTGAAGACAGACTCTCAGCTACACAAAATCCTCAAAATACCTAGGTGTGATGCTCGATAGAACGCTAAGATCAAGACTAATCTGAGCTACACCAAACAGAATAACGAGAAACAACCTTGTCAACCGCTCTGATTCACTTTTTACGTAGGGAAAAATACCCCACTAAATTTTAATTGCGGTGCTACAGGACAAATAGTTAAATACCTGGGACAGGAATACCCGAGATGATCCTACAGTAGCAATTCACCAGATTTTTTAGTTGCGACCAAAAAGTCAACTGAATGTATTTGTCAAATCAATATTTGTTTATAAAAACTAAGTTTTGTTTTTTACTGCTTAAAATGTATTGCCTCTTTGTTTATATACGAAACTTACCTGTGATATAGCCAGATGTTAAATAAATAAATCTCTAACGTCATTCAGCATAGTGAATGGAGTACCATTAAGTCGTATAAGTCAGTGATTTCATGGCCTTCTAAAATTAAATTTTTGTTCGATGATTTTATATTTCTCAGCTATGATTTTATTAAACCAAGGTTTAGTATATCACTAAAAGCCAATGTTTTTAATCCATGAAAGTTAAAACGATAACTATATTTGAGGGCATTTCGTAAAAAGAAAAATAGGCTGTCCAGCATATCCAAGAATATCATAAACATTTAAATACAATTATACAAATAACATACACCAGACAAAAGCACAAACAGTTTAAAATAATTATTATTTAGGATGGATGCTACATTATTGGCAATCGCATGAGACGGAATGATGCTTATTTTATTTCTTAAGTTAATTATTATTATCTGTATTAATACCTTCCTCTAAGTAACTTAAATCTTCTCTTGAAAAAAAAACAATTAAGTCTGTATTTTTATCTATATATTGTAGGTCAGAAATGGAAAGAAATGAGAATGATATTAAGCCCAGCTTTCACAAGCAGCAAAATGAAAAACATGTTCAAATGTATGATGGCAGAGTCAGATAAGTTTGTAAATTTTTTGGAATCTAAAAAGGAAAATATTATAGAATTAGACGTAAAAGATAAGTTTAGCCGATTCACGTGCGACGTAATTATATCGGTAGCTCTTGGAATAGAACTTGACACCTTAAATATGCCTTCCAATGAATTTTACGAGGCTGGTAAAGAATTTACGGACTTTACTGGATGGAGATCGCTGTTATTTTTTATAGTATTTATTGCACCATTGTGGATCATTAAGGTAATATATAAGTGGTGACACATTGAAGTTGTTGCAAGATAGCAACGTTTTGTTTTGACCTATAAGTTTCCGCAAAATTATAAATATTTCATTTTTGTTTTCATCTCTATTTTTTTTTCTGTGTTTTGTTTCATGGTAACTATTGCCCAAATTGTTGATATACTATTCTTGCTTCTCGATAACTAATTGAATATCGTTGTTTTATGTACAAAATTGAAAGATACGTAAATTCATAATTTCTTTTATAGCTATACTTATTGTTATACCATCGCAACGTTAAATAAATATATTGAGACCCTTCCAATGGTACCAAATTCTATTGTGGAAACATATTAAGTTGATGATCATACATTTTGCTTCATTTTGTTAAAAACTCCTTGATAATCAAATTCATATTTCTTCGATATAAAGATAAAATTTGACGAGGGAAAAGACAGTTAAGATTTGATTTCACGTACAGGGCGCTTGCGCATCCGCTTATACGTATTTCGGCCCAATAGGCCTCATCAGAACGGCTTTCGCAAACGCTCTGAACGTGAAATAAATCTTTCCTGTCTTAGGAAGCAACTCATATAGACATGGCTTCGTATATACGCAATGTAGCGACATCTGATAATAAAATCGTAGACTAATTTGGTTTCGAAAATTAGTCTACGATTTTATAAAATTTGACATTTAAACGTTATACTAGATCTAGCTGAATAAATTTATGTGAAAGGCACCCTAAAATGTGCGACTAAAGAAAAAAGGAGGCTGAATGCATGAGAGTGACTACTAGAACGCTCAAGGATGGAATCAATGGATAGCCCATTTGCATGTCTTTAAAATACAGTAGAATATTGAACAAGACAACAACAAACTTAAGGAAATAATAGTAACACACAAGGTGTGAAGAATCCTTACTGAGAGTAAAAAATTTGAGAGCCAGGATATTATATGGAATAGATTCGAAAAGTTGTAGCTTATAATATGAAATAGAAATCTTTTGGGTACCTGTAAAGAATAATAAAGGGTACTAAAATAAAATATTACATGTGAAACTCCATTTAATAAGAACAATATGACTAATTTACAAAAACAAAAATAAATACAATTCTTTATTTAAAATACATCCACCTTTTAAAATTTGTTGGCAATTGTAGTCTAGTAGTGCTGCTAACCTTTATCTCTTTGAAGTAAACTGGTACATTTTTTGTACCACTAAAAATTAGTCACATGTTGCACAACGGTCCATAAAACGTACCACCTAACAAAATAAATTTATCGTTCGGCACAGAGACGGCTAAAATGCACCACTATACTGAACCGCCTAATAAACATGTTTAAATCACGTGCCAGAAATATTTCCCAAAAATTTGTGTCTTTAGATATCCGTTGCAATTCTAACAACTTCTAGTGCACGTGTCTGTAAAACAAATTTTTACATCCTGATTTTCTTATTAAAAAGTAGGTATTGTGTGTTATTATATTATTTTAGATTAGTAGTGTATTTATTTAATCACTAGAACATAAAACAATACTATTTTTTATACAAACTGTATATTTTTTAATATATACGGCAATCCAAAATACGTACCAACGTGCAGCTATTTATAGGTAACGTTTTTCCTGTTAGGAATAAATGGCATCCAGTAATAATAGGAGGAAGCCGTTACCTTTCAGGTTAGTAGGGATGACAGAGAAAGAATTGTACCGGGAGCTTGAAGAAATTCCTAGTGATCAAGAATCAGAAATTGATGATGATTCAGGTGAGGACGAGACGTTTGAACCGAGTGATGAGTTTGCACTAAATAATGACGATGTGTCTAGTGAGGAAGATGTGTAGAGTGAAGAGGATGTTCCTTTGCCGACGAATTTTGCAAAAGTTCCTAATCAAAAAAAGACAATTTCATGGTCTACAGAGATTATTAAAAAAATACTACCAGTAAACAGTTTTACTGATGAACAAGGATTATGTCAGGAATTGTTACAAAAAGAAGACATTTTGCTTACCCCTTACAATTTTTTCAATCTGTTTATATCTGATGATTGTTTAGATAAAATTACTTTTCAAACCAACCTGTATGCGGAACAGGAATTTCAAAAAAATCAAAAGAAATATACTCCAACAACCGTGAAGGAAATAAAAGTATTTATTGCTCTAAATCTGCTAATGGGTATAAAACCACTGCCAAGTTATGGGGATTATTGGAGTGTAAATAAAGATCTTCATGATGACCATATCTGTAAATTTATGCCTGTAAATAGATTTGGTTGGCTGCTAAGTCATATTCATATAAACAACCTAATGCCAAAAAAAGGAGAGAATGGATATGATAAGCTGTATAAAGTCCGGCCTTTCCTCAATGAAGTAAAAAACAATTTTCAAAAATACTACAAACCAACAGCTAATATAACCATCGATGAGTCTATGATAAAGTACAAATTGTAGAAGTGTATTAAAACAGTATATGCCCAAAAAACCAATAAAAAGGGGATACAAGATTTGAACACCCGCTGATAAAAATGGCTATCTATATAATTTTGATGGTTATACAGGCAAAACAGACGACTATATAGAACACTCTTTAGGCGAAAAAGTAGTTCTAAGGTTGACAGAGAACTTGAATCAAAAAAACCATGTTTTATTCTTTAATAATTTCTTTAATTCCTATGACGTATAAATAAAACTAAAAGACCTCGGATTTTATTCATGTGGAACAGTTATGTCAAACAGAAAGTATTTGCCAAAATTACGTGAAGATAAGCAACTAAAGCAGGGTGAGTATGATTATCTTGCAAGTAGTGATGGAATAATTTTTATTAAATGGAAAGATAGGATATTTTAATTTTCATGATCCCACCCAGACAAGTTGTGTACAAAGAAGACAAAAAGATGGATCGAAAATGTGTGTTCTATGTCCTACGGCTTTGGTTGATTATAATCTTAACATGAATTTTGTAGACAGGTTTTACCAGATGAAGTCTTCACACGAGTTGGACAGGAAAAGCAAAAAATGGTGGATGAGAATTTTTTTCCATTTTATAGACTGTTCTGTTGTAAACGCCTTCACATTACATAAGATATGCGGTCTACAAAAAATATCTCTAAAAGTCTTTCGAAGAAGAGTAATAGATGGATTATTGGCGGAGGAATATGTGAAATTAACTGCAGCTAATTCGAAAGAAAGTAGTGGGGTACCAATAAATAAACGACAAGGAAGGTTACCTGAAGAAGTAAGATTTATGTCTTCAGATCACCAGCCACTACGGTCAAGAAGAAGAAGGTGTGCCCGATGTAGTACTCAAGCACAGCAAATTCGTACTGAATGGACTTGTACCATTTGTAAGGTTCCTTTATGCCTCAGCAAAACAAAAGATTGTTTCCAACAATATCATAAAAAATTATAAATTTTTTTATCTGAAAATAAAGATTTTTAGAACAATATTTATTATTTCTAATTGGTAGAATTAAACGATCATTTGTTCAACAAATTAGGATGGCGATATTGCTACAATTTAGAGCGTACTAAGTCTTGTAATTACTTAAAATTAGAAGGACCACCCACTGGCGTGGGAAATAAGAACACAAGCAGTTCAAACAATACGTAATTTAATAATTGAATGTTACTACAACTAAGTTAATATTTAGCCAAAGTTTTAGCGCAAGTTCTTTATTGAAATACCACCGATCACTGTCTATACACTGGTCCACGACACACTAAAAACACAAGCACTGATACAGATTAAATATTACTACTAACTATCACTTCAACTAAGGACGTTTTCTTATATATGAATAAACTTGATAACTAATGAGCGTTCAGCTTTTAACTCTAAGCTATGTAACGATAACTACAATGCGCGAGATAAAACTCTAAAAACAAGAAGCGACCAGCTCAGCTGGGATACAATTTGATACTGATTACGCGATAGTCTAAAAACTCTTAAACCAAAAATGCGTCGAATTATATCGAATTCGAAACTAAAAACTAACTAATATGCGAGCGACCAGCTAAGCTGGGGTACAATATTATACGGACTTAAAATTCCGATTTTCAATACCTGACTATTGCAAGGGATTTTCGAGCGGCGGGGGACAACTTCGATATTTCTATACAGAGGTAGGTAAAAACCAACCTTTTGAATTCGTGTCTAACAGAGAAATTTTTGGAATTGGTCGGAGAAAGTTAATCTACGGGTAAACATATCTTTTAAATACATTTTCGACTTTCATGAGAATTTACCTAGGTAGAAGTTAAGAATTGTAAGTTAATTGCTACCAGTGGCGTAGCAACACTTGGATACATTTCTTACAGAACTTTATCCACTAATACACAAAGACAATACTGATGCTGCACGGTGGTACAACTGTTGTACCACCCTCTATTTGTCGAAGTGAACTCCAACTTAAACACAAGAAACTGTTTCTTATTTAAAACGTTATTTTGTGTGCCACTATGGTCTAGAATATTAACAGACTTCTGTGCCACAAAGAGTTATGCAAGTAAAAATAGAAAAGTATCTTGAAGAGTTACCTCCTATACGATACTTATTCAATAATAAATAGACAAATAAAATGTAAATTACAAGGAAAAAAATATTGAAAGGTTTTAGAATATTACGTGAAGTTAAGTTACGTTAAGCGATTCATGCCCGTAGGCAACTACAATTGCCACGCATGCGAATGTCTCTCCTCTACAACTTTAAACTTCGCACAATACAGTTAAATTAGATGGAGGGGGTTATCGGCTAACAAATTTAGCAAAGCGACAGTTATTCAACCAAGAGTCTAGTGGTGGTGGTGGTGGTGGTTTTAGTGGTGTTATACGTGTTAAATTATATTCATGGCAGCAAAGGGAGACGTGAAAGTAAACAATTTATAAGGGGTCCATTTGATTTGGGTACAAACTGTAGGAGATAAAAGAACTAATTAAAAACAGTTCACCAAGAAAAGCACCTGGATCAGATCAGATACAGGTCTCTGAAATACTTACTGGCAAGAACCATAGCATTTCCAACAAATATAGTAAACGCGATGGTAAGATACAAATTTAAAATCGATGAAAGGAGGCCCATGTCATAATGATACCAAAAAGGACAGCAACAGTTCACACAAAACTACAGGCCGATAAGTTTACTGCCAGAAATTAGCAAAATAGTAGAAAGAGTCATCCTCAACAGACTCCAAGCTGAAGCATACAGGGTAGAAATAATACCTGAGGCACAATTTGGATTTAGACCAGCGCACTACAGAGAGCTACAAGTACTCAGACTAACAGAGTACGTAGCAGAAGGATTCAACGATAAACAATACACAGAAGCAGCATCCCTGGATATAATCAAAGCTTTCGATAGAGTCTGGCACAAAGGGCTAATCTACAAAATGAGAGGCTACGAATACAGTGGGGCAATGCCGGGAATCTTATCGTACTTGAGCAAATGAAGTTTCAGTGTTCGGATAGAACAAGTCCAGTCCGAAATCACAAACCCCTGGAGTGCTACAGGGAGCGGTCTTGTCCCCACTACTGTACACAATATACACTCCAAGAACACCTGGAACCTTACTCAGCCTTTATTCCGATGATACAGCGATAGCGGCCAAACATAGAAATATAGACATTGCATTAAATAACCTGCAAACAGCGTTGGAAAACATCGAAGAATGGAGTTTCCAATAGAAAATCGCAATAAACTTCAAAAAACGCAAGCAGTGCTCTTTAAAAAGAGACATCAACAGCCAGAGCAACAAATAATAGTGGAAGAAAATTCCATCGAATGGAAAAGCGAAGATAAATACCTGGGATTCATAATGGACAAAGGACTCGCATTAACAAAATTTAGAGGTCGCTGGTTAAATGAAATAGAATAATAATGAAGAAAAAAAACGGGTGTGGCAGTCCAGTGGGACTGCCGGTAGAAGTTATACTTCTATACACGCGTTCGCCGTTAAAAATTTATATAGGAATCAATCTGCACAATCATTACATATGTAATGCTATAGGTAAGAGAGAGCAGAAAGAGAAAAATAATTAGTTATATAGGTATATGGTGCATCGTTTGCTGTATATAAACATTTGACCTGTAATAGGAGTATAGTAAATGACGGATTGTATCAATATTTTAATGAAAATATATATTTTTATTTTTATATATGTTTAAAAGGAGAAGAATTCAAAAAAAAATTTACACATACTCTGCAGTAAAATTCATTGTTTATTTTTTTTTTGATTAATATAAAAATCACAATACAATAATTACACTGCAACATAATTCAATATAATAATACAATATAAATTAAAATGTAATATTCATAAGTATTTAAAACTGCCAATATACATTTATAACTTACTTTACGAAGATAAAAATAAAAAACCAACAACTCAGATTATTTTGTAAATTTTCATTTTATTTTAAAATTTATGTTTATTGCGTATATTACATATATTTAATAAGATTAACGTGAGATTTTTAAATATTTCAAAAATAAAAAAAGAAATTCATAATTGGGATTCGAACTCACAACCACCAGTGTATGAACCAAACATGTAAAGGATTTGCCAATTAGGCATGACACTAACGGATTTTAAAATTGACAGTTCTCGGTAAAACAGTGATTATTTTGAAAATACAAAAGCCTAAAATAATTATTAACGTTTAATTTTAAATAATATAAAAAATATCACATAAATAATAATATTAATAGATATTATATTATATATATATATATATATATATATATATATATATATATATATATAATATTATATAATATATAATATTAAATATATATACAAAAGGAACATTTTTATTCTCGAGAGAGGAAGAGAGAGAAAATATATTTTTTGTCTTTCTCTTACTCATTATCTTACATATGTAATGGTTTCAGAGATTCACTCTCATGCAAATTTCCAACGCCGACCGTGCGTATAGAAGTATAACTTCAAAAAATGCAATATTTTGTAAATAAATTAGCAATTGCAAATATTAATTGTGAATAAATTACGATAATTTTCTGGCATTACTCATTGCTTTTATCTGTACAAAGAATAGACTTATCTTTTGAAATATTGGTGTATTAATTATTGTAGCCAGTGGAGTAGGGTTGAATCTTTCCCGTCGCGACGCCCGGGATGAAGAGGCAAAATAGGACGAGACCGATAAACTGGGTGCGTTTCGTTAGCTATCTCGGTAGGAAGTGTCTTGAGATGGCCAGAAAAACCCTCTGGCCGTTTCTAGGTAGTCTATGGGACAAGTGCTTCCCTATAAATCAGCGCTATTGAATGGCGCTTTTGAATGGCGATAATCTAACTTAATGGTCACTGAAATATGATAATTTTCAGTTTCTGTGTGCTGTCGACATACTTTCCAAACAACAAAAGAAGTCAAATTCTCTGAACTTAAAAACAGACATATTGTGTTTAAGCCAGCTTAGCAATGAGGTTTTACGGAATAGAAAAAAATAATCTTATATACTAAAACGCTAAGCCCTTTTCTTGTCCACCACTTTACTCAAAAACCATATTAGATAATTAAAATATTTTTTCGGAATATTATTAACATTACGTATGAGATTGTCAAGATATACTTTTGGTACAAAAATTGACTTCCGGTTTTGAGATGACCGGAAGTTAAAATTTACTTTAAGTTTTAGACCCCACAATGTATATATGGATCGAAAGGTCTCGTCGAGACGAATCTAAATATGTACTTCCGGTTGCAATCCGACACCGGAAGTGACCCGAAACGCGCATAAAACGTCAAGATAGAGCAAATCTGACACCGGATTCGTGATCAGCATGCAAAATTAACTGCTAAATGATATCCATGTCGACATTTGATGAACTAAAAATTGCATTCCGGTTTTGAGGTCTACTTCCGGTTTCGTTTTTATTAGTCAAATCAATAGAGAATTCAACGTAGAGTTCAAAAATGTAAGTTCACGAAATTATCATTTATAGTTTTTGAGTTATTGATAAAAATATTTTTACTTCCGGTCATTGTATATATTGTATATTTTTCTCGCAAAATAAAAATTTCATTTAAAAACTCAATGTCGAGTTTGTCCGCTAGTATGTGTTAAAGCAAATAAGTAGTTGAAATTTACCATAAAATAGGATCAAATTATAGTGCAGTAATAAAAGTAAAAAAATGTAAAATAAGAAAATATATACTAAATACTTTCCCAAACACATACAATACAAAAAGCAAACATGGCAAAAGCGTCAATAAGGGGACTCGCAGTAGAAAAAATAAACTAAGGATAAAATCAAAAAAATCAAAAGGCCGACTATACTCAAAAGTACTACGAAGCCTGATAGAAAATGATGTTAAAGACAAACAACCCGAAGAACAAGCGGGATTTAGGGCCGGACGCTCCACTATGGATAATATCTTCACATTAAAAATTGCAATGGAAAAACGAGTGCAGAGAAATAGAGAAACTCATATAGTTTTAATAGATTTGGAAAAAGCATATGACAGTGTACCGATCTCCCAATTATGGATAGAAATGGGTAACTTGAAAATAAACCCAATTCTTATTAACGCCACTCAAAAATATTACGAACAAAACTTTGCGAGAATTAAAATGGGACAAGAAATCACCTCTCCTTTTCAAACAACAAAAGGACTAAGACAAGGCTGCTGTCTGTCACCCACCTTATTTAAAATCTATTTGGACAGATCCTTAGTGAAATGGGTAAAAAAATGTAGAAACATGGGAATAACGGTGGAAGAAAACAAGCTATATACACTTTTCTTTGCGGATGACCAGGTAGTAATTGCCGAAGACAGCTACGATCTTAGCTATATGGTAAGAAAACTGTAAGAAGAATATGAGGTGGCAGGTCTAAACATGAATATGACAAAATGTGAATATCTCTAAGTGGGAACAGATGAAATATGTGACCTAGTCTTGGAAGACGACAAAATCAAAGGCGTGCAATCCTGCAAATATTTGGGGGTCATTTTCAACAAGAAGGGAATTAGCGCAGATGAAATCAGGGAAAGAATAAACAAGGGCAGAGCAGCGACCCGTGCCATAAACTCTCTTCTCTGGCAAAAAACAATTAGACGAGAAACTAAAAAACACATTTACGGTAGTATAGTCCAAAGTATTACACTTTACGGTTCGGAAGTATGGGACGTCACCAAAGCTAATAGAAACAAACTTATAACGACAGAAATGGATTATCTGAGACGAAGCTGCGGTAGATCGAAACTGGAGAGATTTAGAAACGAACAAATAAGAAATGAAATGAAAATGGAGAGAAATAATAGAAAGAAAACAATTAATCTGGTTCGGACATGTTAAAAGAATGCCAAAGTACAGATGGCCTAGGAGAGTACTGGAATGGATCCCTCCTGAAAGAAGAAAGAGAGGACGACCACGGAGAAGTTGGCGCAACGATATTGATGAAGCAATGGCGGCAAGAGACTTCCAAGATACGGCGCCGAACGCTTCTTATTCAGAGAACTGTAACAAATCCGGATGTCTGAAATAATCTAGAAAAAAGCCAGGACAAAATTCACAGAACTGAATAAAATTGGTTAGGGAACCATGTTGGAGTTCTATTATTCAGGACTCCAACATGAAGAGCATTTGGCTAATAGTTGTACCCCTATCGCGCATCAGAGTGCTATAGGGGGAGAAGGAATGGTTTGGAGCATCGGAGCGTGTAACGATATTTATATTTTGTTTACCTCTGGGTATGAACATAGGGGTAGAAAATTGGGGACAGAAACTAAAGGGGTTGAGAAAGGGCAAGCAAAACAAATCGATACGTATGCGAACGGCACTCAGGGGTTAGCTGGAGAGCTAACGTCGTGGATAAGTGAACGACATGGGGTCGGATTGGGACACCTACAAAAAAAAAGAGACAAAGCGTCATGAATATCTTGGAAAAAAAAATAAAACAACAAGAAACAGGAAATGCCTCTAGTAATTTATAAAGAGCGCCACTTCGAGGTGCCTAATTATAACTATTACAGCAACTAATTGTAACTAGGGATATAATTATTAAACATAAAAAAACATATCTTTTTCAAACGGAAACTCAAAAAAGGTTAGTTAAAAAAGAATAAACAAATGTTAAGAAACAAAATTTAACATTTAATGCTGTGTCACCACAAACAGTTATCAAAAATACAAATGGCACAAAAAATATACTATATAATAATCAAATTAAACTTGTTAAATATTACAATTTTTAAATTGTTATGAAAGCAATTATTACTTTAGCAAAAAATGTCTGTCTTTACTTTAAAATTTAATCGCTTAAAAAGTTACCTGAATTTCACTGTTTCGCACTTAACTTTGAAAAAAACTTGTTAAACATCTATGGGACATATATCTGGACATATTCTCCAACAGGGACAAAGCAACCATTTCCATACTCAGGGACGAACAATGAAGAGATGTAAATTAGGTTCGGTGGAGGAAGCAAGCTGAAAACGGGGACATCCTATATAATAATTTCATCATTTTCCGGTATCTACACAAATCTTTTGGTGGTTACTATTTTCTAAACTGCAATTATTTGCAAAGAGTAAATTAATCACCTTAACCGGTCTTAAGACATTACAACCAAGAACATTGAATCGACCCTTGATTCAAAGTCCGCAAAACGTCTTCTCCGTTTAAAATCTCCTACTTCACTCCTTTCTGCGTTACATGTTTCAAAATTCAACGCCAAATAAATTTCCCTTCACGTCTCCAGCCAGTTTGTGGCCTACGAATCTAAACAAACAAAATACCCCTCTTGACCTCGTTCTTAGTAACGAACCGACAAAAAAACATCTTGATTATTTACTTTTAAATTAAGTTACTGGAAATTTTTTACCTCACAATACATACAGAGAATAGGGGAATTTTAATTTAAATAAAGACAAAAAAAATATTCTCAGCTTTATTACGTTTTAGAAAAATTGAATACCTGAGTTGCAATATTTTTTCTAAGAACCTCTTTTTCAACCGGAATATTAGGGGACTCGAATGTAAACAAATCGTTTTCAACGACAAAAACAACTGAATACAAAACTTAAAACAGAATTTATATTATTATATAGATATTAAATATAAAACGCTACAAGCGAGGTGGAGTGACTCCTGTTTTACACGAGTTAATGCACCTCTCTTAAATGAATTGTTACACCCGACGTAATTCTAAGCATATTCTAACCTCATGAATGGGTTACTTAATAAAAAAATAAATAAAAACATATATATAAAAATAAAAAAAAATATAAAACAAAATTAGCAATATGATAGCAAAATCGGCGATGTGTTTCTGGAGGACTCCCAATTCCGTGGTGGAATGGTGACGAACTCCAAAATGGTCTAGTTCAATCTCCTTTGTCACGGGGTGATCATGTAAGGAGACAGATGCTTCTTAGATCCGGAAGTCGGATTGAATCTTAAGGGGAGAAATCCCCAAATGAAAATTACAACCAAAAACAAAACAAAATTTTTCCCCAAAATTATCCCTAAGTTGAATTTGTAATTCGAACACTGAGTTTGGCCAGCTAACAAACAACCACTTCTACTCTATTGTTCTTTCTTCACTTGAAAAAGGTTTTTGTATGATAGAAAAATAGAAAAATCGGTAAAAAGAGATAAGGTCTCAGAAAAAACTCGCACGTATCTGAATGTCAAGTTAACCCTGACAAACGTGTGATATTTTAAATAAAAATGAAAGCTGAATATTAATTAAATTTACTTTTAAGAATAAAGAATATTAATAAGGCTAAGGAATTTTACTAGAAATAAAATTTATAAAATGGCAAAAAGGAATAAAATCTAAAAAATTTGCCACATGGCTGAACAAGAAACAA
Source organism: Diabrotica undecimpunctata (assembly GCF_040954645.1). Classification (NCBI taxonomy): domain Eukaryota; kingdom Metazoa; phylum Arthropoda; class Insecta; order Coleoptera; family Chrysomelidae; genus Diabrotica; species Diabrotica undecimpunctata. Next base: position 35,660,529 of record NC_092803.1, read on the forward strand.
ATCGTAACTTACCAAAACTAAGGTCTAAAAATAAGGACGTTTTCTTCCCTAAAACAACTTAAAATAATTTCTTTAACTGCGTAAATAAGGATTTTTCCAACAAAAAAAAAACAACACCATAAACTTAAATAAAACTCAATTCTGCCAGTAGCTCCGCCGCATTATTCTAAATTAGGTCTTTATTCTGTTGAGTCTGAAACTAGAATGAAATTGTGTCCTAAAGACAAGTATAAGAAAGCTTAGAATTAAAATCAATCAGAAGTCTTGGCATATTGATTGTCCAGTCACTATTTATTGATTTCCAATTCATTCATTCATTTTGGTTTGACAACCCTGTGTGGGTCCTAGCCTCCCCAAGAATTTTTTTCCAGTCGTTCCTATCCATCGCCTTCCTGCCCCAAGCACGTATTCCCATGTTTCTCATGTCTTCATCGATGCTATAAAGATTGGTTTCCGATACAACATTAAAAATCCTGATTTATAGATAACCACACATGAATGTATAGTGGACATAATTCTGTTATAATTTATACATTTAAGGAAATGATTATGATAAAGACGAAATACCGTCACATACCCTTGCTTGCATATAATTATAATATATAACTTTTAAATATTTTTAACACTTTTTTAGATACTAGGTTTTAGAGTTTTCTCCGAAAGAGTATCAAAGTTTTTTATGGAAACCGTTGAACGATCAATTAAGATACGTGAAGAAAAACAAATTTTTCGGAAAGATTTAATTAACTTATTGATGGAAGCTAGAAAAGGTCGCAGTACGTTCGAAGACGAAATTACTGTAGAAACGGGTTATGCAACTGCTAAAACATCTTCATATTTCGGTAAGTTCATCATGAATGACACAATATTTAATAGAAACTATCATTTATAGCATTTATACATATTTAAAAGTAATTGTTAACTTGTTACACAAGTAACTACTAGTTAAATATGTAACGAAACGGAACATATAAAATAAAATTTATTTAGTTACAATTTTGTGCTTAATTTTTACTATTGAAAAAATCATGTTTTTTGGTATTTTTATGACGGTAATAATCGCTGAGTGGAAGAATACAGGTTTTGTATGACCATAATTACTACTTGTGAACAAGAATTGGCTACACTGTACGACAACTCCTGGTCAATTTTTCTATAGAGGAGCACAAATAAATATACTACTTATATATTGTGTAATTTCTTATGAGAAAACGCAAATTGTAATTGAGAAAACGGGTAGTTTTCGCGGGCCGCTGTGTGCATTTAAATTTGAGGATATTCAGCGTTTAAACGATGAATCACTTTCCTAAATAGTGAAATTATAGCATAGTCAAGAACAACAATTGTGTACATTAACAACCTGTGACGACAAGACGCACCCACCGATCACGTGTCTAAAACCGTTTACGAGCTTATTTTGAAATTGAACGAAGTATAGAAGAATTAGAATTTCTGGAGACAACATCGAACATAAAGGCAATTTAAGTAATGCAATATTTCTCTTATTTTATTTAAAATATACTGCATACCTAAAAGTAGTAGTAAAACTTTTGAATTCAATATATATCACCGGAGTGATTCCCATAGATTAGCTTAAATCCATCTCTGTCGCAATACCTAAAAAACACAATGCGAGAAAATGCTCAGAATATCAATTAATTAGCCTAATGAGCCACACTCTTGAAATTTTCCTAAGAATACTTCACAACAGAATTAGACGCAAATGCGAAGAAGATCTCGAAGATACCCAATTTGGTTTTAGAAATGCTATGGGAACCAGGTGGGCACTTTTTGAGCTTAACATCCTATTAGAAAAATGCCGTGACCAAAGAAAAGATGTATTTGCATGTTTCGTGGACTTCGAAAAGGCATTCGATAAGGTACAGCATGTAAAATTAATGCAAATACTGTAAAATATCGCAATAGATGACAAAGATTTTCGTATCGTTAAAAATTTGTACTGGAATCAAACTGCTATCGTAAAAATTGGAGATAACTACACCGATGAAATCTCCATACAACGAGGAGTCAGACAAGGTTGCATTTTGTCGCCAACACTGTTCAATGTTAACTCGGATCAGTTATTTAAAAAGGCATTTGAGAGACAAGAGACAACCATATGGAACAAAAATTAACGGGGAACTACTTAATGTGATTAGATATGCAGACGCTACAGTAATTCTGTCAGATAATATTGAAGGTCTCCAAATTCTGCTTGATCGTATTCACGAGGTAGGAGAGAAAATGGGCATTAAAATAAACTCAAACAAAATCAAACTTTTAGTGTTTACTCGTGACCCACATCCCGATGCAAAGCTTCAATTAAACGGAGTCCAAGTTGAGAAAGTTCACAAAATCACATATTTGGGAACTGAATAGCAATGACTAAAACTACTTTTATAAAAATGAAGTCATTTCTTTGCACTAATCATCTCAGTTTAGAACTAAGACAAAGAATGGTTAAGTGCTATGATTGGTCCGTACTTTTGTATACTGCAGAAGTGTGGATGCTAAAAATATCGATCATGAACAAAATTGAAGCATTGGAAATGTGGGTTCATAGACGAATGCTGAAGATACCTTGAACAGCAAGGAAAACTAATGAAGAGGTACTAAGGAGCGTCAACAAAGATAGAGAACTGCTGAAGACTGTTAAACATCGAAAAATGTCTTATCTGGGACATATAGTAAGGGAAAGTCGATAAAAAATATTACAACTGATCCTTAAAGGCAAAATAGAGGGCCGTAGAGGTGTAGGAAGAAAACAAGTTTTTTGTTTAAAAAACATTCATGAATGGACTCAGATATCAAATGCGTGACAATAATTCCATATTAAAGAAGATCGAGAAGCCTTCGCAATTTTGATCGCCAACGTCGAATAAATCTGATATGGCAAGCGAAGAAGATACTGCCCACTGCTGATACCATTAGTTTCAGTAATACCTTGCCTTATTACTAACGTAATTGCATTTGTCATCTAATCTAAAAAAGATTTACAAAGCAAACAGCACCAAACAAATTCTAACCAACTATATGTCAATAGTTACAAAAGTTTCTCTTTATTTCAACGCCCAATATGAAATGACTGACCAATCCCTTAAATTAATTTGTTTTAATTAAAACAAACCAATGTGAATTTAAACATAAATAATCAGCCAGTTGAAAGAGTTACGTCCTACAATTATTTAGGGGTTTGCTTCACTGATACTAATGACCAGACAAGAGAAATCAAGAGGCGAATAGAGATATCGAGACAATCGTTTGTCAAAATGAAAAAGTTCCTATGCAGCCGGGACATAAATATAAACTTAAGAACGAGAATTTAAAGGTGCTATGTTTTCTCCGTTCTGCTGTACGGCATGGAAGCCTGGACACTGAAAAAGATAAACATCAAAAACATTGAGGCATTCGAGATGTGGTGTTACAGGAGAATGTGGAAAATACCATGGACAGAAAGAGTAACAAATCAAGATATTCTGCTGAAGATGGGGAAGGAATGCGAAGTCATAAAAACCACACAAACGAAAAAACTGGAATATCTGGGCCACATAATGAGAGGAGAAAAGTACTCTCTGCTTAGACTCATAATCTAAGGAAAAATCTCGGGAAAGAGAAATGTGGGACGTAGGAGGATTTCCTGGTTGCGAAATTTAAGGGAGTGGTATGGGTGCAGTTTAATACAGTTGTTTAGAGCTGCAGCCAACAAAGTAAAGATTGCTGTGATGGTAGCCAACCTCCAATAGGAGACGGTACTGCAATAAGAAGAAAAATTAGATTTGTAACCTCTGTACTTTATATTCACAACTGCGATAAAAGTTTACGATCGCAAAAGCGCAGATATAAACTAAGTATCTTACATACCCCAAAAATACAAAAAATACAGAACGATTTCCAAAGTGGAAATTGAAACGTCAATAAACTTACTTTAACCTTTAACTGTGGCTTATTCCCATTTAAATAGTAATTACCAAAAATACATATTTTGTTTACCTCTCTTTACGTTTTGTGTTGATTACAAATTGATTATACATTTTTATACTTATTCTACTGGTACCCTTACATATTTTATTTTAGCTAACAAAACTCTGGAAAATATAAACATTTCGAGCACAGACGTAGCTGCGCAGGCTTTAATATTTTTCTTCGGTGGATTTGATACCACTGCAACAGCTATGCGATTTATGGCCTACGAGCTAGCAGTATACCCAGACGTTCAAAATAAGCTAAGAAAAGAGATTATTGAAACGTACGAAAGTTGCCAAGGAAATGTGACATACGAAAATATCATGACCATGAATTATTTGGATATGGTGGTTTCAGGTAATCTCTTATTTTAGATTAAAGTTTTACTCTTTCTCTCATAAAATTTTAATAATTATAACAACCGTTTTAGTTTGATGACGTAAGTGCTTTTGAATTAAATACATCTTTCCCTCTATAACAGTGAATTTAGAGCAGTCTCTAGATGGTCAATATTGACTTCAAATTTTTACTTAATATTTGATAATGTGCAGTATTACGAGCCTTCTATAGATTATATTAAAATACGGTTTTAGGGGAGTCTTTTATATGCCAACCTGTCAAAACCAGACAGGAAAAGTCTGTGAGGCCGATAAGTCTGATGTCATTCACGCTAAAGACTCTAGAAAAATTGCTTGATAGGCATATTAGGGATTGTGATTTTGAGTCTTTTTCTCGATATAGTAGGTGTTCAATTTTTCACACGCGAAAAACAATACTATATCTTTAGCTGTATCAAATCCTAAATTATCATTCCGGATTTCAAACCATCACTAAATCCAACCTTGAACAACTTTCAATGCTGACTCTACCCCTACTCAAATACAGACATTCTTGGATAATGCAAATAAAAAATAAAACTGTCACTCTCTGGTCTTGGTGATCGTGTCAAAAAGACGTGCTTTTTCGGGGCTTGTTTGTATAACATTTCAGAGAGTATTCGACAAACCTCCTACGAAGAAATCTCCAGGGCAATTCATCTAAAACGAATAGATAAAATAAGCTGCATATGGTTAGACTATATTTTGAGGGGCTATCCGCACGTATGCCCCAGTAACCAACGTTGCTAGTGCATACAATATTAGCTCCAGTAGCCCGGAGCTATCCGCAGATAACTAGTCTTAGCAACGACAAGCATCATGTCCTGGGTTTGCGAATGACCTGATTATCTTAGCCTACTGCAAATTTAATGTCACAGTAAGGGATAAAATGCAACGAGCTCCATGTAGTTATAGAAAGGACCTTAAATGTAGAGCTTTTCATAAGCCCCCAGAACTCGAAAATCATGAAAACCAGAAAGAAAACTTTCAAGGAATTGGCTCCTCTGAGTCTAAGTGGTACACGTCCAAATTTGATAAGTGAAGTAAAGTATCTTAAGATAATATTAGACTTAAGGCTTACTTGAAATCAGCAGATAGCGAATAACCAAGAAAGCGGGGACTACGTTAATGGTAGCCAGAAGTACTCATGAAAAAATGTAGGGTTTAAAATCAGATATATTGGATTTAAAACATGGTAATACAACCAAGAATGAAATATGCATTAGTGGTATGGTGACCAAAGATGCAGCAAAAAAGTGCCATCCCCAAACTAATTAAAGTGTAAAAAGTTGCTTTCCTTGGAATCACAAAAGTTATAAAGGGCACACCAACGGCAGCTATCGAGCTATCATGCCTTTATATATAGTTAAAGGAGGAGGAGGGGGAGATCCAATAACGGAATATTATAGACTGTGAGAAAACCTAAGCAACATACCGGTTAGATCAGGACCTAGTAATATCATAAATAAAATTATTGATACCAAATGGATGATAATTTCTAACCATATCGTAGGCTGATATAGGCCTAAAGTACCTTTCCAAGTAGACTATTGTCCGTAGGAGGGATTAAAATTCTCAACTGCAGGGTTATACTTAGTATAAAGACTGGTCTTGAACTGCAAAAGGGCCGAATGCAGGAATATTCAGTAGTGGTGGAAATTTAAAGATTTCTATTCCACTAGGAGAATAGATATCTGTATTTTATGCAGAGATTTTTGTTATCTTGCAGTGTGCAAAAGAAGAAAGTAAATAAGAGAATAAGATATTATCAGCTACAAATCATTTCGGTTTAGAGCCGGTCGTGTGACTGGCAATAAACATCGTCTTCGTCCAGAAAATAGCCTGAGTTCGACGTCAATATCCGAAAGACACTCACTGAGAAAACATTCTTGGTCAAACACTGGCAAAATGTTTATTAGACGGACATGCACTAAATTACATAAACAGCTAGAACTGAAATACTTCGAAAAATAAGCAGGAATCCCTTCAGAGTCATAACAGGCTTCCTAACTGGATATATGAAAAAAATATATCCCAAGATGGTTAATATTAACATAAAATTTTTATAAAATATTTTATATTATGCAAAATACGGTTCAATCATTGTAATTGTCTCTATTATTTAGACAGGGGTGATCAAGCTAAATAAATAACCACTCGGCATTAACATTAGCACAAAGGAAAATGTTGGAATTATCTGCTTTGATATTGATAAAATTCAAAAGAAAGTATATTATCAACATATTTATAGAAAACTGCGATAATGCGACAGTGATCGCAGAAAAAATGTAATACATCGGTTCATCTGGTCTGGGAACCAAAAATGAACGAGGCACACGCTTTGTTAAACTATGAAAAAAGAACGACTTGATGAGATGGTTATATATAATAGCAACCTGATGAAAAAACGAAAAACCTGGTGACTGAGCTGCATAGATTAAACATAGTTACAAAGATTATACTATTTTGGATAAGACTACGAAAAATTTGTTAATAATAAAATACATATTTAAAAAAACCAAATGGATTACAAACCAATGTATAACAGTTTCCCTAATAATATTCTCAACTTAGTCTATATTCTAGAAGTCACAATTACGAGAATAAATATTTAAATGGTGTGCTTTTAGCTCATCAAAGAATAAAATCTTTATAAAAAATGAATAACTAGCCCGCTTTTTTTAAAAACAATAGCCACCACTTAGAATAAGGCAGTAAATGGGGACACCTAATTGTGCTAAAGGCGACCAATTGCGTAGCAAATTCCTCGGCAGAATGCAGTAGGATCTGGTTACCAATATTAAAAGAGGAAGTTAATAAAAGGAAAATACCCCTCTTAGTAAGTCAGTAACATATGGAGGAAACATTATTTATGTTTTTAAATAACATACATCCTAAGAAGAACATCCTGGCTCCGAAATCTCCGAGAATGGTATCAAGAGACCACCGCTAATTTATTTAGAGCCGCCGCAAACAAAGTTATTATTGCCAATATGATCGCCAACGTTCGATAATTGGACAGAGTACTGAAAGAAGAAGAAGATACTTATAAAATTAGAATTTGGTGTTTATTGAGAGTAAACTAAATTTAAGACTAAATACTTATCATGTCGGGAATAGTATTATGAGGTTTTTTTCCTGGTTTTTTCCTCATGATTTACGATGAAATCACTAACAGGAGAATTTTACTGTCATCGTGGAATGTGGTTGTCTTTTTAAAGACGAATCACGTGCTATGATTTTTCTGACGGTTATTCTCAAGTTAAAGTTGATTTCATGTAATCGAATGAACTATCTTACAATAAAGTCGTCCCAGGAACGCAACTCGGCAATATTGACAATATTCTTTTAAAGCCGTATACTTTAAAATTTGTAATATAAATATGTCTGTGAATTGTCAATATAAATGAGTCAAATAAAATTAAATTATTAGAAGAATTTTTCACCAAGTAACAAAAAACAAAATTTGTTTAATTTATTAATGTTTGTATTTTGAGAACGATTTCCGAAGTGGAAAATGAAACATCAATATACTTATTTTAAACTTTAATTGTGGCTGATTCCCATTAAAGTAGTAAATTTTTTAAGATGCCACTAGAAAATAGCTTCAGAACGATATCAAAGACATGTGAAATATATTCCAAAATATGATACTGGGAACACCAGATCAAGATATTAGGAAACAAGATGACAACATTACAAAAAAAACTACGTGACGAGGTACAAAGAACTGAACATCAAAATTGAGAAATAAATTTCTGTCAAGAAAGAATGCAAGCCAAGTTAGGAAAAGCAGCCACTGAACTAGTTGCTGCTTTTCCTAACGTGTTTTTTTTTTAATGTGATGCTAGGAGAACGATTCGGAGGTATAGCTTAATTAATGGTACCTTCCAGATTTTTTTTGTTTTTGATTAATGATGTTTTTTATTTCTGTGAAACAGGTTAAGGGTAGCAGTGTCTATTACCTCCCTAATTATGCAATGTGTAATTATGCAATGGGATCGGGAAATCACAATAAAATCGATCCTTTCTTCCTGCTGTACTAAACTGTGAGTTAATAATCTAATGCCGAAAAAAAGGTTAAGTTTCCTCTAGAATGTCAGTGAGTTCATCGGAAATTTCGTTGCTGACAGAGGTCAGTAATTGAACAAGGTGAGAAAGTTACTTTATGAGGCTTCTGATAAATACATTTTTCACCGATGAGAGAGTTTATGGAAAGTTCTCAAATCGCATGTTTTGGCCACAAATGGTTTTTATTAGCTTATAATCGTTTATAATCGTTTAAAAACTATGAATCAGAGAACATATATGTTCATTTTATTTGTATGTATTAGTGTTTTGCTGTGTGCCCGTCGAAATTTGCTTTTTACATCATTGGGGAGGCCGACTCTCCTTACCTTGTCCAGGGTAGCTTTCACATCAGATCCCCAGTACAGTGATCTATTGAACATTACACTGAGGTCCTTGATCTGAAAGATAATAACCGAAATTCCCTGGAAAGCTAACATTTGAGAGGTAAAATTAAATTTTCTTTAGGACCATATCCACAATATTTCAGTAAGTGTCTATACCATTGCGTGGTTTCCTTGTGACTTCAAGGTATTGTCCTGTCTTTTTAGCTGATTCTAAAAAAAATTTACGCATTGAACACATATAGGACCTGATAGATTAAATCAACTTTCTTTCTTAATAATGGATTTGAGTCATCTAAAGTATGAAATTCAAAATTTCGGTGACTAAGTGGACTTTCTTAGAGAGATCGGTATTCCGTTAAAGAAAATAATTCTTTAAAAAAAACAATATCTGCTATTTTAGTTTGCGCTTATCTTCGCGAATGGTTCTTATTTTTATAAGTCAATCATTATCAGTTAGTTATTCATTGTTTCTGAATTAGATAATTTTATAGACTTGCATAATGTATTTTCGTTTTTAGAACTAATGAGGAAATGGCCAAATGGAATTGTTTTGGAAAGGATATGCAACAAACCCTACACAATCCCAGCCGAACATCCAGACGAAAACGACGTAACACTTCCAGTAGGAACACCCGTCTGGATACCAGCATGGGGTATCCACAGAGATCCCAAATATTACCCGAATCCAGAAAAATTCGATCCGGAAAGATTTAGCAGTGATAATAGAAATAATATTATTCCCTACACTTACCTTCCATTTGGAGAAGGTCCTCGTAACTGTATTGGATCTAGATACGCTCTTCTAAATGTGAAAGTTTTATTTTTCCAACTTCTAAGGAAATTTGAAATAGTTCCAGTGGAAAAGTCGAAGATTCCAATTAAGATATCAAGACAAAACTTCACATTGGACGGGGATGGTTTTTGGTTTGGCATGAAAAGGTTGTAAATATGTATATAATTTAAAATAATATTGGTTATTAGTAATCAAATAAAGTTATTTATTTATAGATACTAGATGTTTAATTTTATCGGGCCAGTGTATCAGTAATGTTGTCAATTTTATCTATGTATTCAAAATTAAGATTTTATTTAATGATTTTTATTTAGTAGCTTTTAATGAAAGTACTTAATAACCGGTCCTCATAAGACACATAACGAAAATTTAACCGAACGATTACCGATATAAGCAATTAAACACTTACTGACCAAAGAATTCGGGTTGACAAGTTTTACTCTTTTGTCTTGGGGTAAAGAAATCGGCTTCAAACACGGATGAATCAAAATCTTGGTCAAAGGCATAAAGATGTAGAAAGCCAGGGGAAGCCACTATAATAAATATTCCTACGGATATCCCTGGTACAGTCATCCTGACGAAAAAGCAAAAGAATATACTTTCTCTCAGATCGTGGATATCGGATACCACAGATAATACCACATAGATAATTTACAACACTACCACAGGACCTTTCATGTCGTTAGAAAAATAAAAATGTGTTTAAAATCGGCAGTTGGAATGTCAAGAGTATGTACACACTGAACATTTTACTTTATGTGGGTTGACCTGTTTATGCATTGGACCCTTCAATTAATCTATGTTATTCACATATCCTAGCGTTAGCTTTTTTGTGAAGTGGAATGAATATTGATAGTAACCAGACTTTTGGTAAGGAACCAGTCTTATATATGTTGTTGTAAGCTCAATAAGGGCTATGATTTGGTGTACCTATAATAGCTTTAAAATTTCACCATACCCTTCATCGGGTACTGGTGATTTACCGGCTGGCGAACTTTCGACACCAAATTGTCTTTGTACCTGGGGTAATCGAAGGGTCAAATTTTATTATAGGAAATTTCGACACCGCGGCGTAAAGCAGGTAGGTAGGTAATTAGCGGCGATGGACATTTGCACCCAAGCAGGACAAGCGGGTTTTCCCAATATTTATTGTCACGGCGGGGGGCGTGGCACTTGTGTACTTGTGACTAAATTATTTCAGTTGTAATTTATTTCTTGTTTGACGTTGACTTGTGCACGTATACGGATATTTAAAAAATGAGTTTGATAAAAAGTTCCCGTGGTCGAGATTTATTAGTGGTGGAGCATCATTCGTTCTCGAAACAGAAAGTGTTAAAAAGCGGCGAGATATTTTGGCGCTGCATCCAAAGAAACACTAAGTGTTCCGCAAAAGTGTTTACAATAGGCTGTGAGGACCTCACCATCACAAGAAGTGGTTTGGTACATAATCATGAAGCCGATCCAAAAAAGCATGAAGTAAAGATGGTAACCAATACATGTAAAAGAAAAGCCCAAGAGGACATATCGGAAAAGCCTGCCAAAATTTGGTACTGGCCTGGGTTTGGTACAAGAATATAAGGATACAAATTCAGAAATTGGAAAATGGTTAAGGCATACGTTTAGTTTAACTTATTTAAATCCAGCAGAAGTTGAAGAATGCTTTCTTTATGATTTAATGTCATATAAACCTATAAACGCAACACTTGATATATATTGTTGTGGATTTATTAAAAGGTTCAATATTTATAACACTTACGGATTTAATTTATTTCTTTATTTATATTAACTTATCTGACAAATTTATATATATCCGTACGTTACAAATTCGCGTGCGCGGGTTCAGAATTAACTGTTCCTTCCAAATAAAATGTCCTTTATATATGCCATTGCCTTTACGCTAGAATCATCGAACAGCCTTCTCGATTAGCGGTGAAATTATAACGGTAAGGCAAACGGGTATTTTTACATCGGCTCGACCGTTTCTGGAAGGTTCATTCAGGTAAATTTCTGCCGGCTAATAGAATACTCTCGTAAAATCTAAAAACAGAACACATTAGTCATAATATTTACGGTTATTTTAGGCCAGGATAATTATCGTAACATTGCCCCCCTCTTAAAAGATGGTTCCTCCTGGAACCTTGTCGGGACTGAAACCGGAACTGTATGCTGGTATCGGCAACTGGACCCTCTTTTACAACTTCCAGTTGTATAAAAATGACAAGGGACGGTTTTCTCTCCGCACCAGTAACTATGCGGATTGCAACAGACTAACACCTGGACTTCGGTGTCTTTAAAGATCTCCTCCACCATATTTCGGATAACCCTCCAATCTAATTGGCGGCACTCCAACTTTGGCATGGCTAACTTTTGCACGTCGGACTCTAGTACGTGCTCTCTCAATTGAAGTAAGGCTTCCCACACATCTCGGTAGGTAGGTTGGTCACGGGCAGTGTCTTTTGTTACCAGGTAGAAAAGGTAACGTGATGCATCTTGGAGTTTCAAGGTTTTACCGGGAGCTGGCACCTGGCATTGAAGTTCTGCAACTCGACCAAACTTCCTTCGAAAGACGGATGCCAACCCTGGTGCGTCTTTGATACTGGCCGGGATGGTAAGGGCCAGCGAGTAGTCATCGGGGAGCGCGAGTAGATCTTGCTTTTCTTCAGTGGTAACACCATGTCTTGCTTTACCGGTACCTCCATAGGCACCCATGAATTCCTCAAACGTGAGGTCAGACACGTCTTGGACTTGGTTTACTTCCACTTCTTCATCTACGTCGTGGTCACCTTCGAAAGACGCCAGCCGGTTATGGTGTACTATCATCGGCTTTCCCCTCGGAATCTTGCTTATTCGGTAGATGACATCGTTGATCTTCTCCATGATGAGGTATGGACCTTCCCAAAACTGCTGCAATTTGGGAGAACAACCTTTTCGCTTCTTGGGATTATACAGCCATACTTTGTCGTTCTTCTTAAAGCAACCCTTTTCGGCTTGTGTATCGTACCGTTTCTTCATTCGGTCGCTAGCGATCTGAAGGTGGGAACGGACCAACTCATGTACATCGTCCATTCTTCTTCGTAATTCGATCACATAATCTTCACCTGCTACATCTTCTCCAGGTCGACACCCAAATTCTAGATCACAAGGTAGTCGCATTTCGCGTCCGAATAGGACTCTGGCTGGTGTCTGGCCCGTTGATTCGTTAACAGCAGATCTGTAGGCCATTGTGAAGAACGGAAGGTATTGGTCCCAGTCTCGCTGATGATCGGACACCATCTTTGTCAAATACTTGCCAACTGTCCTATTCATTCGTTCTACCATACCATCCGATTGCGGATGATACGCGGTAGTTCTTGTTTTCTTCATGCCTAGTCTATCACATATTCCTTGGAATAGATCACTTTCAAAGTTCCTGCCTTGGTCACTATGGATCTCCAAAGGCACTCCAAATCGGCTGATATATTCTTGGATCAACTTATCTGCAACGGTGGCGGCCTTCTGGTCTGGAAGTGCATAAATCTCGACCCACTTAGTGAAGTAATCCATTACTACCAACATGTACTTGCCCCCATTTTCACTTTCTGGAAATGGCCCTGCAATGTCCAAAGCTATTCTTTCAAACGGGCTTCCAACATTATATTGTCTCATAGGAGCTCTCCTTTTCCGGTGAGGCCCGTTACTCGTAGCACAAATAGTACATTTCTTACACCAGTCTTTTACGTCGTCGGAACTGTTCATCCAATAAAACCGTTCCCGAATTCGCTGAAGGGTTTTCCTTACACCAAAATGCCCTCCCGATGGACTGTCGTGTAACTGACGAAGTACTTCGGCTATTCTGCTCTTTGGGATCACCAACTGTCTTCTTTTCTCTGAACCGTCATCATTTTCCAGGACTCGTTTGAGCAAGCCATCTTCGATGATAAATGAGTCCCACTGGGCCCAATACGTCTTAACTACTGAGCATAGGTTTGATATTTCCTGCCAAGGTGGTCGACGGTTTTCCTCTTTCCATTTTCGGATTTTCTGTATAACTGGATCTCTCTCTTGTTCTTCCCTTATCTTAGTAGGCGTCCAGTCGTCGTTGACAATCGTCGTTCTTAGCACTGCTGCTTCCTTGGATTCCGTTTTGTTGCAGTGGGAACACTCTGCTGAGCATGGCCTTCTGGATAGAGAATCAGCGTTTCTGTGGCTAACTCCGGCCCGGTGCTCAATCTTAAAATCGTATTCTTGGAGTCGTTCGATCCACCTGGCTATCTGACCCTCTGGATTCTTAAACTGCATCAACCACTTAAGGGCGGCATGGTCGGTTCGGATTAGAAACTTTCTTCCATAGAGGTATTGATAGAAGTGCTCTACTGATTTCACTACTGCCAGAAGTTCTCTTCTCGTGACGCAATAATTCCGCTCAGGTTTTGAAAGAACTTTACTAAAATATCCGAGGACTCGTTCCTGTCCTCCTTGAATCTGAGACAGCACTCCTCCAATTCCCACATTACTTGCATCTGTATCTAAGATGAACTCTCCTTCTGGCAGTGGATACCCTAAAATTGGTGCTGTTATTAAATGCTTTTTCAAGGTCTCAAAGGCATTTTGGCAGTCTGTATCCCAGCGGTAATCTCTTGCTTCCTCCGTAAGTCGCGTTAATGGCTTAGCGATATCTGCAAACTTCTTAATAAACCTCCGGTAGTAAGTACATAGTCCAAGAAAACTTCTCACTTGATGTTTGTCAGTTGGTTTTGGCCATTCCTTAATGGAATCGATTTTTCCCTTATCCACGGCCACTCCTTCTTTACTAACTATATGACCCAGATAATTGACTTTACCTTGAAATAGCTGGCACTTCTTGGGGTTTAACATCAATTGGGCAGCTTTAAGTCGATTAAAAACGTTTTCTAAATTCTTCAGATGTTCTTCGAATGTCTCCCCCAAGACGATTATGTCATCCAAATAAACCAGGCATGTTTTCCAAGATAATCCTCTCAACACATTTTCCATAAGCCTCTCAAATGTCGCAGGAGCATTACAGAGTCCAAATGGCATAACGTTGAATTGCCACAATCCAGATCCTGTGGTGAAGGCTGTCTTTTCTTTATCTACTGGGTCCATTTCTACCTGCCAGTATCCAGACTTCAAATCCAAAGTAGAAAACAATTTACTTCCAGCCAATGTGTCCAATGTGTCATCGATCCGAGGCAGAGGATAACTGTCTTTCTTGGTAACGTTGTTCAGCAAACGGTAATCCACACAGAACCTCGTCGTTCCGTCTTTCTTCTTAACCAGGACCACCGGAGAGACCCATGGGCTCGTAGAAGGTTCTATCACCCCGTCTTTCTTCATTTCCTGAACAATCGTTTCAGCTTCCTCTCTCTTCGCCTGTGGTAATCGTCGAGCTGTTTGACGAATTGGCTTAGCATTACCAGTATCAATTTTATGCTTAACAACGGTAGTTCTTCCCGTCTTTCCTCCTTTCGGTACGAAAATATCACGATACTGCCGAAGAAATTCCCTTAATTTCCTTTTCTCCATCTGATTTAGAGACTGTCCTGCAACTGCAACCATTTGGTCGAATTTGTCGTTGGAATTATCAGATGTTGTCGCCTGACGGATTATGGATGTCACAGGTACACAAGTTCCTACCTTTGTCTCTTTCTTGATGGTCACTGGGTAGTCGTTGACATTGATAAGTCTCACAGGAATTTCTTTAGCCGAAGTCACCAATTCCTTTCCAATTATGATTCCACGGCCAACCTCATCGTCGTGGTTCCAAGGCTCCATCATAACAGGTGTCCCTTCGTCTACAATTCCCTGTAGTCGCGCTACTATGATCGTTTCGCTTCTCGCAGGCACGACTGTATCTTCTGTAATGGCTGCTTGCACAGTGTTGTCATTATGTGGATGGAGAAATACCTCCTCGTTGCCAACTTTGATTACCTTATTCTTAAAATCCAATTGGAATCCATGCATATTCATTACGTCCATTCCTAATATAACATCCTCTTCGATGTCAGCAACTATAACAGTATGGACGAACTTTTCTGCTCCAATTCCCAATTGTACCTGGATTTCTCCATGAATGTTAGCATTTTCACCTGTAGCGGTCCGAAGTCGCAACCTCGTTGGTAACAGTTTCTTTCGGCTGTTTATAACTGTCGGGCGTATAATGGTTCTGGTCGCTCCGGTATCCACCAACAACGTATGCT
Source organism: Diabrotica undecimpunctata (assembly GCF_040954645.1). NCBI lineage: Eukaryota > Metazoa > Arthropoda > Insecta > Coleoptera > Chrysomelidae > Diabrotica > Diabrotica undecimpunctata. The sequence goes on from NC_092803.1 coordinate 35,676,274, forward strand.
TTTTACCATTTATGTCTCCATCTACATATACACTATCTTCACGACATTTCAAAGAAGCTATTAGTATGAGAGGGTCTTTGGAAAAGTTCTGGGTCGAAGCTGCCCCCCTAAGGCTGACCCGTTCTAGTTTTCCTGATGGTGAGTTTCTTGATTTGCGTCGTACCTAGGGTGCTTACAGGAGCTTCGCACGTGTCCTATTTCGCCACAATTCCAGCATCTGATGGTCTTCGTTTTCTTATATGTCATGCTTTTCATCATATTAACGAGCTGGTCAAGTTTATCTTCATCTCCTTCCTCTTTTACAGTCCTAACTTTACTGTACCCACCAGAGGCCTGCGTAGCTGACTCGTATTCGAGGGCGGCGGATAAGACATCAACCAGCGTCTTGTGACGAGCTAATCGTAGTGTTCTCTGCATTTCATGATCACGAAGACCATCAATAAACGTTTGAACGGCCAATTTTTCCATCATGTCTTCGGGAGCTGTTGGATAAGCATATCGTACTAATCTGGCAATATCTACCTCATATTCTTGAAGAGCCTCATCTTTCTTCTGTCTACGATTTTTAAGCTGCGACTGATATACATGCTCCAAATGTTCGTGGCCATATCGCATATTTAACCTCTTCTTCAGTTGTTCGAAATCATCGGTCTCCTCTACTGCTATGGTCTGAAGCACATCTAAGGCATCTCCTCGAAGAGCGATAGTCAGGTTTACCGCCTTTTCTTTTTCAGACCATCCATTTGCTCTTGCGGCTGATTCGAACTGTTTCATGTAGTTGTTCCATGATGATTTTCCGTCGAAAGTTGGGACTTTAACATGAATAGAACCTCCATTTCCTTCAAATTTCGGCCGTGTCTCCAACTTACATTTCGTCTCGTCTTCTTTTATCTCCACTGTAATTGGATTGTTTCCTCTCTCTGCTGTCACGGTTTCCTCCATCTTCTTTTCCATCTCTTTCCATATCTTTTCTTCGAAGGCCAACATATCGGCAGCAACTTGGTTTTTTAACGAAGATATTCTATCGTCCAGGGCAGACATCTCAGAAGTGACTTTAGAGATTTCCGAAGAGATGTTAGCAGAGACTTTGCTTTCCAGAGAAGAAATCTCGTTAGAAACTTTGCTTTCTAAAGAAGCGATGTCGCCGGATACTTTGGCTACATCAGAAGAAACTTTCGAAATATCGTCAGAAACTTTGTTCTCCAATTTCGAAATCGACGAGATGACAGCATCATGTTTGTCTTCAAATATATAAGTCTCTGGATCTAGTCCTTCTTCTAGCAAAGCGTTCTTTAGTCGTTGGACTAACTCAGCCTTTTTTCCGGTGGAAGATAATTCTCTGTCTTCAAGATGTCTTCTTAAATTAGTCACTGTCAGCTCATAAATCGTAGCCATTTTCACAATTTATTTTATATTCACTTGTATTATTATTATAAGTCTAATTTATGTTCGATCTCACTCTGACACCATTTGTTGTGGATTTATTAAAAGGTTCAATATTTATAACACTTACGGATTTAATTTATTTCTTTATTTATATTAACTTATCTGACAAATTTATATATATCCGTACGTTACAAATTCGCGTGCGCGGGTTCAGAATTAACTGTTCCTTCCAAATAAAATGTCCTTTATATATGCCATTGCCTTTACGCTAGAATCATCGAACAGCCTTCTCGATTAGCGGTGAAATTATAACGGTAAGGCAAACGGGTATTTTTACATCGGCTCGACCGTTTCTGGAAGGTTCATTCAGGTAAATTTCTGCCGGCTAATAGAATACTCTCGTAAAATCTAAAAACAGAACACATTAGTCATAATATTTACGGTTATTTTAGGCCAGGATAATTATCGTAACAATATGCAGATTATTTACTGGAAAATTACATTTTCGATAGCGCTCTATTTCCACCACACATATGTCTAATCAGAATCCGTCTATTGAGAGGACCACAAATGCCTGTGAATCCTTTCATTCGAGATTTAATTCTTCTTTTTATTCAACACATCCTTCTATTTTTATTTTTATTGAAAAGTTAAAAGAATTTCAAGTAGACACTTATGTCAAAATAAATTGTTTACATATACCAGCAAAAATCAAAGATACTACTGTTAAGGCTAAATTGGCATTTTTGGAGAAAATGATGGATAAACTACGATCCCAACAAATACGTAGGTTAGATTTTATAAAAGCTGTATCTTATCATTCCTATAATAGCAAATAAATCATTGTATACAAGTATATTAACGGTAAAATGTACAAAAATTAGGTACTAGTTGTATTATATTTAGATATTATTACAGTTATAAAGAAATAAAATGCACATTACTTTTATTAAAATAAATAAATTAATTAATTATACAGCTATATTTATTTGGTGTCGAATATACCTGTAAGATAAAAACGGGAATTGGGGCTGGTGTCGAAAATTGCCATTAAATTTTAGTCGCTACCTGCTTAGTGTCGAAATTTCCTACGCCCTGATTTACCATCTTTCATTCGCTTAATCGTGATAGTTACTTCTTCGTTTGTTATTTTAGTCCATTTCAGTCAGTCTTCTTACTGTTTCTTCGAACAATCCTTGCATATTTTCTTTCCATATTCTTAATGTATCTTCAATTGTAGTCAAAATCTGGCCTTTGATATCTACAACTATGCCTGTATTGCGCTGTTTTCTGGTATTCAGTGCGTCTTTAATCTTTTTGTGCATATGAAAATCGTCATGTTTGCACTATAGTGTTTCAATTTCAGTACATTTCTCCATTAGCTTTGCTTTGTTTGTTCTTTTTATTTCCCATAGTAAATTCTTATGCAACTTTTTGTATTCATTGACATCTCTACTTTTTAATTTTCTTCGCTCTTCTATCATCTGCAATATTTTGTGTGTCATCTTTTCTTGTTTCTTTTTTGTGTGAAAGTATGGTAATAGATGTATTTTTGCCGTTCCACTATTCTTCTAGTGCCTACTCTTTTCAACTATTTTCGCAAAACTCTTATTAAGCTCCATTTTTACTTTTTATGAATGTTTTTTTTTTTCGTTCAGTAGTTTTATATCCATTTTGGGCCTCATTTTCTTATTAATTATTTATTATGATTTTGTTCTTATGAATTGTTAAGGCGTACCTATGTAAAAAGAAGAAAAGTTGTAATAACTATTAAAAAGAGAAAACTTCATTACTTTGGACACATCTACGTGAATAGTTCAACACCACTAATAATTCAGTTCACTACAGTTATATTTAGAACCTAGGTCTCAAAGGTACGAACAGCTGTGATTATTGTCAACATTCAGAACATAGGCGGAACTTAAAGGGACAAAGATAATTAGGGACGTTATTCCTAGTTTACTAAGAGTTGCGTTGTCATCAATGCTCCATAGAACTGCAATCAAATTACAAGAACTTATGTTCTCCTGAAACTTAAGTTTCTTGATTAGAATTCCTTGAAGTGCCATAACGTTGGCGTGCACTTTCAGTCCCTGTACTATACGATTCGACTTTTTTTAGTCACAAAAATTTTTCTTGTTGTGGCAGCATCCAGAAAAATATTAATAACAAAACTCAATATTAAAAAAAAGATATAATTTAACTTTTTCAATCGTTATTTGCAAAAAATATTTTAACAATAGTAAACAGTAAACAAGAAGTTTAGCAACAAACAAAAAGCTTTAGGAAAAACGTCCAATAAACGTTTCAAGAAACGGAAAATGTACCGTTGAGTAGCAGAAATATTTTTAAAATATTTATTAATGTTCTAAGGCTACAGAAATAGCAACATTTACTTATAATGATAAATTCATCAATTAGAGAGATACATTTATAAAATATTGACATCAATAAAGCTTTTATGTTATGCTAGTTAGGTTTTTCTACATATTTAATTTTTTTATTAGAAGCCGCCATCACTTACATGCACGGTACATTTTCTTTGACTTACATTAACTTTTATATTATTTGAGAACACGAAAACAAATCATTAAATATAAGTTCCATTTATACAGTATATTTTTCCGTTTTTGGGAAAAAATATGTTAATTTTCGATCTTTTAGCGTAATCATAGAAGAACGATATCTACCTATTCAATAATGGTGAGTTTTTCTTCATATATTGCCACGTACGATTTTCTTATACATAATTATGTTTAAGATCACTAATAGATCTACTTTTACACACTTCGAATTTGAACCTTTTTATGTAATACAGTCTTTCTTAAGTACCTTCCAAAACCTTCAATTTTATGAGCATATTTCACAAATTTGACAAACAGTCTGCTGTACTGAGCAATTTAATAGCTAATTCTTCCAATTCGTAAAGCACTGTCGAAGACAAGCAAAAATACGGTTTTAACTGATAATGTATTTTAAATTAATTTAAAGAAATATACAATTATCAATGCAAAATAGAAGAAAATTACAAATTCAGAGTCATTATCATTCTGGCTTTAATATTCTGCGTGGATCCTAGCCCTCAAGAATTTCTCTCCAGTTGTCCCCATCCATCGCCTTCCTCCGCCAAGCACGCATTCCCATATTTCTCATGTCTTGATCGATGTTATTAAGAGACATTGTTCTGGGTCTTCCTCTTCTTTTCTGTTCAAAGGGTCTATCAAGGAGCGTTTTTCTAGCTGGGTCATTTGGTCCATCCGCATTACTTGTCCTATCCACCTCAGACATACTATTTTAATATGTTTTCTGATATCCGGTTTCTGGTATATTCTATAAAGTTCGATGTTGTATCGTTTTCTCCTCACTCCATTGTTATTAACTTCTCTATAGATTCGCCTTAGTACTTTTCTTTCGAAACATCCTAACATATTTTCATTATTTTTTGTTAAAGTCCAGGTCTCTGACCCATATGTTAGGACTGGTTAATTTAAGAAAGAGATTTAGCCCAAAATAGCATCTGTTGGCTGTGAAAATTCTGCGGTTTATCTCTTCGGATGTATTATGGCGTTCTATTGAACAACCTAGTGCTTCAAACGGTAATCAAAGAAAGAATGAATCGCTTCGGGATAGACGCAAGATTTGGAGAACCCTTGTCGCCATACCTCTTCAATATGGTGGTCGATGAGCTGATATGCAAGCTTGAGGGAGACAAGCTTGGCCTTCCAATTGCAGATGGCAGAAAAATCTCAGTGTTGGGTTACGCTGACGATTTAATCCTGCTATCCGAATCGGCCAAAGATGGTAGGTACCAGATAGCTCCGGACAGCCGTCGAATTCTTCGAGAAGAAAGGAATGACAATTAACGCTGGTAAGAGGGCAGCTATTATGGTTAACGTTAACCGTGGTAATAAGCACTCTTACTGCGTGACGCGTTCTCTCTTCTCTGTCGGCAACGATAGGATTCGGCAGCTGAAACCGAGTGGATTGGTTGGATACCTAGGCCGAAGGTATATTGTGGTAGGACAGACCAAGGTAGCCTTCAACGAGCTGCAGATACAGCTCGATCGTATTTATTGAGCGGGGCTCAAACCAGCACAAAAACTGCTGGTACTTAAAACATACCTGCCACCGAGATATATTGACAAGCTCCAGAGTCCTACCACCACGATGAAAACGCTAAAGGGTATTGGCAGGTCCGTGCGTATAGCTGTTCGGAAGATTCTGTCCCTCAACCGTACGTGTGCCGATGCCTACATCCACGCTCCCACTAAAGAGGGTGGTGTGTGCATCATGGCCATGGCCATGCACGTCCCGGCTATCATGAGAAGGAGACTGACTAAATTGATTAGCTCAGCAACTGATACTACGCCATTATTCCTCAGTCTACCATATATGTCACGTCTCTGGGAGAAGGTCTTTAAATGGACACAAACATCGTCTGGCAGTTCAGCATCGATCGCAAGTGAGTTGAGTCAGAAACTTGAGGATGGCTATAGTGGAAACGGACTTCGTCAGGGCTCTTCACACTCCGAAAGCTCTGCCTGCATAAACAATCCACCGCCCTACTGCCTTATTAGGGCAATACAACTGCGAGGAAATCTACTTCCAACTAGAGGGATCCCTTCAAATCCACCACATGAGCGTAGGTGCCGAAAGGAATGCGAACGTAACGAGAGCCTTAGTCACGTCAAGAGACATGATCAGCTTGTTACGTATCTTCGCAAAGTAGTTGAAAAGAAAGGATGGATTTGCGAGACAGAGCCAAGAATAAGACTCTAAAGATATCTGACCTTACCGCGCAACAGGATGAGCGGGTAATTGTCATGGCCGTTGCCGTCAGCTGGGAGGGTCCTGAACCCCTAAGTACAGCCGCCGCCAATAAAACGGCGCTGTACACTGAGCCTCAATTCCTTCAGGCCATGCAAACCCGATATCCTGGAAAAACCCTTTGCATGGCACCTCTAATCGTTGGAGCTCGCGGAACATGGTGTCAGTCGAATTCTCGTGTCCTGAAAATTTTTAACCTATCAAGGTTCAACGTCCGCAATTTTATTACTAATGCAATTCAGGGTAGTATCCATATTCGTAATCATTTTATGAGGTCTTAGCATCTTAGCATAAGGCTTATGGCAATTTTACTTCGAGTGTAAGTACCGGCTTCTTCCTATCGAGGGGTCTACGCTTGTCTAGTTAGGTTTTTATCTATTTGACCTGCGTAGATGTTTGTTTTTGTCTTTCTATGTTTGTGAATGTCCATTTTTCTATATTTTTAAACTATTTTTAAACTTTTTCTATATATTTGCCTTCGATTTGGCTTGCTAAAATTCGTAAGTACAGAGGAGGGTGGTGGATCTCGATCGATATTAGCTGGCCAACCATCGGGCCATAAAGGGCCATACGCTGCTGGTTTGTTTCTTTCCGGATCGAAACGGAGAGGAACAGACCAGCAGGAGAAGGCCGGTTTTCAGATGACGGGGATTTGGTAACGTGATAAACGTAGCCACCCAGCCGGCATCGCTTGGCCTGCAAACCAAAAGAGGTATGCTACTCTGATAGCGCTCCCAGGTATACAAATCCGTTCACTGCTTCAATGACGTCGTTTTCTATAACAAGTGGCCGTAGGATTTGTAGCATCGTGCTTATTTTCATATACTTTGTTTTGTTGGTGTTTACTATTAAACCCGTTTTTGTAGCTGATTCTTTTAATGCTACATACGCCATACATGGTTGTGATTTATGACATATGTATTACTTTTTCCAGAGCCAGATTAAACAGTATACAGGGGAGAAATTCTCCCTGGCACAGCCCGTTATTTGTTTTAAAATGTTCAGACAGTTCCCTCTGAATTCGTACTCTATTCTCTATTCAACTTTTTCAAGAGTTAGTATTGTTAAAGTTACCAACTGATTTGGTATTCCTAGCTTTTTCATTGCTTTGAACATTTTCCTTCTGTTCACAGAGTTGTAGGCTGCTTTGTAGTCTATAAATATGTGACGAGTGTCTATGCCATATTCCAGTGTTTATTCTAAAATTTGTGTCAAGGTTGCTATCTGATGAATTGTCGATTTACCATCTCTGAAACCAGCCATCATTTTGTATAATTTAAATTTTATAATTAATACAAACCATTAAACTTTAGAAGTTTTTTACTTCATTAAAGTTTTTTTAAAACTGTGGTTTTTTTAACTATGGTATACAGCTAAACATGAGATTTTTCCTTGTATTGGGTATTGTCGTATTTGCTATCTGAGGAGGCGCGTAATGGAGGAAGATGTGATTAAAATATTGAAAAGATTTATTGGGCGATAGTTTTTTAGATATCATTAATCAATATTTCATATAGAATTTTATTTATTGATGTATTTCAGTTGTCGAAGAATTTTTCATTCAACACAAAAATAAGTTTGATAAATTGAAAAATTTTATTGTATACTCATATTATCCAATTATTAAAATTCTATTAACCTATATTTAAACGTCAAGAAATTGTACAATACAGATCTTTGTTGACTACTAGTAACGGAAATGGAACACCACCCATGTGATTAATACTTTAGTAAATGTAATATTTCTTATCTATTTGCAACAATTTTCGTTGCTGTTGTATTTTTATTTGACAAATTTAATACGGGAAATAATAATATTAAAGTTAAACTTTTATTTAATATTTATGCCACATTTGAGGATAAAAGCTTTCAGTATAATTGATTTATCTTCCTTGCTCGTTGGTTAGATTTTGAAATTTTATACGTAAGTACCTATTCTAAAAAAGTAAGTCGATCTGTACTCGTTTTTGTAGCTTGTTTTTTTACATCTATTTTAAGATAAAACTCAATTTCGCAAATTTTGTCTTCTTTTTTCTGCTGTACCGATTTTGCGGACTTTTATATGTTGTATACATTATAGTTAGAACTAAATAAAATCAATATTGTTCTAAAGATATATTCTTGCGACTTTTTAATGAAATTTTACTTTAAAATGAGGATTTTATATAATACCTAGCTTACCTGACGAACATCGTACCGCCCTAGAATTAAATAATTTGTCTAAAAAATTAACAGAAAATAAATCCAAAAAAAAACATTCAAACATATTATGCTGAAAAACGCTAAAAATCACTTTAATACTATCTGATAATTTTTTTTATTTTTTGCGTTGCATAAATATACAACAATGACGGTTTTCCGACACGCTTTCGACGCTATAACGATTTTTATGCGCGAAACGTTGAAAGTTAATTCCGCAAACTTCCAACGGTTGGCTTTTTGATTTATTTATTGTCATTGCAAAAGCCAAAAGTACGGGAAATTGTGAACGTTTAAAATTAAATGAAATTAACAGGAATATTTTTCCTTAATGATCGTTGCCTTAATGATATTATTTATCAGCCTTTTCACACTCAGTTTCGTTTCATTGCACAGTCGAAGTCGATTAATGTTAGGCAGAATATTGACAACTGATTCTACTTTTAATTGTAAATTGTTAGGTAAGGGTCCAGACAATTCCAATTAATTTAAAAACTCTGTAGAATAGTTGACTACGTCATCCTGATTTATAACTGTGTCAACTGATTTGAACGAAAACAACTTTCCTGGAAGAAAATTCGGAGTAGTATGATCAACCGATATAAAATTTCTAAAATAGAGAGGTAAAATTAAGCGTTTTATGTATTTTTTTAATGTCTTATGATAAAAAATTTTAAAAAAATTGTCCAAAAAATAAAAATAAATGTTTCTTCTTCTTGTAGTTCCTTCTCCTATCGGAGGTTTGCTATCATCACAGCTATCCGTACCTTATTGACAGCTGCTCTAAAAAGATCTACTGAGCTGCAACTATACCACTCTCTTAGGTTTCTCAGCCAGGAAATTCTTCGTCTTCCTATGGATCTTTTACCCTTGATTTTACCTTGCATTATGAGCCTTAATATCTCATATTTCGCACCTCTGGTAATGTGGCCTAAATATTCCAGCTTTCTTGTTTTGATGTGCTTTATGACCTCGCAATCCTTTTGTAGCTTTCTTCTGCGTTTGTGACTCGTTGGGTCCATGGTAATTTAGACTCACTTTTCCTAAATCCTAAATAAATGTTTGGGATGGACTTAATTTCGACTCACTTTTGATTTCTTTTATTTGTTTTCTGTAACCAATATTTAAGATCGTAAACTTGCGGTAAAAGCGGAGAGCAATATGAAAATCGTATGTTCAAAACCCTTTTCATCACCATCAATGGGGTCAGGGCCAGCGTCAGAGTTTCAGACGTTTTTTTATTCGGTATCCCTAGTAGGACTAATCCACGTGCCGTTGCTTTTAAGTTTTTGCGACTTCTGCCGTCTTCTTTCTTATAAAAGTTTTTTGCAAACACGACGTTTTTTCACTGTGACATTATTTTCGGTTGTAGCTTCTCCAAATATAAAATAATGCTCTATTTTGATTGCAATGTGTCTGATCCGAAGAGCGTCGATTGACAAACTGTTTATGACCTGCTGCTGATGGCATCAGCACCTAGGGTTCGTTAATCGCTTGTATCTCGTTAGGATTGTCATAGGACGTTAAATGTTGAATGTAGTACAAAAAACCAAAAGTGTATAAAATATAGTTTTCTTCATTTTTGTTTATGGACAATGTTTATGTTGTAAAATTAATAATAAACGATATAATTCATAATTTATGCTTAGTCAGTATTTTTCTCCTTTACTTAGAAAATATTGACATCACGAAAAAATTTACAAAGAAGAAATTGTAGGCAATTGCATTTGCAACAATTTCAGTCTTACCATTTTGTCGAAGAGTTGAAAATGGCGGAGATATTTGAATCGATATCAACAAAAACGTTCTGTCATGAAAACCATTTTTGTGGAAAACTGGAAAAAACTGTATAATTTTTTATTAGTCTTTTAAATAAATACCAAAAAATTTAGGAGTATTTTAACACTTTTAGATGTAATGTTTAATGTTTCTTAGTGCAAAATAATTTGTCTATATATAATACAAATATTCAAATTTTGTCGACTTAGAACTTTTTTGTTTACATTCCTAAATGTAATGACAAAAAAAACCTTCATTTTGTTCAAGAAAAATGTATTTAACCTACAAAAATACAATTTTAAGTAAAAATTTTAAATTCAAATAAACATTCAAAGCGTTATTTTTTGAACGCTTCAAAATGCCATCCTACTGGATGTCGTGTTCATCTTCTCCAGCATTGGGATTATCAGTTGTTGGTAACTTCATTAATTCGTCATAAAACTGTCTGATACTACCAGTTATATAAGGTAACAACTTACCAATATCTTGGATCTTTTTTAAGTGTTATTTTACCGTATGGATAACAAAATATTGTGAAAAATTCAATTAATTGATTGACTGTTCGTGTTCATCTTCTCCATCATTGGGATTATCAGTTGTTGGTAACTTCATTAATTCGTCATAAAACTGTCTGATACTACCAGTTATATAAGGTAACAACTTACCAATATCTTGGATCTTTTTTAAGTGTTACTTTACCGTATGGATAACAAAATATTGTGAAAAATTCAATTAATTGATTGACTGTTGACTTGAGAAAGTTTATAGGTTTGTTCCGCAAACCCATTAATAAAAGACCTATAAACAATCATGGCTTTAGCTGTTTCATAAGTAAACTACATGAAGGAACATTTCAAAAGATATCTTATCCTTAGCAGGAACACGTTTTACTCGAAGTAATAATAATTTCGGTTATCTCGTGTAAGGTGTAACCCTAACATGTCTTTTTAGTTTTCTCTTGATGATTAAAAAATCCTTGTCACAAGGTAGGTAGGAGTGTCATTTAATGGGGTAATACTGCTCAATTCGATTAAACATACCACTGTCGATAAGGGCTAAAAACACTGTTTAATGTATGGTTCCTATTTTGAGCAGTTATCTGAATAAATGTGGACTTCCGTAAACTGAGGAGGAGCAGACTTTAAATAATTATATAAAATGGAACAAACCTCATCAGGACTTTTTCTAGCGGTCCCTTCGTGGTATAGATAACTATTAGACTTATTGCTTTTTGCATCATGAATGCAAAACACATTCACCGTTAGTTGCCTCAAATAAAAGGTTCCCTGTACTGGAATCATAGACAGCGGAATATTTTGCGTATAATCGAAATCTATTGCTAGCACAGGGGGCTCTTTTGCTTTTGTTTCTTGGTCTATGAGTGTTTACATTGTTGCAGGTAATCAGTGATTGTAAAAAAATATCCTACTCGTTCTAAGTTCCAATGTTCTCAAATGAACGAATGTCTCTTCGTCTTGGTTGTGCAAGCTGTCTGTACACTTATGCTTACATCTGAAATCAAAAAAAAGTTTCGATAAAATAAGACTTAGTTTATTACGTAAAAAATCATCAATTATGCAATGCCAACATAGGCTATATTCATTGAACGTTATTTTAATACCAATGTCATAATATTTTATTATGGAGCTATACAGACTGCAAAACTTATTTTACCTGCAATCAGGGCAACAATTATAGCTAGTACAACTCTAACTTGTAATCTACGTACTCTTCATCTTTGAGTATAGCATTTCTCACGATATTTCTTTTCCATTTAGTTTCATTTTTTACTTTTCTTTCGTCGCTAGTACTGCTTTGTTCTTCATCCGTCGCAATTTTTACAAAAATACAATAAAATTTTGGTAAATACAACTTTATCCTCACAAAAACAATAAAACATGTGGTTATTTAATTTTATGAGGGACTCACAGAACACAATAATACAATACACAGATGTTGATAGTGTTGTCTATAAAAATATTCTGAGTCACTGAGTTTACAATGATATATTTCAGCTTTCTATTTAACATGCATGGAGAGTACAGACTTACTACTACTACTACTATCGGTTCACAGCGTTCTCCGACGCCTTCCGACTCCTAACCGCCATTCTTCTCTATTTAATTATAGGCCTGGGGGGATTTCTCTTTCCTCTAGTTCTTTTTCAATTCCCTCTCTCCAGCTTCTTCTCGGCCTTCCTCTTTTTCTTCTTCCTTGTGGTGTTAACGTCAAAATCTGTTTCGGAATCCTGTCATCTGGCATTCTCTGTACATGGCCGTACCATATTAACTGTTTCGTTTTTCTGTCATTAACTATTGTATGCTTGACTCCCATCATTTCTCGTATTCTCTCATTTGGTATACGATTTCTTCTTGATTTGCCTGCTGCTCGTCTCCAGACTTACAGACTTACTAAAAGATGCAATTTTATTCATAGAACAATTTTTGATCAACATGTGAAAAATGGAAAAAAAAATGACTTAAAACGTTTTTGTTTACACCGATTCATTTAGCAAAAATAGTTCTCCTTTAAATTCAAGAAGGTAACTAACGTGGAGAAGGATTTTAGTCGCAATTTTAAATTTACACTACTATTGACCCCACCACTCTAAAGTTAGGATAAGAAAATTTGGGGTAGCTCGCTATGCAAGTTTGGGCCTTTTTCTCGTGTAATCCGACTGGACTATTATTATTGTTTAAATGAATTAACTTTTTATCTATGCCCATTTCAACTGATGATTTAAACGTAGTTTTTAAATTTTCATTAGATTTGGTTTAATATTATTGACATGAAAATAATGATTTTGGGTAAATAAAATGTAAAATGGGATGTTATTCTTGTACAGACAGTAAAAATATTAATAAATATGTTATATATGGCAATAAACTATATTAAAGTTGAAATTTCAAAAATGTCATTTTTATTGCAATTTATTGAATTTTATTTTAATGCATAAAATATTTATTGAAAAACATGCCACAAGAAAATAGTTTTAAAACCATAACAAACATTATTTACTATTACCGTATTTTTTGCTATGTAAGCTTCATTTTGTTAAACATATGGCTAAGTATACACAATTTTAATATTTTTTTTAAAAACGTTTTAATTTTAGCTCAAAATAATGATAATAATTTTATTACTTGTGTCGTCGTCCTTAGCTGCTAATTGGTCAAACTTTCCTGATGTATATCCTGAACGTGAAGCTTCGACCAGGATGATAAATATAATGACAAAATTTAATAACTACGGTAAGATCTTTCTAATAGACAACTTCACTGCTGAATATTTGAATTTCTTTATGGGAGGCATATCATCCCATTTAACAAGAGGTAAGTGTTTAGCTCATACTTTAAGTAAGTAAGTCGACTGTAATTAGTACAATCCTTTTTTCACCTTTATTCTTATACACAACACTCACTGGCGCGAAAAACGGGCACCCTTATAGTTTTTGACCTTATAATTCTTGACGAAAAAACCTTAATATTTTAATTTATGTTTGGATTCTTTTATAAATCTGGCAAACAATTAATACAGTTTAGCAGGAGATAACCACTTAACGCTAATCAAAACTTGATTGTAATCAAATATTTAATCGCAATAAAATACGTCACAGCAGCTGTCAAAATTATTAAAAATTGCTTAATATTATTGATTTGTAAATAAAAACATGAAATTAACATCACAAAGAGTTTAATTATGGTTTATTTTAAATTATAACTCAAAATCATAAAATTGGATAAAATAAATCAGTCAACATAACCCCAAAATGTGACGTATTTGATTTTAAATAAATATTTGATTACAATCAAGTTTTGATTAGCGTTCGAACAATTGGCCCCTACCTTACACAACCACGCAATAAACTTAACCTTGTTGACAAATGTAATATTATCACTTGTAACCAGAGAAATAAATTCTATAAATATAAAAAAATGCAAAATACGATTATATGGAATTCACCACACAGCAGAACAACTAGTTGAGCAACCAACATTGGAAGAAACGATAAACGTCATAAAACATCTAAAAAATAACAAAGCACCTGGCACAGATGGAATAACTGCAGAACTGATAAAGAATGGTGGACATGCGCTATGGAGGCGTATCCATAAACTAATCGACCGCATATGGACACTAGAAGTCATCCCAGAAGATTGGAAAGTGGGAATCATACTTCCTATGTACAGAGGGGGAGACAAACGACTCTGCAAAAATTATAGGGGCATAACAGTTTTAAATGTCATCTACAAGATATTATCAGGAATTATATATAGCCGCCTGGAATCGTTTTCGGAGGAGATTGTTTTTGAATACCAATGTGGCTTCAGACCAAAGAGGTCAACTATAGACCAAATACATATGTTAAGAGGTATACATGAAAAATGTGTTGAATATAACATACCTATTTACAACTTGTATATCGATTTCAAACAGGCGTTTGATGGAGTAGATCGACAAAAGATGTTAAAGCAACTATCTATGTTAGGGATACCCAATAAGTTGGTTAAACTTATACGAATGACTCTGGAGGGTTCCAAAGCTATGGTGAGAATAGATGTGAGATATGACGCAGGCCTTTGATATTGAAAATGGAGTTAGACAAGGGGATGCCTTATCAACAACACTTTTTAATCTCACTTTAGAAGCTGTTGTTAGAAAACTGGATATAAACGGCTGTATTAATACAACAACACAATACAAGACAACAACAACATCAGTCAGGAAATACAAGCACGGATTCTTAGCGATAATAAGTGCTTTTATGCATACAAAGACTTAATGAAAAGTAAGTTACTGAATCGTGAGTCTAAGCTGAAAATCTACAAAACAGTAATTAGACCAGTGGTCACATATGGATGTGAAACGTTTACCCTCTCAACCACTGCTGAAAATCAACTGAGAATATTTGAGCGCAAAATACTAAGGAAGATATTTGGACCAACCCAATGCAGCGATAGTTCGTGCAGAATTAAAATGAACCACGAGCTGAATGAACTAATGCAGAGCGCAGATATTGTCAGATTTGTAAAATCACAAAGACTAAACTGGCTTGGTCACCTAGAAAGAATGCCAGATAATCGAGCTGTAAAAGTAGTCTAGAGATGGAAGCCCCAAGGAAACAGAACAAGAGGAAGTCCCCGTAAAAGATGGATAGACGACGTAGAGAGGGATCTTAAAACCATGAACATCAGGTAGTGGCGAAGGAAAGTATCCGACAGGGCAGAATGGAAGAACATTGTTAAGCAGGCCAAGACTCACAAAGGGTTGTAGCGCCATTAGAAATTAGAAGAAGAAGAAGAAGAAGGAATTGAATTAACTCCAAATGTTTATAAAAATAACGATTTGTTCCGATATTATGAAAATCAAATGTTTTAAGAATTTCAAATTATAAGAATCAAAATTATCGAATATAATTAATATCAAAATAATCACGATATTAGATTTGAATTAGCAGTAGACAAAATATTACTATTTTAAGTAAAAAGGTATGCAGAATATAAATATTTCAATTAAGTATTAACAAATATGGTTCTAAGCATTTTCTAAAGCTCCAATTTTCTCGTGTTTATACGCTGTGGAGTTTAATTGTTCTACTTGGGCTAATACGCATGTTTCCTTAAAGTTTCTTGCCTTAAACTGTATGCCTTGGTCTGTTACTATTCCTCTGGATACTCCACACATCAAAATAAATAAAATAATCATCCTTCCAGCAGACAAGGGGAATGCAACTGTGATAATGGATAAAATTCAATATGAAAACAAAATTAAAGATCTAATAATAAACGAACCTTATACAAAATTAACAAATGATCCAACAAAGACTTTGAAAAACAGAATAGATATATAGAACTTTATTCAAATTTAAAGATTGTTTAACAAGTTATCAAAGAAGATTAATTACACCTTATTACAGTAAGACCCCTCCGTTTTATGGAGCACAGAAAGTTCATACAACGAATATACCACTTAGACCCATTTGTAGTACCATGAATTCTCCTTATATAGAACTATCAAAATTTTATTAAATAATATACAACCACTTGCAAATAAAAATGACACATTTTTAAAAAATACCCATTAAATAACATTTTTTAAATAAATTATCAAAAATATTGAATTTAATTCAAATAATATTTTGGTAAGTTTTGACATAAGTAGTTTATTTACGAATGTGCCATGAGATAAAACTTTAAATATTAGTCAAGACAAAATTAGAGAGTGATGATACATTGGCAACTAGAACAAGACTAAACATATCAGCTATAATGGAGTTATTAACATTATGTACTGATAATACATATTTTCAACTAAATAATGAATTATTTAAACAAAATTTTGGTCTAGCAATGGGCTCTAGTTTATCTCCATTATTAGCCAATATATTTATGGAAGATTTTGAAACAAATATTATTTCTAAACAAAATTTAAAACCCACAGTATGGTGGAGATATGTAGATGATATATTCTCAATATGCTCTCGTAGATCAGAGTTGTTGAACACATTCCTGAATGATATAAACGATAAAGAAGAGACAATAACATTTACCATGGAAAAGGAATATAATAACACACTACCTTTCCTGGATGTTTCAATCTCTAAAAACGATACTGGATATGACTCTCAGGTGTATAGAAAACCAACACACACCAACAAATATTTAGATTTCAAATCAAATCACAATATTAATATTAAAATGGGAATCATCAAATTCTTATACGATAGAGCCAAAATTCTTGTTCTAACGAAAATTCGTTCTTGGAGGAAAAACATTTGTTAACATATGTTTTATCAAAAAATGATTATCTTTTATTGTTTATAAATAAGGAATTTTCAACAATCGACCGAATAGAACAGAACAACTAAGAACGAGATTCTACAGCATGCACATAAAAGGATTATCAGAAAAACTTAAAAGGATAGGAAATAAATTCAACATTTGAACGACATTCAAAACAACAAACACATTGAGATCTATTTTATCTAAAACCAAACCTAACAATGAACAAGCAAAGACAAAGAATTGTATTTATAATTGTAATTATAATCGTGTCGCAAATTCCTCGACAGAATGTAATAGGATCTGGTTACCATATTAAAAGAGGAAGTTATTAAAAGGAAAATATCAGTATTAGTAAGTCAGTAACATATCGAGGATACATAATTTATGTTTTTTAAATAACAAACATATAAAATCGGAATTTGGTGTTTATTGAGAGTAAACTAAATGTACAACCAAATACTTACCATGTCGGAATAGAATTATAAGATTTTTTCCTGGTTTTTCCCTCATAATTTACTATGTAATCACTAACAGGTGATTGTCTTTTTAAAGACGAATTACATGCTATGATTTTTTCTGACGGATATTCTCAAGTTAAAGTTAAATTCATGTAATTGAATGAACTATCTTACAAGTAATGTCGTCCCAGGAAAGCAGCTCAACAATATCGGCAATATCATTTAAAAGTCGTCTTCTACTTTAAAATGTATAATGTATGTCTGAATTGTCTATATAAATGAGTCAGTTAAAATTAAATTATTAGAAGAATTTTTCACCAAGTAACAAAAAACCAAATTTGTTTAATTTACTAATGTTTGTATTTTGAGAACGATTTCCGAAATGGAAATTGAAACGTCAATAAACTTACTTTAACCTTTAATTGTGGCTTATTTCCATTTAAATAGTAATTACTTTAAAATCCCATAAGAAAATAGCTTCAGAACAATATCATAATGAAATTTTTTACTAATAATAATAATATTAATTTGGTTACTGTTCGGCTTCTTTATTTTGTATTACATATGTGTATTTGCTTAACTCGCACTGTAGTGTCAATACATATGTAGTGGTCCCATTGTCATCCATATCAGATGGGCCTAGCAGGTCTATAAATATCGTATCAAATAAGATGGTGGATGTCGATATGATAGTCAGGGATTCTTTGGTCATGATAGAGTGTTTATGCCTTTGACAATTGTCGCACCTTTTCGCATATTCTTCAAGATCTCTCCGTAAACCATTACTTCT
Organism: Diabrotica undecimpunctata; assembly: GCF_040954645.1. Classification (NCBI taxonomy): domain Eukaryota; kingdom Metazoa; phylum Arthropoda; class Insecta; order Coleoptera; family Chrysomelidae; genus Diabrotica; species Diabrotica undecimpunctata. The sequence goes on from NC_092803.1 coordinate 35,694,498, forward strand.
TCTTCTTCTTCCTCTTTATAAGCAATTCTGCTTGTTCATTGGCGGATTAATGCCTCTATGGAAGGTTGTCACTCCATCTTTTGCGCGGTCGTCCGATACTTCTTCTGCCAATTGATGACTTATCTCTTGCTATTTTGACGATACGGATCTCCTCCACTCTGTTTATGTAGTTATTCAATTCTTTTTTTCTATTTTGTGACCATTCATTTATACACTGTACGTTACATTTCCTTCTAATGTCTTCACTTCTCGTTCGATCTTTCAGCGTATTTCCAGTAATTCTTCTCAGTACTCTCATCTCTACCGTTTCCAGTAGCCTTTGCGTTGAAGCTGTCTCGGGTCTTGTTTCTGAGGCATATGTCATTATTAGTCTTACACTGGCTTCATAAATGCTTGACTTCATCTCAGTGTCAATGTGTCTGTTTCGCCTTATAGTATTATTTTGGCATTTTTCTACTTGATCTCTCACTTCTTTGTCCAGGTCTCCATAGCTAGACAGTGTAATTCTCAGGTATTTTATTTCCATTACTTGTTCAATACTGATGCCATCAATTTCTATTTTACATCTGGTTGGTTCTTTGCTGACTATTATTGTTTTAGTTTTCTGAAATGAGATTGTCATATTAAATTCTTTTGCTCTTATGTTAAATATGTGGACCAGTCTTTGCAAACTATCCTCATCTTGGGCTATCAATATTGCGTCGTCTACGTAACAAAGTATTTTGATTTCTTTGTTTCCCATTCTATATCCTCTTCCTTTGCTAACGGTTTTGATGATTTCATCCATGATCAAATTTAGGAGCATGGAGCTCAATGAATCTCCTTATCTTATTCCGCTGCCTATTTCTATAGGTTCTGTAAGTTGTCCATCTATTCTGATTTACATTTTGTTGTTTTGGTAGATGTTATCGATAGTTTTTATAATATTTAGAGGAACTTCTCTATTATGCACAAGATGATTACATATTTTAGTCTTACTCTGTCAAACGCTTTCTTTAGGTCAATCAGACACAGAAATGCTGGTCTATTATACTCTAATAGGGTCTATTATTGCTGCCGAAATACTTAAAACTGATCCGCATCTACCTGCTGAACTTTTCCTCCCCATAATCCGAGAGGTGTGAGAAACAAACCGCATATCAGCGGGCTGGAAAAGGGGTAACATTATTAAGCTTCCAAGAAAGGGCAACCTTACACTGTGCAAAAATTGGAGAGGAATAAATACTTACCGCAATAAATAAAATCTTCACGACCATCATACTTAAAAGATTAACAAACAAGATTGAATTTCGAGCTTTTGAAGCAAGCTTTAGACCAGAATCCTCCTGCATAGACCACATTAATACTGGGTAATATTGGAACAATCAGTTGAATGGAACACACCCGTATACATGGTTTTTGTTGACTTCGAGCTTGCCTTTGACAACTTATCTCATGCTGCTTTATGGAAAATTTTAGAGCTAAGAAACATCCCGCATAAAACAATTTCCAATATAAAGTTACTGTACACTGTAGCGAAATGCAGCGTGACACACAATGAAATCAACAGCGATGAATTTGACATACTTACTGGAGACAGACAGGGATGAATACTTTTTCCGTTTCTTTTTAACTTAGCAGTAGACTATGTTTTCTCCAAACTAGACTCCGACACAAGAGGGATACAATGGACGTTAACCACATGCCTAAGCGATCTGAAATACGCCGACAATATCTGCCTGTAAGGACAAAGGTTCCAAGATGTGGATGATCAATTGGAAACACTTTCCACTGAAGCCAATAAACTAGGTTTGAAAATCAATATTAGTAAAACCAAATCCGTAAGAGTAAATGCAAGAAGAGGTCGCCCAGTACAAACTTGCAGAAGATCCATCATGGACGAGATAAGAGGTCAAGGAAAGTCTTGGAATGAGTTAAAGGCCTTAGCGCAAAATAGAACCCGATGGCGCATTTTCACTGAAGCTCTATTCTCCATTTAGGAGTTCAAGAACCTTATATATATATGATGCTGTTTATCGGTCTTAATTTTGTTATCATAGCTAAATTGCTTCTTCTTTCTGTAAGTCTTCTTATTGCGGCTCTGGCCGTTGTTGCTTTCTGGACTGTCGCGTTTATATGTGGTGTGAATGTTAGACCTTGGTCTATTGTGACTCCTAGGTATTTAGCTTCGTTTTGCTACTCCATGGGTCTATTTTCTACTGTTAGCTGTTCTTTTGGGTTATCTCTTCTCTTTTTAAAGTTGGGTCTTTTCTGGACTTATTGCTATTTTCTATAGGATATTCCATTCTTCTATCGTATCCAGTGCTATCTGTAGATTTGTTACAGCCATATCCAGGTTACTATGTTTTGTCGCAATTGCAGTGTCGTCTACATAAAGGCTGATTAGTGTTCCGGATGTTCTTGGAACGGCTGCTGTATATATGTGATTCATAAGGGGTAATAAGACTATCCCCGTAGTACTTAAGGTTCCGGTATTCTAGAATAGATAGAACTGGTCCTATCTGGACCTTGAATCTTCGGTCGCTTAGGTACGAGGAGATGAGTTTCGTCATGGCCCCGCTGTATCTATAATCTCTCATTTTGTATGTCAGTCCTTCATGCCACACTCTGTCGAAGGCTTTGTTTACATCCAGGAAGCCTGGTCCTGCATATTTCTTGTCATTGAATCCAGCAGGTATGTATTCGGTAAGTCTGAGTACTTGTAGTTAGCTGAATTGTGCTTCTGGGATTAATCCCAGCCTGTCTGTATCTGACTGGAGTCTGGTTTGAATGACTTGCCCTACTTTCTTACGGGCTTATGGAAGTAAACTAATCGATCTGTAATTTTTCAGAAATATGTGGGTTTTTCCTGGCTTTGTCATCATGATTACATGGGCTTCCTTTCATCGGTTTGAGAAGAGCCTCTATTGCGTTTGTTATGTTTGTCAGATATACAACTGCTTTCGAAGGAAGATACCTTAGGACTCTGTTAGTGATTTCGTCTGGACTAGGTGCTTTCTTTGAATCTTTTAACTGAACTTTTTTTGATAAGTTCAATTATTTCTCTTGGTGACGTGCGATTTATTATTTCTTCTAGTTCTTTGGTCGTTTTAGTTCTGTTTCTTCGACTTCTTCAATAAAGTATATATCTTAGTCTTGCAAATATCTGACTGCTTACAAAAACAATTTAAATTCTCTTGCTTAATGATTATTTTACTAATATCATGTTTGGGATTGAACCAAATTCGAGTCGAACGCATGTAAAATAATTTAATTCGAATTTCTAAAATTTCTGTGTTTTCTTATACCATACCACGAATAGAGTAGATAAAGTATTATCCCCATTTTAGGTATAGTTATTATCAACCTAGACCATACCAATATTCCTTCGAGGCCAAAAGATAGAAGCTACATTCACATAGTCCTATTATATGAGTTTCGTGACTACGAGAAGTTTGCAAACATTTCCGGTAATTTGTTGAAAATGGATATGGCATTAATAATAATAGATACAGTATCACCAAAACATTGCAGCCTTCGAGGAACGCAGATTTTTCCTACTTTTGTTTATGATTTACAGCAAACAACTCTTTATTTCTGCGGTCATAGTAGGAAATATCTAAAAAATAGTATACGCTTCGATTCAAGAAAAGATATTCATGACGTTTACAAATTTATGAAAACGAAAATAGTCAATTATTTTCGAAACTTTGAAAATCGAAAACTAATTGTAGCTTATGATGACTCCCCTCCGTATATCTCCATAAAGTAAGTTATGTTTATTATATACACTATAACCTAAAAATATTTTCCAAATTTCACAATTTCGGTAAAACATCAAGTGCAGTATAAAGACCAGCTTAGTATATAAGGTGTCCCCCTAAAAATAAGATATAAAATAACAGAAAATTTTCTGCTTCAACATAAGACGTTCAAACAAAAGTTTTCGAAATGCAGAACGTTTAATTTGAAAATTAAATAAATATTACTGGCCCTATTTTATTTAATACTTGGTATAATTTTTTTTTTAATTTAATAAATGTTTTCTATATCCTAGTCGTGCTTGATCGACTATGAAAAGGCATTTGACAGAGTTCAACATCAAAAGATGATAAACATTTTAAAAGAAGCAGACCTGGATGACAAAGACCTCAGAATAATTTCGGAACTATACTGGAATCAGACCGCATACATGAAAATTAACGGAGAAGAAACAGATCACATAAAAATACTACGCGGAGTTAGACAGGGATGTATCCTATCGCCGTTGATATTTAATATGTACTCAGAGAAAATTTTTAACGAGGCTCTTTACGGAATAGACGAAGGCATCCTTCTAAATGGTGAAAGAGTAAACAATGTTAGATATGCCGACGACACCATGGTGATAGCAGATAGTTTAGAGGGACTTCAGAGGCTAATGGACAGAATAAACGAGTACAGTCAACAGTACGGACTAAACATTAATACCCACAAAACGAAACAAATGATTATCAGCAAGGAGAATATAAATGGGGCTCATCTTTACATTAATGGGACGCAGATAGAGCGAGTAAAACAGTATTGCTACCTGGGAACTATTATAAACGAACAGTGGGGCAATGTACAGGAAATAAAGTGCCGCATAGGAAAGGCAAGAACGGTCTTTAACAAAATGAGCGCCATCTTCAAAAGTCACAACATATCCCTAGATACAAAAATGAGACATTTGAGATGCTATGTTTTCTCTGTGTTCTTGTACGGGGCGGAGGCATGGACGCTTACAGACACCACTATTAAAAAACTTGAAGCATTTGAGATGTGGCTTTATAGAAGAATGCTGAGAATATCATGGACAGCAAGGATCACGAACAAGGAAGTTCTAGAAAAAATGAAGAAGAGATTGTGTTTACGATCAAACGCATAAAATTGCAATATCTGGGATACGTTATGAGAAATCAGCACCGTTACTCCCTGCTGCAGTCTATATTGCAAGGTAAAGTCAAAGGTAAGCGAGGACCCGGTAGAAGGAGAATATCATGGCTGCGGAATTTAATAACATGGTTTAAGAAAACCTCAACGGAGCTGTTTCGAGCCGCAGCGAGCAAGGTCATGATTGCCAATATGATTTCCAACATCCGAAACGGATAGGAACCAGAAGAAGAAGAAGAATATCCTAGGTTAAACCCTTTAGTAATAAAATTTATTATTTTTACTTTCCACGTGGAGTATAACATGGGTAAGCCAACCCCTTTGATCCTTATAAATGTTGTTCTTCTTCTTTTTCTTCTTCTTCTTCTTCTTCTTCCTCTTTATAAGCAATTCTGCTTGTTCATTGGTGGATTAATACCTCTAAGGAAGGTTGTCTCTCCATCTTTTGTGCGGTCGTCCGATACTTCTTCTGCCGATTGGTGACTGAGTTATCTCTTGCTATTTTGACGGCACGGGTCTTCTCCATTCTGCTTATGTACTTATAAATGTTACGCCATTTAAGTCACATATTTTTTTAAGGAAATTATGTAATTTATTTACAAACGACGTAAAGCGATGACTACATAAAAATCTCCATAGTAAAATAAAAGTAATAAAACAAGATACTAAAGACAATGCTCAGGAGTAATTTTGGAATTAGACTACAATATTATAACTTAAAACTGATAAAAAACTTGTAAGACGAAAATATATAAAGAAGCTATTTAAAAATGAAAACACCAATTCTACGATGACAACGAAAGGTGAGAAAGGACACACCATTACACACACAGAAGTGGATTCAGAAATAAAAAGACTGAGGATAAACTCCAGAAGAGTCAAAGTCCTAATGGACACCGGCACTTCTGAAAATTTCGTATAGAAAAGACTGATCTAGACGGGAGAATTGCAGACACGATTAGTGGTGATTCAGCTGGCCTGTACGGATAATAAGTCGCAAAGCTTAGGGACTACGACAGTCAAGATCATGGTAGATTAGAAATTTCATAGCTGAAACAAGAAGAGGCCAACGTAAACATGCCGCAAAAATGTCTGCATGTAGAGACTGTATCCATATCCACGTTATACTGGAAAATCCATGATATCCAGCAGAACCGTTCCAATCTTTGCTTTCGATGCGGTGTAATAATTAATACAGTAATACAATAACGTTTTCAGCGGCCGTCTATGCCGGCCAACTATAATGGCACTTAAAATGAAAATTGAGCAGAAAGACAACCGACCAATCAACACCAAGCCCTACAAGTGCTCCACGGCAAAGAAACAAATAATGTTTCAGGAAGTCCAGGAAATACTCACAGCAGGTGACGTCCGACCCATCAAATCACTTTACAATAGACCGGTGGTTATTGTGACCAAGAAGGATGATTAGGTTAGTTTCAATATGAGTAGGTAGTTTACCACCGTTCAACTCAGCCTAAGGGGTCTATTGCGGCTCATCTCTAGGTTAACCTTAAGTGACACTTCTACCAAGTCGTAGGGCTCGAGTTGATAATGCTTAAATGTATTAAACCTTATCCTTTCCATCCATGGGTAGAACGTTTTCCGCTGTCTCATCATTAGCCTGACAGAATCTGCAATTGGCACTTTCTACCAGCCCGATTTTCTTCCTGTGCTTCTTGAATCGACAGGGTCCTGATAGGAGACCTACGACAATGCGCATATCACACTGCGTCCTAGATCCATATCTAGTTGATCTTTGGATCTCTTCTTCGAATGTTTATGTATAAACGCCTTCTAGTATTTCAGACGAACTTGTTGGTATCAGTGGTTACGTTTCATCCATTCCACCCAGTCCGATAACGTTTTTTCCCTCTCCTGGTAAGTAGGTTCGCTTTTTCGTTGCCTTCAATACCAGTATGTTCAGATATCCAGACTAAACTTACTTTATTTCTTTTTCCAATCCGAACCAAATTCTGAAGATAATTTAAAACTAACTTGGAGTCAATTTGATTCGATTCAAGTGTCTTAAATGCCACTGTCCCTGCAGTTCCTTGGGATTAGTTCCTGTAGGCACATTTATATAGCATATATTTTTGCATAGAAGATAGTAGAGTGATTACATAGGCTTTCACTAAGGATTAGCCTTGGTTTCTCTCCATATACTCCAGCTCCAACTTCTTTATCGGTTTTAGAGCCGTTTGTGTATCAGCATTGATCTAAAATTATGAGATTTGTTTTATTTTGAGATTTTTCATTACCTCTACAGATTTGATTTTGGTATTCTTTTGCCCTACTTCCTTGCATCTTATTTGCCTTCTGTATGCTCCTATCTTCGCCTCCTTCTCCATCTATATATGTAATAGAGTGAGGTCAAGCATGACATGCATGGAGGCTGTTGGGGTGGTCGATATCGCTCATGTTATGATCAAACATGTATGTCGTTAAAGCTTATTCAGTTTCTCTTTGGTGCTTTTTTGTTGGCATTGAGACCGCCATATTAGTATTTCATACGTAATCATAGACCTAACTACAATCATATATAGCCAGTACATCAATTTTTGTTTCAAACCCCATGTTTTCCCACATATCCTTTGAAATGTCCAAAGAAAAACTTTCCTATTGGTTATTCTTATCATTCTATGTAAGCCGTTTATCTAGAATTACTCCTAGAAATTTGGAGCTTCTCCATACAGAGCCATCCAGATTATCTAGGTTTCGTCTCCTTGTGAAACTGATTACCACTGTTTTACTAACATTAACAGAGAGCGTTTCCCTGTCGCACCACATATCCTGGTAGTAAGGATATTTAATGTTCTTTGGAGTATGCTGAATCATTACCATCTTTTCCTCTTACAATAATTACTAGATTATTTACATAGGCCTGCATTTCTACCCCCTGTGCGTCAGTGTGGACGGTATATAAAACATGAAAGAACATGATCTACTTATTTTGTCCAAGACCAACAGCATACCAGTTATGGATGTTTTTACAAAAGTTCCATGTGCTTAAGATAATCATCAGTAAAAATATCTTACAAAGTTTAAATGATGGTTTCGATTTCTTTATCTTTTATGGATTTAAGGTATGTGTACATGTGTAGGTAATAACGCCAGCTTGGTAATATCGCCAACTCTTAATTTCTCAGAATGTACGTTTGCTAAATAATAAATGGCAACATGTATATGTTCCTCTTCTTCGTCTAGCCGTCACGTCCACATCTGAACATAAGCCTCTGCAAGTCTTCCTTTCCATTGTTTTTTATTGTACGCTACTTATAGCCAATTTTTCCCGGCAGTCCTTTTCAGATCATCTGTCCATCTCATAGGAGGTCTGCCTCTGGGTCTTTTGTGTTGGTATGGTCTCCAGGTTAAAATTGATCTGTGCCATTTGTTTAGATCGCTCCTAGCTACATGTCCAGCATATTCCCATTTTAACTTTATTGATTTTTGCACCACATCGGTGACTTTGGTTTTCTGTCTTATCCATGTGTTTGTTTTCTTGTCCTTAAGTGATATACCTAGCATTGCTCTTTCCATCGCGTGTTGAGTAACTCTAAGTATATTCATATTCTTTTTTGTGATTGTCCATGTTTGTGCCGCATAAGTTAATATCGGAATAATGCATGCATCAAAAACTTTAGATCTAAGATGTAATTGAATTTGTTGATTCAATCGGTGTTGGGCCGTTTAAAATACCGAAAGGTACAAATGGGTCTACTGATTAAGTAAGTAAAGTAAGTATATGTAGAACATAAAATAATTAATTAATTTGTTACTTGAACACGGAGTATGATTATGACCATAATATACTACTATGTTCTATGTACTATATTTATTGGACTTGGCGATATTACTAACATGCACAAAAATTGTTTGTAATTTGGTTTCTACATATACTTAACTGACCTTTTATGATTATACTTTAATTTTTATTTTTTTATTGTTAAATATTCCATGTTCTACATACGTATACTTAGTTAGCCTTTTATTTCAGCAGTTTGAATATGCCTAAATTCCAAAATCAAGGAATAAGAGGAAAATGAAAGGAAAAAGATAAGCGAAATGCCATCACAGCCGGTAAAGATGGTTGGTCTGTTAACAAGGCAAGCACTCACTATGTAGTTCCTCGTAGAGCACAGAGATTACTTCAAAAACGTAATACCATGGCCAAATGTACAAAGAGAATGTAGAAGGATAGTTCATTTAGCAGAGATCGGATATCCGTTAACAACTAAAGTGTTCAATTCAATGTATTCAATTTTTGTTAAATAATACCAAAAATCCAGGATTTCTACAACGAAACCAAGAAATTAGGCATCGTAGAGCACAGAACATGAATCCTGCAAGAGCGTAAAAATCAAACAAATTTAGGAAAATACTTACTGATAAGTGTTTATTGGATAAGCCTTAATGCACATATAATATGGACGAGAAAGGATGTCGCCTAACGTTACATCAACAACAAACAGCTTTTGGAAAGAAAGGTGCCAAACGAGTACACATAGTGGCAAATGAACATGCACAGAATATTACAACAGTATCCTGTGGTAACGCTATGGGTACCGCTATTCCTCCTTCATTTTACTTAAAGGCATATGACTTAAACCAGAAGGGTCAGATTCATTACCTCCTGGTGTAATTGTAATGATGACACCTAAAGACGGTATGGCATTTGAGACTTTTAAAGATTGGTTCCGCCATTTTGCAAAGTACAAATCAGCTGTCAACTGTCTATTATTGTTTGATAGTGCTTCTTCTTATCTCGCATATTCTATTGTTCAAGAAGCAGATAAGCTTGATATTACTCTATGTTGCTTTACCAGCAATACAACACATGAGCTCCAGCTCATAAATAAAGCTGTTTTTAGATGCTTCGAGCATTCCGGGGACGATGCGGTTTTAAAATACCGGACTCAAAACATAGATCGCTTAATAATAAAGCCACGTTTCGGAACCATTTTCTTCATAGTATAGGATGAGTCCGTGACACCTGATAACATCAAATCGAGAATTTTGGCAACAGGCATATACAGGCAGTACAGTAACTGATCACAATATTGGACCCTATGAACCATTATCCAGGAATTATCCACTTCGAGCACATTCTTCTCAAAGGCAGACACCCAACAGAAATTAAAAAGCGCTCTACCGCAGGGTCATCGACAAGCAACAGTGATTCTGATGATATAGAGTTCAGTGAGAAGGAACCATCAGATGAAGAAAAACATAACACTTTATTTTCAGATATGCTAACCACTCCAGATATGGCACAAAAATCTACACGAGCAAAAACAAAGCTGCTGTCAATAGTCGGTAGACAGCAAGTTGTGACAAAAGATCTGTCCGACACCGATAAAACCAGTACCACTCGTAAGAAACCCAATTTACCTAAAGTATCTAAGAAAGGTTCTTAGAGTACCAAGGAAAACTGGTATTGTAAAATATGTAACGAGGATAGAGTAGCTGATTATGCAGCGTTTGCTTGTGTTACTTACATGAGGGCTGCCTACCAAAAGAAGACACTGCTCAATCATATATTTGTCCTTATTATTCTTAAATACTTACTTATTGTTATTTTTCAGCAAATATATCATTTTTAAGTATACTGTTCTATTGTTAGACACTATTGCATTCGAAGTAATAGGTCGGCGATATTGCCAACAAGGATTGGAAACATTACCAAAGATGACTTTTTTAAATTGTCCAGTAAATTATGTTCAGAAAAATGCTTAAATATTCTAAAAGTATGATATATGAATATGTGCTAATTATATTTTAATGTATTATTGTAGAAATGAATCTGAAAAAATGGTTATGTGGGGTACCGACTACTTCCTCTTGAACATTTTGAGAAAAAAGCTTAATTTTAGGTTGGGATTTAAACAGTTCAGAGCAGAAAACCTTACTGGAGCGAAAACTCTCGGGCTCCGTGAGGTAAGTATATTTTTTTAAATTTTGTATAAACGGTTATTGAAGTTTTTTTACCCTTTGAAAGCAGACCAAAATTACCAAGCATAAATTTGACTTCGAAAATATCAAAATTTTAAAAATCGGACAAAACAAAAAAAAAGGATGAGATCGCAAAAAAAAAGAAATACCAACGCAATTATTGACAAAAAAGATATACAGAACCTAAATAAAATATATTTCAATCTGATTTAAATCATAATAAATATAACACCATAAAAGACTCTTAAAGTCATAACATATCTCCACTTTACCTTTTACGAAAACACCAACGATACGCCCATATAAAAATAATTATATACTAATAATAGTAAACCATGAGATATCAGATATCAAGTTTTACTTCTGTCAATTCATTAACGTCAGTGTCCCGTTTTACGTTTTGGTTTTTTATATATTTTACAATAACTTTTTGTTTCTAGTCTTGTACATTTTAGAACCTTGGCAAAGACATGGGTTTCCTGCCGACGTAGCTCCAATTTATTATTACTTATTGAATGTAAACCCAAGAAATACTAATTTTATAATAAATAAAGTACGGTTCAGGATGTTGACTGTTTTGGATGGGTTGGAGTCAATAAAAGGGCTATTGGTTAACTATTTTTTATCTCGAGCTTTCAATTGTGTTTACAATTATTATCAAGAGCTGCTAAAAAAGACAAAATATCTTACAAAGTTGAACTAGAAAGAAAAAACAATTTTTGTTAACTCACCAAATAAAATTAGTTTAGTAAATAAAAATTGCTGCTTTTTCCAAACGAGTCACAAGTACTTCTTTATATATATATATATATATATATATATATATATATATATATATATATATATATTGTTATGTGTTCTTTTGTTTGAATGATGAGCAATGAGTATTTTTAATAATATAATATATAGGGTTTTTATCGCGGTTCTCAAAGAATTAGCTTGTAAGTACTTTTTTAAATTATCTTTATTATAACTATTATGAAACACACATATATATCTAACCTAGCCAATGTAAATTTAAAATAAACTATCTTTAAATTGATATTCTTATAAAACTAATTAAATTCTATAGACAATGTAAAATTTAAACAAACTATCTTCAAAATTGAAATTGTTATGACACTAACTAAATTATATTAACAAAATTTTGTACCTTTCTTTCACTGAATGCCTAAATGAACTGTTTTCCACTATATAGATTCTAATCATCACTGAATGTCTTCGTACTTCGGTTATCCTTGTTTTTGTGAAATTACTTTTTCCAATTATCAGCTTCTACCAATTTAAGATATAGTTTTCTTCACCAGCATTTATACACCACCAGCAAACACCATTTATATTTATTCTTCTTTTCAATATACCAATATCCAATTATTATAAGTTGATTTATACTAATCTCCAATCATAATATAATTTTAATTCCTTCCAATGTCCATCCAATATTCTTCTAATATACTTTTATAATCTTCAATAATTATTTGTGTATTATTATAAATGTGCATTGAATCTATGTATAATTTTTAATCTTCATTTAACTCACTATATTAAACAATTTGACTATTTGTAACTGATTCACTGACTCCAACTAACTTTCATATTTCTTACTAAACTTTTCTGACTGACTTCTTGAAAATTCTGAACAATTTACTTCACTAACTAAATGTGTCTACTAACTTTCATAATTAACTGGCCTGACTTCTGACTAAAAACTGCCATCTTGAATCCAAATCACGGGTATTTATATCTTTTTGGATATTCTAGAACCATCTGGTAAGAGATCATGTTCCAATTTGTTCTATTAAATACATGTCTGAATTTTCTGGAACAAACCATTTCGCAAACATGGCCATCTCCGGTGATCCAGAGAATTCCATTCTTTTCTATTAATAATTTTGTTGACATTTAGGCTTTTCAGATCAGAATAAACATTTAAATCATTAAATATATATAAATTAAACATTTTAAACTAACATTATTATTATAACCCCATTTATATTCGTATTATGATTAATTTCTATCTGTCAATTTACTGTATAGTTGGTTGCCTATGCACATGGCTCACTTAAATATATTTACAACATTAAAATACAACTTTTTACACTTATTATATGCTAATTTATTAAAAATGCCCTCACATAAATATATTTTTATAAAATTCTCTAGTATATAATTTATTTAAAACAACCAAATATTTGTTATATCTAAAATTATCTAGTATATAACTTACAAATTAATTTTTTAAACAATACCTTTCTTTCTCCTATATCATATCAATATATATATATATATATATATATATATATATATATATATATATATATATATATATATATATATATATATATATATATATATATATAGCTTTATATATACACTTCTCCAAGAAATTAACGCACCACTTTGAAATATTAAAATATTTTATTAGCGTTAATAAAAATTTCCATTGTAATGTTATATTTGGAAGCCCCTTGTATATGCTATTCGTATACTCTATATTTATTGACTGTATTTTATCACTATAGTTTTTTTTTGCAACAAAACAAAAAGAAGCAAAAAATGTACTACTTCTATAAATATACTAATTTCCAAGTGTTCACGTATTTTATTCGGCTACTGTTTAATTGTTGATAATTTTTAATTGTTTTTATTATGGAGCGTCAATGACGTAATTTAACCTGAGATGAATGTGCTCAAGCAGTGATACTGTCGGAAGAAGGTTGGAGTTACCGAAGAATTGATCGTCGGTTTAATGTATCCCACACATCCGTCTCACGAGTGTTAGAAAGATTTCCCGAAACAGGGGATCATACTCGCAGACCAGGGCAAGGACGAAACCGGGTAACTACCCCTATTCAAGATCGATTTTTAAGAATTTCTGCCCTTCGACAACGTTTTGTAACACATCGAAGTCTACAAATTTAGCTTCGAGACGTGCATGCTATACAAATTAGTACTGAAACTGTTCGCCAGCAACTTAGGGAATACAACTTAACACCTAGGATTGCCACCCGAGGTCCTCTATTAACTGCAGAGCATCGAAGGGGGAGACTACATTTTGCCAGGGAACACGTTAATTGGTTAGAGGCTGACTGGGAACGGGTGCTATTTACTGATGAATCCCTATTTTGTTTGTACAATAACGACAGACGTGTTCGTGTGTTGCGACGACCCAACGAACGATATGCTCAATGTAACTTCTCTCATACCACATTTTTTGGTGGAGGATCCGTTATGGTGTGGGGTGATATTTCTTTGACCGCACGTACGGACCTAGTGGTCATACAAAATGGAACTGTTACAGCTGAAAGGTACATATTGGAGATCCTGGAGCAACATGTAGTACCATTCGCTCCTTATATCGGTGAAAATTTCTTACTAATGTAAGATAATGCCAGACCTCACGTTGCACAGATCGTCAGAAATTATCTAGAAGAGGTAGAAATTAACACTATTGAATGGCCAGCACATAGTCCGGATTTAAATCGCGGGTAGGCGATTAAGAGCGACACCGATCCAACCAAACAGGAAGTGGGAGAGAGGTTGATCCAGATTTGGAGAGAACTAGACCAAAATGAAATACGGCAATTAATTTTAAGTATGGGCCAACAATGTGAGGCTGTTATACGTAGTAGAGGTGGAAAAACTCATTATTAAGACTTTTTTCATATTTTAGTTTACTTTTCTTATCATTATTTTTTTAGAATTTTCCGTTTTATTTTATTTTTCTCCTGTAGTTCAACATTTTCTGATGATTAGACAAATTGTTATAATTACTAATAAAATGTAGAATAAATCTGGTAAAGTTTTATTTTTTATTCTTTGCTTGTTTAGAAATAAAATTGATATATTGAAGTGGTGCGTTAATTTCTTGGAGAAGTGTATTTTGAAAAGTTCTTAAATCTTTAAAAAGTGTTTCGTCTTAATTGTTTATTCCCGTCTGTACACTTGTTACAAAAAAAGGCTTATTTTTTACCAACTTTATTGGTCTATAAAGCAATTTAATCACTAATATATAAAAATTAAAGAAAACAGTATATTCTTGAAATAATTAATTGAAACTATTTGTTTAAAGTCAATGCTTAATTTTTTTGTCAACATAGAGTGTTCCGTTCTTCAAGAGCAGCTTGTACTAACTGTGCGGTGTTTTGTGGATTGTCCCTGTGAGATCTAATCATTATTATTTTAAGAACAGTGATATCTTCTGTTTCAAGGACGTCTGTAGGTACCTACTCGGCTGGGGGCATTATCATTCATGAAAATTAAATTTTCTCCTATTATACCTCTCTAGAGCCTAACCCCAGGTGTCTAACCAAATACATAATAACATATCTGCGAGCTGTTGTTAGCTGGTAATTAAAGGAGTTTTTTCACCCATCCTAATGCCACCCAAAAACATGACACTTCCACCAAGACACCAATTTAGGCGATCAATCTTGTGCTGCTTTAATAATTCTGGAACTCGTGAAAGTCCTTCGGCACGAAATATTTTTATTATCGTTTCAATTTAAACATTTACACATATATCTTTCAACACTGCCTTTGGAGCCACGGGTAAGAAATTGTTGGGTCTCATCTCGCTACTTGGACAATGAAACAATCGTGGCGAGCCGCTGTTACTTTTTGGCGATTTTGTCTTGGTCTATTTTTGAGCGTTTCTACTTCCTGATACCTAACAAAGTTTTTTGCTACAACGCCCTATATTATGCCTACCACTGCAGCTATATCTTTCTACGATATTTCGCAAGACCAATAATATTTCCCCATTGCACCTCACATAGGCATATTTTCGTTTTTGAACGCAAAAGTTAGTTTATTTATTTTCGTTTAATTTACAACCAACGCAAATAATCTAGAACATACCAAGCTGTGTTATCTTTTTGTTTTATCGGTTTGTTTATTTTCAATAAAAACCTTTATTCTTCACAACAATAACAAGTTTTTTCAAAAGAAATAAATATTAGTGTGAAATAGATGATGATAAATATGAGACAAATAGGTTATTTATAAAAACAATAAACAGAATAAGATCAAACCACGTACTCACTCCTGCATACAAACAGAGCATAGGTATTACTGATAACCCATATTGCTCCTGTGGTAAAGTGGGAAATCTGCAGCACTTTATATTGGAGTGTGGACAGTACAAACAAAGTATAAAAATGATGTATGAAAAACTAATTGAGCTAAATTGTTCACTGCCTGTCAATTTAAATACAATTATTTTTTTCAAATAATAAGCAGATATTAAAATGTATCTACGAATACATAACATCCTGTAAATTTAAATTATAAGTAGTTTTAGGTATTCAAATCAAAAATTGTAAATATGTCAAAAATTAAATGTGTATACGAACATACTACTTCCTGTAAATTTATATTATAAATAGGCTTAGGTAATAAAATCAAAAATTGTAACTACCACAAATAGTCTGGCTAATTGGCTATGCCAAAGCCATTATACAATAAAAAAAAATTGATGGTGATTCCAAATAAGTTTGGTTGTGTGTATATATTAATTGGGTTATTTTAGATTTCAGCAGGACGTGTTGATATACTGACAGGAGGTTCAGTGATAACGGAAAGTCGATCTGCAGTGTATGATTTTATGTGGGGTTACCGATTTGCGACCTACGTCTCCATATTTTTCGCCGAAAATGATTCTTCTTTGGGCATCAGTCAAATACTAATTAATCAGATATTAAAAACATACTATCTACCCATTTTAATAGTTTTTACGATACTCATTGGGTTTATTTTAAATATATCAACAAGATTGTATAAAAGTCAATATTCACTTCGACGTGATATAGAGGTATGTTGTTTCCTGATATATTTTAACATATTATTGATCGCTACATGTAATTTCTTAAGAATTTCTAGCGGGCCACATATGTACATATTTTGATTAATTTATATATTTATTTATTTAATTACTATTTACAGAAATTTTGAATAGATTAAGCAATAAACTTTTTAAATAACTTGTGGTTTTATATAAAAAACGAAATGGAATAAAACAAAGATGATTTTTATAAATTGACATGAAATTTACTTTTTTCGAAAGATTGTCTTTTGACATTATAATTTAAATATAATTTATGGCATATGACCGTCATGGCTGGATCTGACGTATATAGCAGTCACCATTGACTGTAAAATTGTGGCTAGCATCGTTTTTGAAGAAATACAGTCCAATGATCTCACCAGATCATAAAACATATCAAACAGTCAGTTTTTCTGGATGTAATGGTTTCTCTAAATCGCTTCTCAACTGGTAGCGACCATAGACTAGTCCGAGCCAAGCTGATCATTGATAATAGATTTGAAACAAGAAAGAAAATGAAAAATAATCAGAAATTAGACATGGAAAAACTAAAACAAGAAAAACAGACGTACGAGGAGAGAATAAAGGAAATATTGCCGACCAAGGAAGATATAGAACACAAACATATCGATGAAATAAACATGATATTTCCTGAAACTTAATGAGAATGGGTAAAGAAATAGCACAGACAACAACAAAAAAAAGAAAGTTTCATATCCCATGAAACAAAGATTCTTATAAACACAAGAAGTAAATTACTAGAACAAGGAGACAGAAATAAAATGGAATACAAAGAAATAAACAAAACTATTAGAAAAAATATCAAGGAGTGTAAACGGAGAGTACAGGAAGAACAGGTAGAGAAAACAATTGAAAAAAATAGAAACATGAAGTGCTTAAAGCAGAACCTGGGAAACATACAAATTAATAGAATAAAGAACAAAGAAGGAGTGGAGACCAACAATATAAAAGAAATTTTACAGATAACGCACGAATATTATACAAATTTCTATAAAACAGAACAAAAACCAACCCAAGAAATCCGTAATCAGTTACAACTGAAAATAAAGAACTTTAACTCTGACCTACAACCAGAAATTAGTAAAAATAGAAATAAAAAAGGCACTCAAAGAAATAAAGAATAACAAATCTCCTGGGAAAGATGGAATAACTGTGGAAATGTTAAAAATGGGGGGAAAACTACAGTGGAAGTCCTTTATGTACTAATGAATAAAATAATGAACACAAAACAAATACCCACAACATGGAACGATGCAATACCACTATTACTATTTAAGAAAGGCAATAGAAAAACTCTGAAAAACTATAGGCCCATAACGCTACTGAATGTAATGTACAAACTGTTAACTAAACTACTAACAAACAGATTAACAACTAAGTTAGATAACCAGTCAAGAGAGCAAGCCGGTTTTAGAAAAGAATTCAGTACAGGCGACTATCTGCTTACGATAAAAATATTAATTGAAAAGACCAACGAATATCAAATCCCAATGTATATGGCATTTGTAGACTTTGAAAAAGCATTCGATAAGGTGGAATATTGGGCAGTAAAGAAGTCTTTAAAAAATGGGAGAATAGACTATAGATATACGGACTTAATTTCCAATATATATATATATATATATATATATATGATCAAGCAACAACATCCATCAAAATAGTTGAACAAACGGAGCCCATTAATATACGGCGAGGAGTCAGACAGGGTGACACTATATCACCCAAACTATTCAGTCAAGCTTTGGAAGACGTTATGAGGAAATTACAATGGGAAAAACGGGGTATTAACATAAATGGCCAATACTTGAATCACTTGACATATGCAGACGACATTGTATTAATAACAGATAAAAGGGAAGAATTGCAAAATATGATGGATGAATTAAATAGCGAATCAACAAAAATAGGTCTACAAATGAATTATAATAAAACGAAAGTTATGACCAACCAACCAGAAGAATCAATAATTAAAATTGCACAAACAACTATACAACAAGTAAAAGAATATGTACATTTGAGACAACGAGTTAAATTAAATAAAGAAAATCAGACCGGAGAAATAAAGAGAAGGATACGGTTGGCTTGGTTATCCTTCGAAAAACTTTTCTATATACTGAAAAATAGAAAATACCCCCAATATTTAAAAACAGGAGTCTTCAACCAATGTATACTTCCTGTTCTCACCTACGGTTCTCAAACTTGGACGTTTACAAAGGAAATCGTGGAAAAAATAGCAAAGATCCAAAGAGCCATGGAAAGGCAAATACTGAACATATATATTAACTGAACCGATATGTATGACCGATGTATTATCGCAAATAGCTAAACTTAAGTGAAAGTTCGCTGGAAATACCATAAGATAGAAAGACGACAGATGGAATAAGACGATTATACACTGGAGACCATATAGTTACAAACGAAAAAGAGGAAGGCCACAAATGAGATGGTCAGATGACTTGAAGAAACACGCATGCCCGAAGTAGGTATAAACTGTCTACAATAGAGAGACGTGGAAGAAGGAAGAGGAGGCCTATGTCCAAAATTGGACAGAAAGGGCTGTATAGATAGAGAATAGTATGTTGCTGTATGTTTCTCAACATACATTTGAGGATTATCTTTACTTCAAATAGGGCAGTTTTGTTTGTTGGCGTAGCCATTCATCCAAAAGTGAGCTTCATCGCTAAACAAAATTCGCTTATGCAAATTAGAATCAACGGGAATATCGTTTTGGACCCACTCACCGAATCTAGGAATCTACGATTTGCTAGGTGATGATGTACCTTAACATAAATCACTTGACAGCTATCAAAATGGCCGACAATTAAAAAAGTGTTACTAACTTACACTTCTATACGTCTAAAAAACACTCTTTATATACAGACTGGACCAGCCAAATGAAATAAATTCGGTAATAGATAAATAGGGGTGTACCTACTCAAAAAACGCTCGGAAAAGTCTATTGGTATTTTAAGTTGGGTATTTTTTTGAGATAGAACCAATCCTGGAATATATCTACCTAGGCCAAATCCTGAAACTTGACAAAGAGAACCAAAAAGCGGAAATTACTAGAACAGCAAGACTAGCATGGGCAGGATTTGGAAAACTTAGTTGGATACTTAAGAACCGCAAAATACCCCAATACTTGAGGAGCAAAGTGTTCAACCAATGCATCCTTCCTATCATGACATATGGATGTCAAACCTGGACCCTAACCAAGGCAAACATGAATAAACTAGCCACAACAGAAAGAACAATGGAAAGAGCAATGTTAGGTATACGACTGTCAGATAAAAAGAGAAACGACTGGGTAAGATCCAAAACAAAAGTCGAGGACATAACAACAAAAATTGCCAAACTTAAATGGAGCTTTGCGGGCCACACTGCTAGACAAAAAGACCAACGTTGGAATACTACAATACAACATTGGAGACCTTACGAAAGTAAACGACCAAGAGGAAGACCACAGATGGGATGGGTTGATGACATTAAAAGAATAGCCGGAACAAATTGGAAATATGTTGCTCAGGATAGAAACCGATGGAAGGAGTTGGGAGAGGCCTATGTCCAAACATGGACGACAGAAGGCTAAGAAGAAGAAGAAGATGATTTTTTTGTAACAAAAACTTTTTATGCAGGGTGTGTCACCTAACAGTGGCCAATGCCGACTTTCTTATTTCAAATACAACACCTTATACCTATATTATTTAATTTTTGAATTCCTCAGTATATTCTAGATATATCTCATGATAATATTGTTTACCCATTGTTAACTGTTTTGGAAATATTAAGTGTTTTCAGATTTATTGCAAAAATAAACATTAAAAAAATTATCTTGGTTCAGAAATTTTATATTAGTTCAGTCGTCAGAGATTTGACCCCTAAAAATCATACGAACAAGCTGAATTTTGTCGAGAATATTAATTTTCGGACCTCAAAAAAGGGGCAAAAATACCGCTTTTAACCCGTATTTCCTCCTAACCCCCTCGTAGGGGGTAACAAGGCAAAAAAATCGATTTACCAAAAATTGTAAGGCCGTAAAAAAATGTTTAAAATAAAAAATGTAGCTGAGATAATTTTGAACAAAAATGTTAATACGCACTTTTTGTGTGGAATGAATCGTTCTCTCAGAAAGTCGACGGTAAAAATTCGATATCTTTTGATTAGAGTATCCTATCGACAAAAATCAAAATGCGTTTTAAAGGTAAAGAGTTTAGCTTTCGTATGAAATGTTTGTATTTTGCCGCAAGTAAACTTAGATTTTATAAAGGTATTAAATAAATACGTGACGCGATTTTTTCCATTTTTTATGATTATCATGAGGTCAATACAATACATTTTTTCTTTTATTGACTGGCCACTATAAAGTTTTGATTAATAGAGCCTAACCTTCATTACATACAGCACGAAATTTTAGTTTGTAGTTTTGCATCGAGTTAGAATATATGGAGAGGGCATCACGTGACTAAAACGACCTCACTTCGGCCATATTGTTATGATCGTTTTGACAGATCGTGTATAATTGTTTACGTTTGTTGTTTTATGTGATAGTGCATAATAATGGTTTCTTGTTCTCAACGTAGTTGCAGTAGCAGAAGCAATGTTAATCAAAAATCTTCAGGAATAACGTTCCACAGGTAAGTATACAAATATGTAAACAAAGTAATGTCCCGTACTTCAAAAAATAAATTAACAGTATTCATAAAAAAATCTTATAAGGTAGATTATGCTATTCTTGAGAATATCTTCATCCTAAATATCTAAAATTTCTCATTAACTACTGCAACATGATTCTTTTTATTTCTACACAGTATTTCCATTGTGATATTCGGCAGATATTCAATTTTGTTTTTTTAATAATAACTTTTCTAACTTTGTTAATTGAACTAAATTTTTAAGTGTCAGTTAATTTGTATTTATCAAATATATAAGTTGTAAAACGAACGTATTTCTTTTATTTCATACCGTATATTTATTTTACCCTTTAAAATATTATTTATATTATTATCTCTTTCAGATACAACTTGTTATTTGACTGTATTAATTTATCTTTATGTATAATATGTCGTGTTTTTAGTGTTTACCGAGGGATAAATAAATCATAGTTTATTAAAAATGTATTGCACTTTTTTAGATTATGATTAAATCTTCTGAATATCTACTCATATTTGTATAGTAGTTTTAATATTATTGAGTCAGGCCCTGATCCCACCGCCATATTGGTATGGACGTTAGCCACACCTACTGACGCCGTTTTTAATACACACGTTAATATGCTCATAGCTTCTCCATAGATTCTAACTCGATGGAGTTTTGGCAACAAATATGACGCATTTGAAATATGTTTAAAAAGCGCTGGAATTAAACTTTCACGTAACAAACAATGTACAACGTTTAAAACTTTTTTTCAGTAAAACTAGTACGTTTTTCAAAAAAAAAACAAAACTTCTGCTATAAACTACTTCCTAAATCATCTACTTGGAGGCATTTCCCATGCGATCGTTTGAAATGTAAAGCAGTAAATTCTTCGTTTTTTATTGATATTTCAAATACCTCATATTTGTTGCCAAAACTCACAATTAAAATTTCATGTCATAGGTTTTAAAGATTAACCAGCGGCGGCCGGCCAGGTGAAGTAGGTGAAGGTGAGGTTCACCAAAAAAATATAATTAAATTGAGACAAATAAATAAAAAATGAAAGCAACATTATTATATCTAAATTCTGAAATCAATTATTTATTCTCTTTTAATTATTCTAAAAATTAAAAAGACAACTAGCTTTATTAGCGGTACGTACTTGACGGTCAAGTCCTGACCTGTGTCACTAGCCGTGTACTGAATCTTAGTATTTAGGAATAGGTGAATATAATTTTTGACATTCGGAATGCATCTGCATGAGCGTTCACGGTTGCCATGGCAACGTGACGTCAGCCTATCCTTAGTGATAGCTGAGAAAACTGGTGAGTGCAGTTCCGACTATAAATATATTATTCGTCTTCACCCACTGTTGGATGTGTATTTGGTATTCCTATTTTTCGGAAATTTCTCTCAGCGACAATATTTTGAAATTTAGTATATTTTATAGATATTTTTTATATAGTATAGTGTATATGTAGTATAGTATTTATTAGTTTAGTTTAGTCACAGTATTAATTTTATTTGTTTAGTGCACTTTATTAATACATTTCTCTGTGGTTTGTTTCGGATTTCGGAATAAAGTGTTCTCGTGGATTTCGTTTGAACAAAAATAATTTTAGACAGACATAAATCCAATTAATGACTTCTTTTTCTTCTTCCTATGCCGTCTCCATTAACAGAGGTTGGCTACCACGTTTCTAAAAGTTTCTCTGGCTTTTGCAACGTGGAATAATTCGTCTACAGTCATGTTTGTCCAGTCTCGAATATTTCGCAGCCATGATTTCCTCTTTCTACTTATTCCCTTTTTGCCATCGACTCTATCCTGCATGATTACCTGCAGAAGACTGTATTAAATGGTGGCTAAATTAATGACTTGGTGTGTAATATATTAGAGACTCTGTTTAGGCATTGGAAAAATGAAGATAAAAGGGATGTTCTTTTACATGGTCGACCAACCAGTATTTTAAACATCTGCGTCTGATCCAGAGTGGTCGGCTGCAATCAGCATCTGACTCAGAGTGGGCGGCTGAATCGAAACTCACCAACCCGTTTAAGCAGGCGTGGTGATTTAATCGCCAAAAAACCCTCAATGAAATGTCAAGGTTCAGAACTAAAATACCCCAGGCAAGCAGAACGAATCGTATCTAGTATAAGTGGCCTAAAAAACTGTTTTCAAGTTATTAGGGCCCTAAACTCTATACATTTTTTTAACAAATTTTTAATGAGTTTTGGGCGCGACGTAGGTACCAAACCTCCTTTTGGTCCGGCAAGCTTTCCTCATCTTCACCACTTTTTTATGCCACGAGCCGCCGCTGAGATTAACCTCTAAAAATGAAAATACTACGACTGGTTAATGAGAGTGATCAATTTTATTGATCTCCAGAGAATCTCAAAAAATGTCAAAAATCGCGCCACATTTGTTTATTTAACACCTTTATTAAAACTGAGTTTATTTGCGGCCAAAAACAAAAACTGCATACAAAAGCCGCACTATTTACCTTTAAAACGCGTCTTGATTTTTTTCGATAGGACACTTGAATCAAAAGTATCGAATTTTTACCGTCGAGCTGATACAAATTTTATTGATCATTGATTTCGCGCACGTAACTGACATTCAAAATCGACGGTCGCTAAAAACGTTGCCTCTGAGAGAACTGTTCATTCTACACAAAATGTCATAATAAACATTTTTATTTAAAATTTTTTATTTAAAACAATTTTTTCTACGACGTACAGATTCTTGATAAATTGATTTTTTTGTGTTTTTACCCCCCTACTAGGATGGTTTTAGGGGGAAGTCCGGTGGTAAAAGTAGTAAACCTTTTTGCATCGATTTTGAGGTCCCAAAATTAATATTCTGGGAAAATTCAGCTTGTTCGTATGATTTTTAGGGGTCAACTCTCTGACGACTGGACTATTATATATTATAATCACATAATCGTCAATTGCGAAATTATTTTCATTCATCTCTTTATCACTTGACTTTTAGATTTCTTTCTAGTGTCTCTAATTTCTTTTCTTCTCTTTTTCGTTTTCTTTCATTTTTATTCTGCTTCAATTCTCTCATTTTCTTTTCTCAAGTAATATTCCTTCCATGAATCATATGTTTTTCCTTCCATGAACCACTGAAAATTTTTTTTCTTCTTTGTTATAGTTTATTTTTATGAACGAGAGAGTAATTAGCATAATTTTAACTGGTAGCTCCGACCACTCCATGGGCGTGCTCAAGATTAATTGAAAAATTACTTTGAATAATTGTAAAAAAAAAATGAATTATTTCAGTGTTATAAAGTGTTATGTGTATGTAAACAAAAGTGACCTCTTTTATCACACACTATATTAGAACTGACTGGCCTACATTAAAAAGGGTTTTAAAAAATTCACATTTTTTTTAATTTTTAAAAATTACAAAAGAGAAAAAGAGTTTTTAAAACCGTCTAAGGTATGTTAAATAGATGAATAAAAATATTAATATAAAACTTACAGCTACTTGTTACAAATCCAAATCAGATTCAGAAGATGAACTTTCAGAACCAAGATTTATAATAACTGGCTTGATCATTTTATTAGTAATATTGTCCAGCTTCCACATTTTTTCCTCTTCTTTAATAGTGTAATTTACTGCCTTTTCCCAGTTTTCAGGTTTTACATTATTTACGGCCTCCAAAAACAACTGTTTAACATCATGAATTTTAAAAGTGGTATTTTTTCTTGAAACTTCACTCTTTATCTGTGCCCATACCAGTTCAATCGGGTTTAATTCACAATTATATGGTGGGGATCTAAGTACTGTCATTCCACGATTTTTGGCAATTTCACCAATTTCGTATTTTTTAAATTTTTCTTTATGAAGGGCACACAACGAATAAAGTTCCTTTCTTATAGATCCGGGATGGTACGTAATATTTTTTGAACTCAGCCAATTCTGCAAGTCTTTTTTTAACCACTTGGTTGTGGGCAGTCCTTCTATAAGTCTGGAGTGATAACTTGCATTATCCATTACTATTACACAGTTCTTAGGAAGAAGATCTATCATTTGTTCGAACCATTCTTGAAAGACATCAGCGTTCATGTCTTCATGGTAGTCACCGGTACGAGTTGATTCCAAAGTTAATAAACCACCTTCAACAAAACCGTCTGAACTGCCAATGTGTACTATTATCAGCCTGCGTCCCTTTCCTGATGGTGGGTTTAAACCATTAGATAAGTTATTTACAAAAGCGTGCCTTTGACTTGTAACAGTTTCATCCTGCCAAAATTTATTTGGTGTATGACCCTCGTTGATCCATGTTTCATCAAGATAAAATATTTTTCTTTTTTGGTTTCTCATTTCCTTTATGGTTCTTAGAAAATGTCTTCTCCATATGACAATATCGCTTCTTTCTAATAAAATAGACTTTCTGGGATTCTTTTTCCAGCGGAAGCCTATTTCTTTCAAAAGTTTCCATAACGTACTTCGACTCATTTCTAGGTAATCCTTATCATCTCGAACTGAGACAAGAACTTTATCCAATGTTAGAAATTCTTGTCTAAAGAAGAATTCATGCACTTTCCGTCGAAGTCCTTCTTTAAAATGATATTCTATTTGAAATTTTGGTTTCCCTGGAGCATTACGTGGCATTTGAAAACTACCACATTTCTCTTCTTTAATAACTCTGTAAATCGTAGATTTCTCAACACCAAGTGTACTGCTAACTAACTCAACGGTCTCATCAATACTTTCACATAAACGTTTGTCTGTAAATGATTTAAAACAATTAAATATTAATGGTTTTTCATTAACTGTCAGAGGACCAATTTTTCGGCGTTTACACGGCACTTCCAAATTTTCCATAACACTAGTATACACAATAAACTGCACCTTGCAACTGAAGTACCTACTTTTAGTAAACTGTTAAGAATTTTGAATACGCCAGTTGGACCTTCCTATATACAAAATGGAAAAACCCAGTATCACATTTTCTGTGGAATAAGTTTAGAAGGTAATTATCTAGTCAATTACTGTCGTAGATTCCTGGAATTAAAGAATCAAATGTTTGATTGTTAAAACCCTGACTTCGTGGAATGCACTCATTTCAGATAAAATAAAACGTTTTATTTTATCTAAAGAATTAAACTTTATTTTGCAAATAGGCAAAGAATTAAACTTTATTTTGCAAATAGATAAAATAAAACGTTTTATTTTATCTAAAAAATTAAACTTTATTTTGCAAATAGGTAGGTACTTATTAAACTTTTATTGGTTATATATAACCAATAAAATAAACATCTTACATTTCTTGCAAATTCATTAGTACCTGTTAACCTCCATCACTCCGACACTGGCAACCTTATTTAGGGATTAGTAACCCTCACAACTATTGTATTCTATTCTGCTCCAACCTTTATACCTGGTGGTCATACTCAATTTAAAATTGTTTTTCTATATACTTCTGTAAACTTGTTGACAAATATCTGTTTTTCATTGAGTCACCCGTATCAACAGTTTAGGGATTTGCATACATAATTTATTGTTTTATTACTCTCTCATACATAAAAATACACTATAGAGGTTTTTTTTCATCGTGGTTCGGCCAAAACAATACTTATTGAAAAGGTGATGGAATTAATTTATTATAAGGATTTTCATTTAATTAAAGTCTCTATGTTGAATATTGAACTGTAAAAAGTGTGAAACTAAAATGTCTATCAAACACCATGAAGAACTGTGGCACAAAATAAAGTCAATTACATATTTGTTTTTAGGTGTCTATCGGAGTGTTAGCAGATCGACCACTCAATGCATTGGCAAACTTTAAGAAAATGCCGTATAGAGGTATAATTAAATTATTACTAGCAGCATGGCTAATAGCAAATGTTACGTCGGATGCTTACTTTAATGCGATTATTAAAACTTACCTCACTTTTGGCAAATCAACTTCTACAAAACTTGAAGATTTAATAGCCAAGGGATACTCTTTTATCGTAAGTTAATTCAGATGTTTAAGTTGTTGGGGAATCCGACACCCTGTTAGGGTAAAAGGAAGGGGAGAAAGAAAGTTGTTGGGGAGTTATTAGAAATTTTGTCATTTGAAACAGGAATTAGCAAGGTTAGAGATTGCTCCAGTTCTGCACTGGAAATAACATTGATATTGTAAATACTATCTTCTAGCCATACATATATGAACAAGAGAGTCCTAGCCATTTGGCATAATATGAAAATATGGACAGACAATCATATGAAAAAAAATGTGGAGTTTATAACGTTACTAGCCTTGCTTCAGGCCTTTGATTACTTTAATGATTCCTGATAGTTTTTTCTTTATTTTTACTTGGGACTGTTTTTTGTGGCATGTTTAAGTTAAATACTATTTTGTATGGGATTAAACCACAATTAATTGTAATTAGAATTACGTTTTACATTTGCTTTAAAATTTCGATTTCCAATTCGATTTTTCGATTATCAATCCGGTTTCTAATCTAAAAACGATTTCCGGATTATCTATTCGGAAAATAGCATTAGAAGAGCCCAATAGGAATTCTCAGTTAAAGTGCACCATGTTAGAAAATACATAACATCAAGAAAAAAATAAATGAAAGATTAAAAAGGGATAATTTTAATGTATTTGTGATATCCTTCCCTTTCATTTAACGTATCACACGCTCCAATTGAACCAACAACAAAGAAGATATGATGTAATTCCCTCTTAGTAATACCGTTTGTTCTGTCTCAACATATTTGCTACCCCTCTCTTTCCCAATGATCCATCATACGTCACGATCCGACGAAATATTCTACTCCCACCACAAAACGCTCAAAAAATGAGAAAAAAATGAGGAATAAACCTTAGCATTTTCTTATGGGATTTTACATGGGAAATGAATCAGAAACGGTATATAGCATTTTTCATATAAAAATGTTTGCACGTCATTCAAGATTTACGACATCAGAACCCCACAGCGTTGCCAAAACATCAGAATAGTTAGTAAGTGAGGAATTTTTAAAATGTCAACTATTTGTCAAACTATTATATTAACAGTAAATACACTTAGTTTTAAGACTACTGCAACACACTAAAATACATAAGAAAACATTTAAATTCAAAATTATAATAGGGCTTTAATAGTAAAAACGTCCCGCCATTATTTTTTGTTCAAAATAATCTATCTTATATAAAACCTTATCAGCTTTCTACAGACTAATTAGTTGTTTTGGCATAGCACAATCACAATACACAACAATAATTAGTTTTTAAAGCTATTAATCTAAATTTAATATGTATTTATAAATACAATTTATTAATATATATTATATTATGATCAAATTGTGTAAGAAATCAAAACATAAACAAAATTCTTACTCTAAATTTGAAGTATTCCCGTATCAGTTGCGTACAATTGTCTAATCTATTTAATTAAAATTATTATTTTGTGGAATATTAGACTTACAGAGTTATTTCATAAAATTTATAATATTAATAATAACAAATGACTTTGGTTATTTAATCAATATAATTCTAAAATTTCCATTATATGGATGATTACATTTTTCTGATTATTACACCATGTTGACGCCTATAAAAGATCGACCAGTTCTGTATGGGTTTCGTATTATTAGCTGTGTTAAGAAAATTTGAACTCTAACGTTGACGTTCCGGAAATTTTAAATATAAGTGACGTCACTTTATATAAATTGTGACGTGCAAGCATTTTTATATGAAAAATGCTATAGCAGCGTTTTTACAGACAAATTAATTTTACTAATTTTATTTAATTGTTATTTAATTTTAGGTAATTCTGTTTAACTTGATTTAATTTGATTTATTTCTATTTACCTTTATTTGATTTTATTTTATTTTATTTGATTTTATTTATTCTTATTTAGTTTTAATTTTATTTTATTTTGGTAAAGCTTTGTTAAACGTAATTTTATTTTTATAGGAAGTGTATGTTTATCTTACCCAATGAAATATAATATATATATATATATATATATATATATATATATATATACATATATATATATATATATATATATATATATATATATACATATATATATATATATATATATATATATATATATATATATATATATATATATATATATTATACGTCATTGATCTTACCTTAAAATTACAGTAACCTATATTTTTAGCAATTTAGCAATTGTACAAAAAAGGGTGTACATATGTGAAATTAATAATATAATTTCAGTGTATAAGGACTGTATTAAGTAGGGCTGGTATAAAGTAATTAGAATAGGTAGTAAAGGGTTATACGAATAATAGCCAAATCAAGTTTATAAAACGTCTTACCAATACTGCTGTCTCACACACACTCGCGGTATTTATAGGCTTTCACTTGCAATTGTTCCTCATACGGGGGGAGCTGTCTTTGTCGGTTTATAAACACGTGTCTTGCGGTGCTAATACTAAGATCAAGAGATAGAGCACATTTGTGTTTGTGTCTCTACGATTCAAAAGAGTATTCGCGGTATTTTTTGCCTAACCATCAGATAGAGAGAGAGAGAGAGAGAGAGAGAGAGAGAGAGAAAGAGAGAATGTCTGTTACTAGCGGCAGTCAACAGCCGAAATAGAGAACGTCTGTTGCTCTCGAAATTCAACAGTCAAGAGAGTGCGTCTATTGCTGGGGGCAGTCAACAGTCAAACGAGTGCGTCTGTTGCTAATTGCAGTCAACAGTCTAGAGCGAGGACGTCTGTTGCTAGCGAAAATCAACAGTCAAGATAGTACGTCTGTTGCTTGCGATAGTCAACAGCCAAAAGAGTACGTCTGTTGCTGGTGGCAGTCAACAGTCGAGAGAAAGTCTTTTTCGTTTGCTATTTTAAAACTGTCTGTATTTCTAAAGGAGTGGGGTTGAAGTGAGATTCGGAAGGGTTGAAGAAGGGTAATGATTTTAAAATTGAGGTGAAGAATGATAGGAATTAATACAGCGAAAAATATGACATGGTTTTGCGCATGTGAAAAATTGAACAGCAATTTTGCGAAAAAACTAATAACTGTAAGACTGACTGACTGAATGTTTTAACCTTGTTTAAGCTATGTGCTTCTTCAAGGATGATTTTTTTATTTATTTATTAATTGGTGCTTAATGCTTGATTGGTTCGTGCGAGGACTAAGACCGGGTGCCGCCGCTGTAGGCAGACGTGTCAGAAGAACTGTCTCCGCGACCGATGAGCAGCTGGGAGCCGCGTGACCCAAGTATAAGTTCCGTGGAAAACGGTTCCTTTCAGATTGTTGGCCATTATTTGTTTGTTTGGAAATCGCGTGGAGGATAGCTGTGGCTGTGTCCTCACCTAGGATCAGGTGTCATTGTGCAATGACATTGGGAAACCACAGAAAACCAATCTCCCCCTGTCCTTGTTATATTTATTCGACTCTTAAGGAGTGTGTGTGGTGCTCACTGTGTGTGGTGTTTGTGTTAGGGTTTGTGTATATGTATGTTAGAATGAGTTTCTATGTTTATGAATTGTGTTGGTGTGAGCGTATTAGTAAAGTGTAATGTGTAACTGATAAGTGTATGTATTCTGTTTGTGTGTGTAGGTGTGCATGTGTTTTTAGGTGCGTAGTTGGGTAAATGTTTGGTTTATGCGGTTATTGTAGTGGGAAGTGGTAATGGCATATTCGTATAGTGAATTGGATATTTGGTTAATAACTCGGATGGTTGTGCTTCTCTTTTCAGGGTTGCGCTTCTCTGTAAGAAAGTAAAATTTCTGATTAACAATATTTGAATTATCAATTTGTAGAATAAATTAGCAATAACTTAATCGTATTGTTTCAAGAACAGAATCTGATTAAAATGTCAAATGCGATAGTTCAGATTTCTTTCCTAGGTGGCGTCGTTACGTTACTGGAAAAACAGTGTGACTTGTCATCATAGCCTTTTATATAGATAGATATTCCCCAAATGTTTTTTCCGATATTTTTAACAGCATAGCTTATTTTTATTATTATTATACTTGCCGTAAAGCCGGCTTAAAACGGCGCTACCGTCAATAAACCGGCAAAATTTAAGGAAAATCGTTATTATTATCGCCATAGATTTATCATATTTCTTTTAACTAAACAGTATCTGCAGAATATTTACAAAAACTATAAAAATTTTAAATGTTATTGTGACATGTGCAATGAGTACACAAACAAAACGAAAAACTCGGGTTCGTTCGGAAAAATATTCCCATGAGATCTTTTTGCATATTCACTTTTATGAGATACCTCAAAATAAGGATCAAGAGGGCGCCCAGGTTAAATTAAAAAAAAAAATTGAAACAAACTGTAACAATAAATATTTTCAGCCCAGACAATTTTTTTTAATCTTTTTGCCAGAATAAATTCTTGTAATTTTTTGTAAACTTGATCTTTTTGCGTGATAAACAATTTAAAACTGAAAAAAACTCAAAATTACGCTTTTTAAAAAAACTTTTCTTTGTTTTCTTTAATGTAGTTTATCAACCAATAATTAACTAGATAGTTATGGATATTAATAATATCACAAGAGAATAAAAAATTGAGAATATCTGAAGCAAATTGGAACATGTATTGTAATTTAGCCAAGCAATTATACACTCTTGGATAGAGCAGAAAAAATTATATTTGTATACAGTGTGTCCGTAAAGTATGGAATAAATTCGATATTTCCTAAATGAAAAGCCTTCTTAAAAAAATCTAAAACACGTCGATTTTTAAATTTAATGTTTTTACATTTTACAATAAAATTTCATTATACAAGGTGGTACACATTACAGTGATGACGTCATCGGCTCTTTTTTTAAAAGTAACACTCTGTATTTTAGGACATTTTTAGATCGATAAAAATAAGCTGATTTCAAAAAAGTATAATACTCGATTATAGATATAATTTGAAAGATATGCGCTTAGAAAATAAATTATTTATAATTAATTGCAAAAAAGTAACGTACTTACTTCTAGTTTATGGTAAACTGTAATTATTTTTAGTAACGTTCAATAACAATTAAGTAGTACAATAATTGTATTAATTCGTGAATGTTATGTATTATTGCTTAGAATTAATTTTAAGTAGAAATGAGTTTGAGTGTAAAGCAAAGAATTCAAATACGATGATTGGGTATGGAGACAAATCGCGAACTTGGATGGAAACGAGTAATTTATTTAATGATAAATATCCAGAAATACCCATCACGCAGTCAAGAGTAAGATTAAAAAGAAATTTCGAGAAACTGGTACGCTTGAAAATGCACGCAAATCAGGTCGTTCCTCCGTAAATTATATTACATTAGATGTTCTACTTGCTTTTGAAGAAGATGCGCACACTTCTGTTCGTAAGGTTAGTAGTGATCTCGATGTTTGTAAAACAACGGTACACAAAGTACGTAAAAGTAAGAAAAGTAAGTAAAATGCACAGTTGTACAGGAATTAAATGGGGATGTTCCAGATAAAAGAATACAATTTTGCGAAATAATGATGGATAACAGCCACCGAAACACTCTCTTGGTTCAAAATATTATTTTTTCTGATGAGGCCAGATTCAAATTAAATGGCGAGGTCAACCGTCAGAATTGTAGATACTGGGCAAAAAAAACTCCAACTGGATGCGGGAACATCATACACAATACCCGCAAAAGGTAAACCTATGGGCTGACATTGTAAGAAATAAAATCATTGGACCCTACTATTTCGAAGGTAATTTAAACGGGCCAGCATACCTTCAGTTTTTAAGTGGGTATCTCGTACCTACTTTAGTTAATTTATTCCCCAGTACAATTAATCTTGGAGGTTTTGATAAAAGTTTATGGTTTCAACAGGATGGTGCGCCTCCGCATTATGCTTTAGATGTTCGAAGGTACCTAAACGAAATTTTTCGGAACAGGTGGATTGGAAGACGTGGACATATTGAATGGCCAGCAAGGTCGCCAGACCTCAATCCTTTGGATTATTTTATGTGGGGTCATTTAAAGAATGTTGTTTATAAAACGAAACCTGCAAATATTAGAGACTTAAAAACAAGAATTCGTAAAGAAATAAACAATATTTCTCAAGAAAACATAAACAAGGTTCTACAAGAATTTGTACAAGATTTGAGTTACTGTCAAATACAAGAAGGGCTTCAACTCGAACATTTAAGATTAAGTCATGTATTAATTACTGAATTACTTTCAAGCTATTTATTATAATTTATTTATAATTTATTAATATTATAAATCAATAAAAATTAATTTTCTAAGCGCATATCTTTCAAATTATATCCGTTAGACCCCCCAGTATTATGCTTTTTTGGAATCAGCTTATTTTTATCGATCTAAAAATGTCCTAAAATACAGGGTGTTACTTTTAAAAAAAGAGCCACGACGTCATCACTGTAATGTGTATCACCTTGTATACTGAAATTTTATTGTGAAATGTAAAACAATAAATTTAAAAATCGACGTGTTAGATTTTTTTAAAAAGGCTTCTCATTTAGGAAATATCGAATTTATTCCATACTTTACGGACACACTGTATGTTTAATTCGTTTAATTTAACTGTAGGTTGATCCCAACGACCATGACTTTCTTAGTTCCTACTGTGAGCATTCCAGTGCTTTATTTTGTCAAAAAATTATGAACAATATAGAATATTCGAACAATGTGTGCGAGAATTTGGCAAAACCTAAATACTCAATTGTAATGGACGGAATAATGGCACTCTTATTTACAGTAAGTAGTAAATTTAAATTGTTTATATATTTGTGTACCCTAAATTAAATTTAACAGTTTTTTCTGTTTATTTAGAGTTAACTGAAAATGCAGTCTCGTCAAAAATTTTATATTCACGAGAAATTAACATGCCACACGATTATTGGGCGTGTAATACAAAACTGGATAAGAGATTTTTGTACATATTCTGAATATGTCAAAGTACAAAAGAATATATAAATATATAAGGAGTTTTCAAGCAATTAAGAGATAATAGCATTTGTACTAAATAGTTTCTTCTAATCGAACTAACAATACTAAAAAAACTTAAAGAGCGATCAGACTACGTATTTCGAAGCAACAGTAGCTCTTTGATCCATGATGGGCATATTTGGAAAAATTATTAAAAAATTAAAGAATTGGAAACATATAATATTGTTAATAAACTATTTTCTCGCAGTATTGACCATTGCTGCATCATTCAAATTGTTTGTTTCAATTAATCATAATTGCATCATCATTCTACAATCGTATCTTCTTCTTCAAGTGCCATCTCCGCGGCGGAGGTCGGCAATCATCATAGGTATTCGGACTTTTGAGACGGCTGCTTTGAAAAGTTCACTTGATGTACATCCATACCACTCTGTCAGGTTGCGCAGCCATGACATTCTACGCCTCCCTATACTTCTCTTTCCTTGGATCTTTCCCTGCATAATCAGTTGGAGCAAGGTGTATTTCTCTCCACGTGTAATATGTCCAAGATATTTCAATTTTCTTGTTTTAATTATATTTAAAACTTCTATTTCTTTACACAACCGTATAGTAGAACCTTAACCTTTCCAATTATATTTGGCTAGTACAGCTAGCGAAGTTTCTGCATTCCAATTAATCACCATTTTCGTGTAACAGGTAATACCACGTAAGATTTGTGAAAAGTCAAAGACTGTCATGGCTGGGACATGTTCAGTGACAAGAAGACACGATAACAACAAAGATGTTACAGTGGAAGCTGGTAGGAAGGCGGAAAAAAGGAAGGCCAGGACAAATTGGTTGGATGACGTGGAAGACGACCTGAAAACCATGAATATAAGACAATGGAGGAGAAAGGCCCAAGAGAGATCTGGATGGAAGGACATAGCCAGAGAGGCAAAGACCCATTCAGTATTATGATGCCAAAATAAGAAGAAGAAGAAGAAGAAGGTAACACCACATTCCAGTACGCCACTCTTCCGGAATTTGTTTTTAAATTTCAGACTTACTAATATTCTGGTATTCTGTTTATTCTGGTATATTCTGGTATATCTAATATTCTAATATTTGGTTAGTAAGACTACTGCCCTCACAATAAATAAGTTCTACTAGTACATCATCACTTCCTGGAGATTTGTTATTTTTAGGTATTTTATGGCATCATGTACTTCTTGAATTAAAGGAGGTATTAATTCTTAGTCCTGAAAGTGTTGGATTGCAATTTTCTACTTCAGTGGAAAGTAGTCCTTTATAATGTTACACTCACCTATCGAAGGCGTCTTATTTTTTATTAAGTACATTAAAGTACTTCTAGTACTTCAACTTAAAGTAGTGAAGTACTACTAATAGAAGAGATGATTAAAAGAAGAAGAGAAAAGTAGGAGAATCAAAGAATCACGGGAAAGCCGAAATCACAGAGAAAGATATAATTGAAGTACTAAAGAAAGCCAAAAACAACAAAGCACCAGGATTATTGAACATAAAAATGGAACTGCTAATATATGGAGGCGCAAGGATAATATCATTCGTACGAGTGTTGTTCAATGAAATCCAAGCAGAGAAGAAAGGAGTGGTATCTATCATACATATCCTCATCTATCGTAGATAGAGACCTTAGAGAAGGTGACTTCGAAAATAGAATGCTGTGGAGGACGAAAACGGCGAACTCCTAATGGGAAAAATGAAAGAAGTAGAAGTACTTCTTTCTCCTTCTATTTCGTTGTTTTTACCGAGTTCTTCTTCGCTGCACAAGTTTAGAGTCATTATTAGAGAGTCATAAGTCTTTATTAGAAATCCTAAGATGCAATACCAATTACGCTACAGTTATCAGTACATTTGTGGTTAAAAATATTTTATTGAATTGAATGTTGAAACCAAAAATTTATTTTTCCCTTCAATACACAAGTGGTTAGCTAATATTTTTTATACTTTAGGCGCCGATGATAATGTACCCCCAAAATCGTTCTCATACTACCGTATACAACGACATTTCAAAATGCAGCTTTTACGAAGACACAAACATTAGAATTGGTCTTGCCCATTTACGAGCAGGAGAAGGATACAACACGTTCTTTTTTTCTAAATCTGCACCGTTTGAGCCTTCTTTTTCTTTTATTGTCTTGCGCCTTCAGGAGAGTGGTATTATTGAGTATTGGTAAATATACATTTTATTTTTTTTTTTTTTGTAGTATATTAGTATATATTTTGCACAAACTAATAAAAACAGTGTAGAAATTTAAATTTTTAAAGTAGTCATTTGGTCCCCTGGTGCAGATCCTATATCCTATATTTGTGTTTAGTTTAAGATATCTGAGCCTGTTATCCGTATCAAAAAAAAAAAATTTTGTTACGTTTCAGTTATCTAAGAGTTTCGACAAAGAACCGTTGAAGGTATTGATGGTATTAATAGATAAATGCTCTGCGGTTATAGACAATATATTCGTCTGTTTTCTTTGCATTTTCTCAAAATTTGTATGTGGCTTTGTCAACTTTGCCCATTTTACAGAAATGATCTCTGTAACGAAGGCCAGCGCTAGCGCTAGCCGTCTACCTGTCGATATGTCATTTCTCCATATGTCTGCACTCTCACCAGATGCTCACCACTACCATTAATGCGCGCTGGAGATGGAACATCAGCAGCGACATAAAACAATGTCCACCGCAATAGAGATTGAAGGTCGAACCGGAGAACTGATCTGGTAAGAGCTCCAACCCGGGCCTTTGAGTATTAATTATAACCAAAGTATTGATTGGTATTTCCGATGTTTGGATACTGACCAATAAATTGATTTTTTATTTCTACTTTTCTAGCACGTCAATATTTATTTATTCGCAGGTGTCAACAGCGGACCATAGCCCCGACGATTTATTCGTTAGGATTCATATTTTTATTTATATTAAAATTATGTTTTACTGGTGTCTAATAGCGCTACCCGTCACAAATTGGAATCGATTACTACTCAATACGAACAAGGAACGGAAAGCGACCAATCAATACTTGGTCGCCGACGGGTAGCAAGGTTTAACCTTTGATCAATACTTTAAGATCCGCGTTAGGAGCTCTTACCAGATCAGTACTCCAGCTTGAACTCCCAGAGCAGTTGGTCTTTGTTCAATATCCAAAGACCAGGGTTGAAGTTCTGACCAGATCAGTTCTCCAGTACGAACTCGATTCTTTGTTAATAATCTGAGCGTTAATGCCTTGCTTTTGACAGGTGCGAGCAACGTTAGTTGCAAGTGGGTATTTTTTGAAGTGGTATGCGGCTATAGAGCGGGGGCTTTGATAGTGGTGGTGTAGAAAAGAAGCGTTATAGGGGAGAATATAGCCTAGCTAACCAAGCCATGAGCAGAAGGTACCTCCAGTGTTACCAGCCAAACTAGGAACGGCTCTGAATTAGCGTTTTTGGCGTGCACTTAGTTTATCTGCAATATTAGAGGGGGTTTGCTTCGAAGTAATACTCATCAGGAAGTTCGCTAGCAGTTAGGTAAAGAAGCTTGGCTAGAGCAAATGGAACTTTTGTTTGGGGGAGTCTGTTGAGTATATGCCCTTGGCGGTGGCAAGGAGTCCTTAGAATTTGCTTGGCTCCATTGTTGAAAGACGTATGTTTTGCTGAGGGTTCGGACTCTATCCTTTATTGATGGAATATTTACAATTTGGTGAATACGTGCTGGCGGATAATATGCACGTTTCCTTATGCACTTTATAAAGATTTTTCTTTCTGTTGCCACAATGGCTTTGGTTTGGCGATGGTTTAGTGTTTTAGTAGTTTTGTTTGGGGGAGATCTTAGATGGTCAGAGCACAGTCAGAAGAGAAACGGAGCAAATAGAAAAATTGTGTAAATAATAGGTCAGTGTGATATACAATAAAAAAAGGACTTTTAACCACACTCGTAACGATATCATAACTAATTTGATTCTTTCAACATTTTGTTCAGCTTCAGCTTCAAGAGATCTTCTTTTTGAGTACAAGTCATAATAAGTATTGATAATTTGTGTATGAACATTAGAGAATTTTTAAGTTTAAAAATACGTATTAAAGCGTAGGTTATATGTTTGGTTTAATTATAAAGTTATTTGATTTAGTAATTTGTTAATAAAGTAATATTTAAAAATTGTTTGATAATTTATTATCACAAATTTATTTATTTTCAGTTATTTTCCCATTGAGCATCTTTCCCTCAAAGGCAATAATATAAATATTACTTTGAAGCCACGTAGAAAAATTAACGATAAAAAATAGCCCTGAGATTAAAAATTGATTAAGAGAAATTTATTTACTTTGCAAAATTAAGCCTTAAATTAAATAGGTAAAAGACATTCATGACAACACATTCATGATTTCCTTAAATTAAAGTTTAAAAAACATCATTAGGGTCATTATTTGCAATTCATAATAACAGTTATTTTACTGTTATATATACTTATGTTAATCAGTTATGTAACTATATACACAATTTTTCTATTGGCTCCTTTTCTCTTCCGACTGTGCTCTGAACACCTACTGCTCGTAATCTTGGATGCTTCACACACCCTTGTTCTCCTCAGCTAGTGAAAGTTTCTCACACACACTAACGCCGCTACAGTTTCTACAAAACACCTCCTGGATAAACACCTATCCCACAGGAACACACTCTCTTACTAATCGCAAGGACTTTCACTTCACCGATTAGCACTACATATATCCTACACCTGTTTTTCTTACTACAGGCTGTAAATTCCGCTTTGAACTGCTACCACTCCTTCTTGGAACCAGCTTCTTCAGAACTTCAGAACACAGTAAAATCTCCTCCGGCATCGCAAAATCGGCTTCGCGTCGTTTCCCTCTACCTTCCGCTTCTACCAATCAGATTCCAGCATCATACACTCCACACCTTAAATTCCAACCAATCATATTCAATAATATCTCAATAAATAAACTCGCTGTCGTTATGACCTTATATCATTTGGTATTTCCTATTTCATGAATAATTCCTTTCTTTTTGTTTATAAGTCTCGATATAGCAATATAATTAAACATCAAGATTATTATCTACCCTCATCTTTTAATAAAAGCTTTCTCCTTACTTTCAAAATTCTGTGTACAAAATATATCTATTTTGTGTTCAAAGAATTCCTATACCTGTTACTTTGACATAATTGTTTATTAAAAACCGACTATTGCTATCATATCGATATCTATCTGCTTTATCATAGCTTAGTCGATGAGTTTATTGGTCGATGAAATTAAATTTATATTATGATATTTTTCTTTAAAGATAATCACGTTGTAGATTATAAAGCCAAAGAAGATCAC
Source organism: Diabrotica undecimpunctata (assembly GCF_040954645.1). NCBI lineage: Eukaryota > Metazoa > Arthropoda > Insecta > Coleoptera > Chrysomelidae > Diabrotica > Diabrotica undecimpunctata. The sequence goes on from NC_092803.1 coordinate 35,734,016, forward strand.
CTACTTCATAGCTTTCATTCTTGCATCGAAAATCATATTGATCTTTCATTCGGTTCATCCTTTTGACAATTCCATCTGATTAAGGATGCAGGGGTGTCGTTCTGGTCATATTGACACCAATCAATTTACAAACGTTTTGGAAAAGGGTTGACTCGAAATTTCGCCCTTGGTCGGAGCAGATCTCCAAGGGAACACCAAATCGGCTAAAGAATTCTTTAACAAGTACCTCTGCAATGGTAGCAGCTTCTTAATTTGGTATCGCATAGGCCTCAGTCCATTTCGTAAAATAATCCATGGCTACCAGGATATATTTATTTCCATCATTCGTCTCTGGAAGTGGACCTGCAATGTCAATTGCTACTCTTTCCATAGGACTAAAAACATTGTACTGTTTTATCGGTGCCCTCTTTTTATCAACTGGACCATTACTGGTTGCACACAGTTCACATTTCCGGCACCATCTTCTTACATCATCTTTACAGTTCACCCAATAGAACCGTTCTCGAACCTTTTGCAAAGTCTTCGTAATACCAAAGTGTCCACCTGATGGACCGTCATGTAACTGACGCAATACTTCTGACACTTTATTTTTAGGTACAATCAACTGAAGCTTAGTTTTTGTACCATCGTCGTTCTCAAAAGTTCTATACAGAAGATCATCTTTTAGCACTAGGCAATTCTATTGGCTCCAGTAACACTTGACTTCGGGACTACATGCACTAATGTCTTGCCATGAAGGTCTTTCACTTCGACGCATCCAATCCAATATTTTTTTATACATGGATCATCTGCTTGAGCGTCTTGTAGCTGTTGAGGCTGCCATTGATCATTAATGACGGTGGTTCGTCTCAAGGGGCAAATCGTTCTTCTAATTTAAGACAGTGATTACAATTTGCACTGCACGGCCCTCTCGAAAGGGCATCATCATTTAAATGAACTCTTCGAGCCCTGTGTTCGATCTCGTAATCATATTCGTGTAATCGTTTTAACCATCTTGCCATCTGGCCCTCTGGATTACGAAATTGTAACTTCTAATTTCGTGTTTATCTCTTGGTACTGGCCAATCCTTGATTGCTGCAAGTTTTTCAGGATCAGCTGTTACACCATTACTTGCTACAATATGTCCCAAGTACTTCACTTCTCGTCGAAACAAGTGACATTTCTTCGGACTTATTATATTACTTATTATATAGGATCTATATATATAATAATATATATAGTTAATCTGCAAATTTTTTCTCAAAATCCTTGTTTAAAATTGAATACATCCAAAACTCAGGGTATCATATCCATAGGAAAATATTTTTAAAGAATTATGTAAATCGAATTATCTTAGAAAATGATAATTTAATTTTTAGCAAAAAGATTAAAATCCTAGGGGTTTGATTAGAAGAAGATTTAAGGTTTATATATTATATATCACGTAAGTATTTGTTTACAAAGAGCTTACACCGTATTAGAATTACTGTATCAAAGCCGCAATTTATTAAATAGGACCACCAGTTATTATTATGGAATGATCTGGTTTTATCAAAATTGAATTATTGTAACGTGCTTTACAATGCGTGTCTCGCTGAATTTGATTTATACAGGAATTGCAAAATTCTTGTTTGCGTTTGATTTTTGGCATCAGGAAATTTCAAAGGATAAGTCATGTCTTTACCGTAGTCAAGTGGCTAAATATAAAAAATCGTTGAAAACTACATGCTTTTTATTTTTATTATACTCTATATAGGTACTATATAAATCATTCAAGGAAGAGTTTCACCATGTCTGTACAATCAAATAACTTACAGGACTGATGTTCATAATCTTAATCTTAGGCAAAGAATACCCTCACTTAACCTAAACATACAACATATTTTTAGACGTTCATTTTCGTATTTAATTGCTTGCAATATAACAGTTTGTCCTACAATATTAAAAATTTGTCTAGTGTTACGTTCAAGAGATTAATTTATGAGCAGTCGTTAGCTGAACAGTAATTTAAAAATTCAATAGTTTATAATTTATAAAACTATGTAATATTTTTATAATCCATTGTAAAATACGTATTTCATTCTTTAAATATAGTCTGTCTATCCTATCTTCGAGGAGTTAGGTGGAAGAGCAGTTGCAAGTATGCCGCTATTACAAAGTGGTATGCAAACTGAATCTCGCCCTACTGATATAATATTTTATTATAAAGGAAAATTAATTTGTTCGTTGATAAAGACATTTAGTATATCATTATTATTATTATTACATCGTTACTCGGGTCAAGTTCGCCGGAGTAAACCACACACAACTTCTAAACTCTACTTACGTTTTAAGATACTAATGATACCAAAGCTGCTTTTAAACACGAAATATATAACACATAATTTCTGCTGACTCTACAGAGAGGTTTTGATGAATGTTTACTCACGTTTTGTTTATTTGACAAATTCCCGTCAAATCAAGCGATGCTTGATATGAGAGGAATATTGTGTCAAAGTTTCTAGCAATAAAAAAAATATACCTAATACAAAGAACCTCAGAAAACATCGTTCTATAACACTAATGTCTCATACTAGACAAGCCCTTTTTAAAAATAAATCACAATATATTCTATATAAAATTATTCTAAAGATATCGATAGTCTGCATTATCTTGAATTCAGCTTCTTTGGTATTCATATAAATGTCGATTATAACATTTTTCTGAGGATAATTCCTGTGGCATAAATTTTCTTGAATATTCTCATAAACATATTCAGGTTGTTGTCATTGAATAGTTTTAACAACTCACTTCGTATTTGGTCCCTACTAATTTTAGCACCAACTTTATAGGATCATCAGCAAGTATTAGATATTAATCAGTCATTCTTCTTCTTCTTCTTTTTGGCTTTTATTCTTCTGAATAATCAGCCAGTACATTTGTTTTGTTAATTTTTGGGTCACTGTCGTGAGTCTGAGAATATCTCATGCCCTATTATCAATTACCATTGACATATAGACATGTTTTCTACATATCTACATTTTATTTATGTTTTCTATTTTCTTATAGTTGGTTTAAATGTTAATATTGGATAGGTTATTATTAAGGTTATAATTTTATATGGTTGATCTGTAGGAATCTGATAAGAATTTTGATAATTTTACGGTTAATCTCGCATAGAAGCATTGGTATGTTAATTGGGGTTTTAATATTAATTTTGATCAGCTCCTGATAGACATCATAATCTTTTATTTTGTTTATTGGGCATTCCCAAAATATGTGTTCTAGTGTATCCATTTGCCCACATTCACAGTATGGGTTATCGCGAATGTTGATTTTATATAAATGTACTCCTGTCAGGCAATGACCACTCCTCATTCTAATAATGGTAGTAATATTGGGATTGTGTCAAACCATGGTTTATTAGGAAAAAAATTTTGTATGTTGTTATACCACTTGCCTTTATATTGAAAAGAATTTAACCAATTATTTTGATGCATAGAACATATTTTATTTTTTAATAATGGCATGATATCCAAGTTACTTAATCGAATTTTAGCAGGAATATTTAATTCAGCCCCAATCTTTGCCAGTTTGTCAGCTATTTCATTTCCCTTGATATCATTATGTCCAGGAATCCAACATAATATAATATCTTTCCCATATTTATTTAAATAGTATAGTTTCTTTTTAACTTGCAAGACTCTGTAATCTTTTGTTGCAGTTATCATATTGTTATTAATGTTGTCTATAGCGCTCTTTGAGTCCGTAAATATTATAGCTTTATCAAAACTTTTTTCCTTACAAATCATTAGACCCTTTTGAATAGCTATTATTTCTGCTGTACAAATATTAATAAGTGAAGGAATTTTTTCAGAAAAGGAATAATTTATACTAGGTATGTGTATTCCTATGCCCGTTTTGGCTTCCTCAAGGTTTTGATTTTTTTGGTTTTTTGAAGCATCTGTAAATATTTGTATGTAATTATAGTAATACGAATTTACAAAATTGTAATATTCCCAAAGGTTATGGGAACTATTTTTTTTTTAATAATGTTTTTATAATTGGTACATTATAAGTGTAGATATCATATTCATTTGAGTAGCAGGCATGTCACTTGTGTTCATTGATGGTAAAAACTTTTTAACTTCTGTTAGAGCGTCAATCAATGTTGGATTTTTTCCCTTCCAATATCCTTGTTGATAACCATGATATTTTTTGTCTAGAAGCATATTTAATAATGAGTGATTTGGAGTTGTGCTAATCTTTGCTATGTATTTCGTGGCAATCCATTTAAATCTATGGTGTACATCGATACTAATCGATATTAATCAGTCATACGTAATCGTAGGTTAACAGCTCATAACTAATACCATCTTAAGAATAGATAGAAGTGTATAACGCGACGCGATGCAATAATGTGGATAAAAATGGGTCTGCGATGAAGAAGTTAACCTTGAATAAGTTATGTAATAACAACATTTGTTAAACGTAAAAAATTTCCTTTGAGCCTACAATCTCCTACTTATACCATGTATTGTGAGGTTCTAAGGTTAGCACACTGAACCGTAATAAATCATTTTAAGTCTAAACTGTAGAGACCCAAGAAGGAAATAATATTTTTAGCTCAGAAATATAAAAAAAATGTGTTACATTAAAGACTTGTCCACCATATTTCAAAGATCTTAAAATAGCACACTGCAATTAGTTTGAAGAATACAGTCAACCACCAACGTATGGCTAAGCACAAAACATAACAATAATAAGATTAGTTATTAGTAGATTATGTTCTTGGCATCATTTTATTGGTCCTACTATTAACCAGTACCTACTTACATTTGCCGATTTTTGTTTAACATAATCTACTATTAACCAGTACTTACATTCGCCGATTTGTTTTAAAATCATCTATGCCTACAGTTATATTTGTCTATTTTGTAAGGTCTAATGTAAATTTAATTATTCATAGGTAAACTATAATTGTACCAATATAATTCTTTCTGATATCGATAAAATCTTGTTAGCAATTTATATCTTTTCACTAACTATACTAGGGATAGTTGGGAAAAGACCAAACTTTTATGACTATTCTGTATTATTACTTCCATTTAGAATTATGTCTAAATTTATTTACTCTCTTTCAGGACAAAAGAAGAAGCTGAACTTTCTAGCAAATACCTCCAAACCACATTGTTTGTATATAATCCAACAGCTCTAGCATTGGAAAAATTAAAGTTTATTTTTTACGTGTGGTTTGTAGGATTGCTAATTGCATTGCTTGTATTTATAGAAGAGAATAGAAGATATTACGGAATGAAGAGGATTCGAAAAGAAATTCGAAAGAAACTTAGGACCATGTTTAGAGAATTGTATCATAAACTATGAAATGTTTATATTGATAAAATTTTCTTCTTGTTAAAATTAAGAAAACTAAAAATACACCTAAGTGATGCAGTAAATCCAAATTCATTTAGCAACTTTTCAATAAATTCCTTTATTAAGAAGTTAATTATGCATTAAGTCGTAAATATTATTGTTAATTATAAGTCTATCAAATTGTCACTGTCATACATGCCAAAGTTTGATAACGTGATGAATAGCTTCGCTATTCCCAGTCCGAACTGTCTAGTGAATTTAGTAATTATTTTTTTGCGAAATTAGTTACTTTTTGACAGACTAAAAGTGTCTGGAAATTACTATACAGCCAAGCACACCTACTCATATCCAATATTAATGTAAACAAACGTAAATAAAATAGATCTTTACGAATTACCGACAATCAATATTTATTTATTTACACCATATAATGTATAATAACAAATAATAAAATTATAAGCGTCATTAATACAAATACTTACTGGAATATGTTAAATTACACCAACTGAAATATATTTTTTAAATATACACTACCCAAAATTTTATGGTTGTAGTATACACTTCTACTATTTATAATAATTCTTCTTTTTTCAATGAAGGAAGTCTGTAATAAAAGTTTATTTAAGCTGTAATACTGTGAGCTAGGAATTTTTGTGTTGTAGGTTTCCAGCTATGAATCTGTCAAAATATGGCCGAGTTGAGCGAATGGACCTTATCTATATCATTATAGTTAGTGTACGTATATCAAATATATCTTGTTGGATAATACTGTTTTATTGCCAAAACCAGCTAACTCCACTTTTTATATATTGTGAGTTGACAGTCCATCTAATTTACTTACCGTTGCACGTCATTATTATTGACCATTGAGTTAGAATCTTATAACTCGATGTTATTGACAGAGAACGAGGTTGACATAGTTGCCAAAGTAAAAAAAATCCTGAACCCATTTTAAATCAAATAGGTCACATAATTATTGCAAAAGTGGATTATATAACAAAACAAATTAATATTTAATGTAAATAAATAGAAACAAAACAAGAGTTAAAAAATAATCTTGTTAAAAACAATTTAAGCCGCTTGTATGCGTCGTATAAAGATGTAAAATGGAATACTTAAACAAAAACAACACTTTCTTCATTACTTATTAACATTAGTCAACACGTCAACACCGCAACTGTCAAATAAGTGTTACCAATTTATGCGGAAATATCACCTTCGTTCGATTACAGTTACAGTGTGTTCCGAACAAATGTTCTTCATAAAAACGCTTTGTAATGTATTTATACAAATTAAATGAAACATATTATTGTGTATTTCTTTAAACTAACATTAATAGAAATCTTTAAATATTATTTCTACGCGTATATAATAAAATAAGTCTAGTGGCTGTAATGCCAGTGTACTCGGCAAAGTGATTCTAAAAAAGAACACACCTACCGCCTATATATTTCGTGTTGGTATCATGTGACCTCACGGACTATGACATGACGTGCAACGGTAAGTAAATTAGATGAAGTATATGTGCAATATGAATAATATGCGTCATATTTCATATTTCTTGATTTTACAATTTTTATCACTCGTAAATATTCTTGTATGTTTCAATAGTTTTTTTTGTTGTTTGTTATGTTATTAGTTAGCTATGGGATCTAAAACTGAAATTAAAGAAGAGTTTGTTGAATATAGCCAAATATACATAGAGAATCAGCTAGCCACACCAACCGATTTGGCCTACTTAAAGAATGGACTAGAATATACCTCAGGTAATACAACAAATTACTACACTAATCAGTGTGATCTAATTCCGGGCATTTCGCATTTTAAGGCACTCTAACCTAACCAAATATATTTCATCAAGGCACCGCGTCACAGTGTTGCCGTATTTATTTTAGTAAAATATGTATATGAATGTTACAAATATAAAGTTACTTTTACGAAATAATAATTTGTGTTATGAGAAGCTACAAATTTTAAATAAGTATAAAACTTGCCATATTTTTTTTTGTAAAATGTATACGAAGGTGTAAAATATAAGTTACTTTTACGAAATTATAATTTGTGTTATGAGAAGCTACAAGTTTTAAATAAGTATAAAACAAATATTATATACGGTAATTTAATTAATACTATTAATTTTTTATATCATTGTAATCAATTTTATTGTATATGCATTTGATTATCTTTAATTTAACTAAAATCTATGAATTTTTATATAATTTCAATGCATTTCTACTATATACGGTAATTTAATTAATACTAATAATTTTTTATATGATTGTAATCAATTTTATTGTATATGCATTTGATTATCTTTAATTTAACTAAAATCTATGAATTTTTATATAATTTCAATGCATTTCCTATTAATTTTTATATGCATTTCTTTAATATTATTTGAGAGTATGAAAAAACTGGAGACTTGGCAACTCTGACACCATTTAAGAGTATGTTAACTGTCATATAAAAGCTTGGCTAGGTTAGAGTGCCTTAAAATGCGAAATGCCCCTAATTCCTATTTTTTATTAGATATTGCAGTAAAAGCAGGCATTCAGGAAGAGCTTATTAAAGGTGATCCAGTATATATAGAGAGTCAGGTAACCACCACTCTTGATCTCGGAGACCTTAAGAGTGAACCAGGTGAGTATAACTCAGGTAATACAAGTAATAATTATTACTAAAAAATTATAATATTACTTTAAAAAATTTGATGTAATTTATATTTTTTAAAGGTGGGAGAGTAAAAATTGAAATTAAGGAAGAGTTTATTGAAGGTGATCAAAGATATATAGAGAGTCAGCTATCCACATCTCCTGATCTGGGAGGCTTGAAGAATGAGTGTACCTCAGGTGAGATAAATAATAAAAATATGTAAGATTAACTTAGTTTTATATCTTTGTTTTTTCTATAATATTCAATACATGAAAGGGATTTCATACTTCAAAGCTTATTTTTTCTTTTTGTTTAAATGCTACTACAGATTTACATGTTTCGTAATTTGTGTGTTAGTATAATGTTTTGATTTGTGACACTTTAAGTTATTGGGCCCTAATTTTGTCTGTGTGGTGGACTTCTAATCCTCCACAAACTACATACTTTACACAGTCAGTGCAACTTATTTCATCTTTTTCACACACAATATAGGCTTTCAAAATACTTATATACTTTGTGATCTATTTCCTTTGCTTATTCTATTCATTCTATCACTTTCTTCAGCAATTCTTATTTTTGTCCATCCTGATATGGCCAAACCACTGAAATATTCAGTTGTTTCTCTAATATATTAATTGTTCTGTCTACTCCACATTGTTTTTCTGTTATTACAGGTAACATTAAAAAGCAAATTTTATTTTATATTGCATTTAAATGAGCAATGACTAGTATTGTTTCTGTAATGATTTCGTATTCACTGATTGATAAAGTACTGTAGTTATTTGTTGTTTTTGTTTCCATTGCTATTGGTTTTTATCTTTCATTTAGAATGTTTTTCAAATTACAAAAAATTATACTATGACTATAATCAAAATAACATAATGAGCAAAAGTTCATTTCTGTATTAAAAACAATTGTAATTTAACAAAACTGACAGCAACACAGGGTTGAATGCAGACAGAGAAACAGGGAAATATGGGAACGGATTTGGCATATGCTGGCAATCTCATCCAATGCTAACGAGCATAAATAAGGACTAAACTCTTAGCACTAGTGCAATCACTTCCACATGAAATTTATCAGCCTCTCCTACACCTGTCCTAACATTTGTTACTCCATTTAGCACTTTAAAGGGTGAAATCTTTAATGTTCTTCTAGTTGTATTGGGGATGCATCTTAGAGTGGTTAGATATTGTCACAGCAATAAGTGTTGTTTATCTATTGTGTTTGTTTATTGCAACATAGTATCACACACATTTATAATAATGGAAGACTCAGTTTGGGGAAGCTGCACTTTGAACCAGCTCGTGATAATGAATCAACCTAATGAATCATGCATTCAGTTGAATTAAATGCCTGATTTATGTAAGTGAGTTGTTTGACCCAGTATGACTAGTATGGTTCTTATTTTTTTTCTAGATGTTTAGATTCTTTTCTTCCTTCTTATACATTCTGGAAACCTTTTACTTTTATAATTGGTGTGATAGTAAAAAAATTATTCTCAATAAATAAATGTTTCAAGTTTCGATAAATGATGCATTAAGACCCTGGAATGTGCATGCATCTGTAGGTATAATCCAGAATTTTTTTCAGAGAAGGAATCTATTTCATTTACAAATCATATTGCTTGATTATGTATATACATAATATTATTTATGTTGATTTTAATCACAATCGAAAGTTCACATTTTATTATGAAAATAGAAAATGTAAGGTCTACTTCCAAAATTACTAATTTGATTGGGCTCTCAGCATGAGTAGATGTTTTGGAGAGAAGTTGCATGCATAAAGGATACTACTAAGCAGGCCATGGACCTGATAGAATAAATAAAGTCCCTTCGAAGTGAGCTGGACTCTTTAAACAGTTCTTTTCATGCAAGCTTTAATGAACTTGAATCTGAAATATCCAGTCTAAAACATATAAGAATGCCTTAAACAATCCAACAACGTTATGATTTTTAATATGCCTGAGTGTGGTGAGGATGACAATTTAAACAAAGCCAAGTCCCTCTTATCTGGATTAATAAACTCAGCCATTGATATTGTTGAGCCTGCACGAATTGGAAAAAAAGAACAAAAATGAATATTGTTCATACAGAATTCCTTCGTAACCATCAAGACTATCCGTCAATATTCAGAAACAGAAGAAATATTGACAGGTCATTAAAGATTTTTTATGGATCCAGGTCTCACCCCATACCAGAGAACTGTTTTAAACAGGAGAGAGGGAAAGGAAAGAGAGAGAGAGAGAAATGGTGAACAAAACTTATTTATTAAGTACTTAAATGGCACTCCTGGAATAATGCCAAAAAACTAACAAAGTCTTCAACTGGACTGTGGGTTTATTTTCAAAATGTAGGAGGTCTAAGAACTAAGCTCAACAGTTTATTTATGAATGTATCCTATTCTCATTACAGTATTATCATATTCAACAAGTCTTAGTTGACATGTAACTATGCCAATGAAGAGCTGCAGTTGTTTGACCTCAACATATATAGAACTGATCGTGCCAGGGAAATAAGTTCATCCTCAAGAGGTGGTGGAGTCCTTTTTGTAATTGATAAGAGCTTAAGCAGTAGATCTTTAATAGTTAACCAGACAATAGAACAATTTTGTCTTGGTGACTAAAGGTGCAAATCAGTTTATTATAGGAACAGCATATTTTCCCCCAGAGTCGACACTTGACAAATATTCTATATTTTTTGAAACATTGGAACAAATAGCGGAAGGTTATCCATCTGGGCACTATTATTTGACTGCTGACTTCAATATACCAAACTAAATAGTTTTCAAATGATATGTGCTCTACAACAATTGCTCTATCAGCTGCCCCAGTATCTGACGTTAAAGTCCTGCAGGCTGTGTCTGGTATGTGTGTATACCACAATTTGTTTCAGTCAAACACTATTGTGAATGCTACTGGTAATATTTTCGAGTTGTTGCTGGTTTATGATGCTGATATAACTGTGTCCAGGGCAGATGAAGTTCTTTTGAGGGAGAGTATGTATCACCCATTCCTGGAATTTGAGATAAAGATGACCAAAAGGACCCCCAATGATAGTGGTTTAGTTAGTGATGGTTTCAATAAGAACTTTAAGTCGGCTGACTATGTGAAAATAACTTATTTTTTTGTCACAGTTTTGTCGGGATAATTTATTTTTAGGAAAAGCACTATCAAATTGTAAATATTTTTATGATATAGTTTACTTAGCTGTAGAATTATTTATCCCCTTAAAGGGTATTTAAAACTTAGGTTCTCTTCAGAGTTGAAGGACCTAATAATTGAGAAAAAGTAAGCTCACAAAAAATATCTTTATCTAAATCACTTCTGGATTATTGGACTTTTTCTCAGCTGAGGGTCAACTGTAAATTGTTAAAAGCTGAGGGTTTCAGAAATAATATTTATTTAACAGAATTATCACTAGGAAATAATTTGAAGGGATTTTGGTCGTTTGTGAATTCACGGAGGGGAAAGCCCTCCATGCCCGCTGTGTTGAGGTATAGTGGTGTTGAATCCAGACACGGACCAGATATTGTAAATCTTTTTGCAGATTATTTTTCTACTTCTATTCCACTCAAATGTGTGACATACCCAGTGATTCACCTTCACTTGGTCTTACTAACTTGACTGATTTCAATATAAGTATATCTGATATTTATTTAAAATTATCAGAACTGGATGCGAATAAGGGTCCTGGTCCTGGTGGATTCCCTCTCATCTTTCTTAAGAATTGTTGTTTTATATTATCCAGACCTTTGTTTCACATTTTTAATCTATCCTGAAATATGGGTGAATTTCCAGAATGCAGGAAAAATAGTCTTTAAACGCCCATTTTTAAAGCGGGAGATAATTCATTGGTGAATAATTACAGCCCTATTATTATAATTAGTGTAATACCAAAGATATTTGAATGATTTGTAAGTGACTATCTTGAAGCCTCGCTTGAAAAACAGCTACTAGACCAACAATAGACCAGATCAACCAAATGTAACATACTAGTGTTTGTGGACTTACTGAAGAAGCCTTGGAGAGGGGCTGTAGGGTACATTCCCTACACTGAATTCTCAGAGGCATTTGCTCGGGTAAACCAAAATATTTTAATATTTAAACCCTAAAAAATTGGGTGTTGATGGTCCACTTCTTGGATAGCTGAGAACATACTTGATTGACTGAGTTCAAATGTTCATAACAGGGATTTTGTTTCCAGTGAGATTAAGGTTAATTAAGGAGTATCCCAGGGTTCTCATTTGGGGCCCGTGTTATTTAAGATATTCATCAATGATATACATCACTGATTCCAGCACAGTTCACCTCTTCTTTTTGCGATGATGTCAATAATTTCCAAGCCATTACAAAACCGAAGCAGTGAACGAATTTGTATATATGGGAGCGCTCGTTAACATTGTAAATAATACTACCGCAGAATTTATATGGTCAACAGATGCTATTTTGGGCTCAGTCTCCTTCTTAAATCCTCAATTATATTGAGAAATATAAAAATAAAACTCTACATAACAATAATACGCCCAGTCCTAACATATGGTTCAGAAACCTGGATTATAACAAAAAGTAATGAAAACCTGTTAGGATGTTTCGAAAGAAAAGTGCTAAGGCGAATCTATGAAGCGGTGAATGACAGTGGAGTGTGGAGAAGACGATACAACTTCGAACTTTATAGAATATACAAGGAACCAGATATCGTAAAACATATTAAGATAGGACGTCTGAGGTGGATAGGACATGTAATGCGGATGGAACAAAATGACCCAGCTAGAAAAACGCTCCTTGATAGACCCATTGGTCAGAGAAGAAGAGAAACGCCCAGAACAAGGTTCCTTGATAACATCGATGAAGACATGAAAAATGTGGGAATACGTGCTTGGCGGAGAAAGGCGATTGATAGGGACGACCGGAGAGAAATTCTTGAGGAGCCTAGGACCCACGCAGGGTTGTAAAGCCAGAATGATGACAAAACAGTCGTAGACATTCAGGTTACCAATTAGTATTAAGCTATAAACAATAAGATTTAATGGAGGAATAAACATAGCAAGCTCAATCTGGGACTATATTTATATACTTTACTATATTTATTGTATGTATTCCTTTGTTTCACATTTCCAGTAAAATATTTATACTTGGTTTGTATTTTAGGTTTTCCCCAGGAGGAGAAAAAAGTGGAAACTTTATCTGCAGATTCATCTCATAAAGAAAAATGCACGGGTCGACACAAGCAATTTTCTGACACAAACTTTAAACAGTTAATGGTAGATACTAAAGAAAAACTTGACGAGAGTGAACTTTGTTTCAATCAATTTTGGCACAAAGATTCTTTAACTAAACAAATGAAAGCTCACACTGAAGAAAACCCTTATAAGTGTGAAACTTGTTTAAAGCAGTTTACTACTACAAGTAATTTGAAAAGCCATTTGAGAACGCACACTGGAGAAAAGCCTTTCATGTGTCAAATTTGTTTTAAGCAGTTTAGTGAAGCAGGTAGTTTGAAAAAACATATAAGAGTGCATACTGGCGAAAAACCTTACGAGTGTGAAATTTGTCTTAAGAAGTTTACTCAAGCAAATCATTTGAAAATTCATTTGAAAGTACACACTGGAGAAAAGCCTTACAAGTGTGAAATTTGTTATAAGGACTTTGGTACAGCATATCTGTTGAAACAACATATAGCAACACACACTGGAGAAAAACCTCACAGTTGTGAAATTTGTTTTAAGCAATTTACTGAAGCAGGAACTTTAAAAAGTCATTTGAGAATACACACTGGAGAAAAACCTTACAAGTGTGAAATTTGCTTTAAACAGTTTACCCAAGCAATTCATTTGAAAATTCATTTGAAAGTACACACTGGAGAAAAGCCTTACAAGTGTGAAATTTGTTGTAAGCAGTTTACTCGATCGTATGATTTAAAAATTCATTTGAGCGTGCACACCGGAGAAAAGTCTCACAAGTGTGAAATTTGTTTTAAGCAGTTTAGTGAAGCAGGTAGTTTGAGAAAACATTTAAGAGTGCATACTGGCGAAAAACCTTACAAGTGTGAAATTTGCTTTAAGCAGTTTACTCAGAAATGTACTTTAAATGAACATGAAAAAATTCACACTGGAGACAAACCTTACCAGTGTGAAATTTGTTTGAACCAGTTTACTACTACAAGTCGGTTAAAAAAGCATTTGAGAACGCACGAAAAGCCTTACAAGTGTGGAACTTGTTTAAAGCAATTTACTTCTACAAGTAATTTGAAAAATCATTTGAGAACGCACACTGGAGAAAAGCCTTACATGTGTCATATTTGTTTTAAGCAGTTTAGTGAAGCAGGTAGTTTGAAAAAACATATAAGAGCGCATACTGGCGAAAAACCTTACGAGTGTGAAATTTGTTATAAGCAGTTTACTCGATCGTATGATTTAAAAATCCATTTGAGAGTGCACACTGGAGAAAAGCCTTACAAGTGTGAAATTTGTTTGAAACTGTTTACTACTACACACCAGTTAAAAAAACATTTGGGGGATTGCAATCTAGAAAAGTCTTACAAGTGTGATAATTCTTTTAAACAGTTGGAAACAACGTGTGATTTGAAATAAGATGCAAAAACGCCCGTTGTGCTAAAAGCTTAAATTATTTTTGTTCACGTCTTAATTCTTGTAATTACCATTATTACTTCAATCAAATTACTTTTTGTATATTCGGTCCTTTGTAGTAACCTATTTCACTTTTGCTCTCTTAATTTTATCGGTGTTAAATGACTAGAAAAGGGGAAACCACTGACAAACGTTAACTCACGATCCTCAAGGATATACTCGAGAGGTTACCACAGAAAATATCCCTGCCTTCCAATTCAGCTTTCGAGGTCATTTTACAAACACCACGTTGTCTGAAATCGTCACACATCTCACACAAAATGTAAATGACAAAAAATTCGCCCTTGACATCCACATAAAAGAGGTAATTTGAAAATACATTTGAGAGTGCACACTGGAAAAAACCATACAAGTGTAAAATTTGTTTTAAACAGTTTTCTGAAGTCTAGTTTGTTCAAAGAATATTAAGTTTATTTGTAATTTATATGTATCTTACCCTTATCAAAAAATATTTTTTTAGTTAAAGTCTGTAAAAATAAAGTTCTTTACTGTGTATAATTGTTGGAGTTTAAAGAGAATTTCAAAATAATCAAAATTTGTATTATAAAAACAATAAATACATTTCACCAATAAACGTTTTTCATTAGATACTTAAATATTCCATTCCAAAAGCTATGATTTATTAAAATACTCGAAAAATCTAAAATTTTATTGGTACAAAAACTGTTTTAACCATAGTGTTTAAAGGATCAATAGCGTTGTAACATTATATTAAGCGTTTTGTGCAGTGCAGATATATCCAGTAATTATTAACCAGAGGCAACTAGGAAGTTTTTTATATATTGTTTGCTGAATTATGTACAAAAAAATCAAATGCTTACGTGAAAAATTTATATCATAGCTCTTCTTGCTTCAATTCGTTAGATGTAGCGAGTGAATGTAATAGCGCCAACGAGCTGGTCATAGGCGTGCGGCTATTTAAAAAATTATCAAGATTTTAGAACGATAAAAATTATGTTCTTATTTTATAGATGCTTTAGATGAAGAAAACTACTCCTTGTTAAATATATTTTTAATATTGTTAATACACGTGAAAAATTTATATCATAGCTCTTCTTGCTTCAATTCGTTAGATGTAGCGAGTGAATGTAATAGCGCCAACGAGCTGGTCATAGGCGTGCGGCTATTTAAAAAATTATCAAGATTTTAGAACGATAAAAATTATTTTCTTATTTTATAGATGCTTTAGATGAAGAAAACTACTCCTTGTTAAATATATTTTTAATATTGTTAATTGAAACGGATAAAGGGAAAAACCCTTTATCCGTTTCAATTAACAATCTTGTATATAATCTAATCTGAGTCATCTTCAGATTCATCAGTAGTATATTCGCTTAAATCCACAACAATTGGTTCCATGGTAATTTCAATGGAGTTGAATATATGAATCATATTCTGCTCTTCTTTCACTACATGTTCCATACATTTCATCCACGACTGTGAGGTCACATATTTTTAACATCATTTAATTTGAAAGTACCATAATAATTTTAATTATTTACTTAGCGGGCTACCACATAACGTCTTTTTATTTGTATAATATGCAAATGTTTCAAATTTTAATAAAAATTAAGATCACAAAAGTTAACATAGTTTACTAAAATCCTGTTAAGGGTCCATCATGGGCATATATGCGCTCATGATGGACCCTTTGATACGCCCATGATGGATGCGTTGCATTTTGTATAAAATAAGTAATTTTTATTTTAACAAACCAAAAGATATTCTAAACGATAAATAATATTACAAATAGGTATTTTTAAGAAAAAAGTTACATGCACAATTCACACACAAATTGTTTACGTCCAGGATTTACATCTGCACATTTATTGTGACACCAATTCTTACACACTTGGCAACGACTCCATTTTTCTTTGGATCGTGAATGCGAAAATAGTTTGTTACAGTAAATGCAAGCTGCATCGTGCGAGTCGTCTTCTTCAAAAGAAGATTCACAATCGTTTTCAGAACTGTTTGTAGTTGAAACACGAACTTGCCTTTTCACTTTTTTGCTCCTTGTTTTCTTTTTTTTGCTTCTTTTTCTGCAATTTTTTGTTTTATATCATCAATTTCTGGCGTTGAATTTAAATATCCTGTTTTGCCCCGTTTTCTCCCCTATTTCTGAGTCACTTCAGATACTCCAGCTAAAGGAGGAGGACAAATATCTTCGACCGAGATATTTAGGACTGACAATGATGTTGGTTTCTGATCAGTGATTTTTGATAAACCTTCAATCGAAGAAACATTTTGGTTTCGATGTTCCGGTAGTGAGTTCTCGTCAGAACATCCTGGTGGTGGGTTTTGTTTATAATTTTCTCTATCTGTTTTTATAGACGGCAAAAATTGACAATCCTCGAAGACATCTGGATTGAACGGTTTTATTCCTGTTGCTTTTTAAATGCATTTATTGCATTTGATGGAAGAGCACTTTTAAAATATGCTTTATTAAAGAAACTGGCTACTTTAAATTGGGTAACTGTTTTACCTGGTTTCTGTCGCAGCCATAATTGAATTTCTTGGCCGTAGTAAGTTTGAAGTGGTCTAAAAGCAGGAAAACAAAACATATCTAATAATACCGTTTTCTTTTGCAAACTGGAGAGCTTCAAAAAGTTTATGACTACCATGACCACCGAGTAACAACAAAACTTGGTTGGTTTTAGAAGCCTTTGAATACCTTAAAAAATGTTGCAGCCAGAGACAGAAAATGTCGGAAGTCATTCATCCTTTTTCTTGAGCGAAGAAAAAGTTTTCTTTACACTCCAGTAGGTGCATCGATCATAACTTATTCTTTCTTTCTCTGTCGAGGAAAAATCAAAGCAGGAGGAACATATGTAGACCGCGCTCTGCACTACTTAAAGCACCAACTTGTTTGCGAACTTTACTAGCATAAATCTTCTGCGATTCCTTTTGCACAGTTGTCAAACCGGACTCGTCGACGTTATAAATGTTTTCCGGTGGAAATTAAAACTCGTCTAATATATGTGCTAATGTTGTAAAATAGGCACATATATTTGGTTTATTAAAAGCTTGAGCCCTTACCAACGAAGTATTTTCTGGAGTTCGTAATGATATTCGAGGATTTCGCTTTAAAAAGCCTCTGATCCATTTCCAGCCTGCCATCTTGGTTTCCTTATTAAAATTGTGGCTAATATTGTTTCTTTCAGCTACTTCGTATATAAGTTTTCGTAAATCTTTACTGGTCAGGCCAAAAAAAAAACGAGCTTCCATGTTGATAGTATGGTCAGCAATTTCCTTTTCAATAGCAGTGGAAAATATTGGTCTTCGTCCTCCCAAATTACCTTTGGTACTTCCTTGTTGCTTTTTGGAATGTTAAATATTTTTGCTGCCAGCTTAAACCCATAGTTTTTTCTTGTATGCTTTTTAAAGCTTGCTGCATATTGCTCTGATTCCACTGTTGACTTTTATGAGGATCCATCCCTATAAAATGTATTATGTTAATCGGTAAGTAGCAACTTATTTCCATTTTCCTATGATGGACCCCTAGTCCGTCATAGGTAACGACAAAGGGGTCCATCATAGGCAAGACAGTAAATTTAATTCTGTTACTTTTGTTTTGACCATTCTAACCTAACACAAAGTATAGTATTTGACAAAGAAAGTGTAGTCATTTTAGACAAAACAAAAGCTAGACTTAGCTTAACGTATGTTGCCAGTAAAATATTACCTACCAAAAAATTTTATTAGATGAGCAACGCCAAATTTTAATTTTATTTCACAAATTTACTGTTATAACCGCCACGGGTCTAAAACTTTGCAAATACTAAACTACAAACTTCGTGCGCAAGCGGCAACCGGCGATGTGCATGTAACCGCGCCATATTTGAAATTACAGCAGGGGGTCCAACATAGGCACACTTCCCCTACCTCCTACTTCATTTTTTATTTGAGCCCTAGGTATAAGTTATATCGAGTTTAACTCTCAATGGTATGGCGACAATCGAACTACAATTATTACGCCTCGTTCTCGCGCCATTTCATCTACTACATATTTAATATAGTTATCTTTATGACACAGTGCTAAGTTTAATAACTCGATTTTCCAAATTTGTTCATTGAATTTAATATTTTTTTTAGTAAGCCAATCCGCAATCACGGCTTTTCTCCATTCATTGTTATCTATAACAAGCGTTATCTATAACAATACCAGATCCTGGTTCAATTTTTAACAGAATAACTGAAAACAATTTTTCGTAATGATCTGCACTCATTTCCTCATGGTAATCTATCCAGTTTTTTAGAAACAATTGCATTTAAACATCCTTGAGTAAATCCTGAGTCCATTCGCGCATAGTCGTTCGCGCATAGAAATTTGCTCGTGAGTCCATTCGCGCATAGTCAATCGCACGTTCCCGAGATACTGAAGATGCTTTCGAGCGTGAAACGCATACATTACGCGAGAACCTCGACTCGCGCGAGTAACGTCTGTTTTACACGTGAGCCGAGATACTAGAGACTAGGTAAATCTTGCCAAATTTTTGTCACAGTATGTCCTTCATTTAACTATGTTTCATCTTTATATGTTCTTTTCTATCTCTTCTTCGAAATTCTGCTATTTGTTTCAGATACTTTCTGCGCCATAAAATTATTTCTCCTTTTTTAATGAGGGTACTATTCCTCTTTCTCTTTCTCTTTAAATACTTAAAGTTCATTTCACGTAAAGTATGTCTTAAAATACGTCTTGATATTTTTGAATATTTTCGTTAGATTGAAGAGAACCAATTTTTTTATAGTTTGTATTTTACGACCGTCTTTCTCTATTTTAATGGTCGTGTCTATCTGGCAGGGAACGTTCTCAGTCAACGCGTCGGTTCTTTTACCTCTTTTATTCTTGATGAAGTCTTATTTTTGGTTTCTACGTCTTCAACGAAAATTCGTTACTTAATTAACAATAAAACTCAAAGTAGTAGTGGTAGTGGCACCAAGCCAACAAAGTCTAGCGGGGCTAGTAGTGCAAGACGACTAGATCCCGATCGGAAGATGTGCTGCTCTTTTATACACTTTGTGTTTGAGAATTCGCAGCAATCTTCCGCCGGGAGGCCAATGACAAAGCAGTTAATAACGAGCTTTGTGATTGGCCGGTTAAAGTAACAATCTGTGTCATGATTGGTCACTTTGGCGACACTATCAACAGAAGACAATCCAGCACATATCATTGGCAATTTTAATACTGACTAATGATATTATTTTTCAGACATCTCTTAAAAAAGTTACAAAAGACTTAAAAAACGGCTTTGGCCACCAAAAAAATTACAAAATTACTAACAAAAAGGAGAAAGCCACCAAAAAATTAACAGAAAACCCTAAACCCGGGCACGGGAGGCCCACATCTTCGAGCGCCAAATCGCCGAACACGTGGCGGAGACTTGGGGCCCCAGCAAGCAATTTCAGATTCTATGATAAGTCACCAGAGATAGCAGGAAAAGAGCGCCCTACGCTGGCCTGCTTTGATCGGAATAGGATATCGTGTTGGAGTTCTTGTACCCAGGACTTCCACACAACAAGCACTTTGCTGAAAGAGAGCCACTATCGCGCATCAGAGTGCTATAGGGGGGAAAGGGATGGTCTGGAGCATTGAGGCGCGGTGGAGTAATTCCTGAGTACAAGAGTTATTCCTCCTCGGCCCAATGAATTGTAACACGCGAGTATCATTATAAGGTGTATATATATAAGTTTCACAGGCTAGGTTAAATTAAATTGCTTGCTTGCTTTGGTAGTTCCTATCAACGGTTATTTTCCTAGTTTTTGTTTGTTCACCCTGTACGACCAACATGTATTTCGTCGATAATATATAAGTATCCTCAACAGTAGTTTACAAGAAAAATACTGTAAAATATTATTTGTTGTTTACAGCTCGTGATAACGCCTTTTTGAGGTTTTCATTTGGTCACCTTGAGAATTTCTATAAAAATTGTCTAGTTAAATTATAGATAACGACAATTTCTAATCAAAATAATATATAATTTTATGTTTGTTTACGTTATTAGTTTTTTAAGTTATCTTGAATTAAATCAAATATCCTTTTTATGTTTACCTAGTTGACAGAAATCAGATTCTTTTTTATCATTCAACAAACAGGAAGTGCTAGAAAATATTGATTCAGGTAATTTATTTTATCCTTTGCTATTCTTGTAAAGAAATATCTGATTTAATTTAGATTTTGTAATATTTGAACTGATGATGTTTGTAGTTCTAAATATTGATACGGGGTATAAAATGTCACGAAACATTCACACATTTATTTTATTTCTGACTGAACAAGACACAACACCTAAGCGAAAAGTAGTGAGAGACATTACCACTTGATATAAAGTGCCGTTGCTTTTAGTGCGGGCTCACTTTTTATTTATGCCTACCAGGACAAAATGAATTATTACAAACAGAATACGACAATCATAAAATAACATTTCTAATGTATAGGGCATTAAGAGCATCAAACTACTCGACGATAAGGGTAAACATTCTATTCTAATCCTCTTCAGTAAAATATACGAAACAGGACATATGCCAAACAGTGTAGCGATCATCGCACATCAGTCTGATAAGTCATGTACTGAAAATTTTCCTAAGAATACTGCACTCGAGAATTTACAACAAAATAGAAGTACAACTAAGTGAAACACAATTTGGTTTCAGAAACAACCTTGGAACCAGAGAAGCACTCCTCAGTTTGAAGGTCATGGTTCAAAGATGTAGGGATATTGAACAATCGGTATATATGTGTTTTATCGACTTCGAAAAGGCTTTTGACTGAGTAAACCATGACAAACTTATAGGTGTCTTACAACAGGTGGGAATTGATGAGAGAGACCTCCGTATTATCAAAAATTTGTATTGGCATCAATGTGCAAACATACGAATTGGACACAACACGACGGAAGCAGTAGAAATACGACGTGGAGTGAGGCAAGAATGTATTCTATCAATAATTCAGGCATTAAAATCGACGACACGGTACTTATTGCCTCCAATGAAGAAGACCTGCAAAGACTTATGATCAGGGTAACCGAAGCATGTGATGAATATGGGCTAAAACTTATTACTTCGAAGGCAAAACTAACTAATATTACGTTAAACCTTAAAATTAGATTAATACGCTGCTACATATTCTCCACATTGCTGTATGGTATGGAGAACTAGACCCTTACAGAGACATTAATGAAAATTTTTGGAGGCCTTTGAGATGTGGATTTATCGAAGAGTATTGCGGATAAATTGGGTTGATCGAATAAGAAATGAAATAGTTTTACATCGAACGAAAAAGAGCACAGAAATAACAAAAACGAGAAAAATTCGAAAGTTACAATATTTCGGTCATGTAATGAGACATGCAGATAGGTATAATCTTCTACACCTCATAATACAGGGTAAGATCGCCGGAAGGAGAGGCCCAGGCCGAAAAAGAACATCCTGGCTCCGAATTCTCCGAGAATGGTATCAAGAGACCACCGCTAATTTATTTAGAGTCGCCGTACATAAAGTTATTACCAATATGATCGCCAACATTCGATAATCGGACAGGGTACTGAAAGAAGAAGAAGGGCATTAAGAACCACAGAACCTTACGAGAAATACACAAGAATAAGAACCAAAACCATTGAATTAGAAAAACAAAAAAAGGTACTTACATGTGTCTATAAAAAAATTTGAGTCAAA
The DNA here is from genome assembly GCF_040954645.1 of Diabrotica undecimpunctata. NCBI lineage: Eukaryota > Metazoa > Arthropoda > Insecta > Coleoptera > Chrysomelidae > Diabrotica > Diabrotica undecimpunctata. The sequence continues at coordinate 35,756,327 of NC_092803.1, forward strand.
TTACTGTAGTCAACAAAAACAAATATGGAGATTTATAAGGCCATAGAGGAGTAAAATAAGACAATTTGTTGAAATTCGTTCACATCAAACACAACGAATAGGCCAGTTTAATCACAAACTTGTTTAAACAGGAATCAAAAACGATATTACCAGAAACGCGAAACATAATAAGAGCTGAAAAAACATAGATCTTAGAAAAAATATTAAAGGTGCACCAAAAAATCTAGAAAATCAAAGATTATCAGGTGTAAATATATGAAAGAAGCATAGCCCTAATTAGAACCTTAGAACATAACATTAGAAGTACAGAACCAAATGCATTTCAAAAAGGCATAAGCCGTAAGGCCTGATGAGGTACATGCAGAAACTCTGAAACTCGTAATCCACGAAGATGGTTTAGGGTTTAGTTAAGACTTTTAACAGTTCTGTTAACGCCCTTTACAAAACGGGAAAAATTGCCCCAGACTAGCTGAGATCAACTTTGATCACCTTACCCAAAAGAACATCTAAGTGTCTGATGAATGAAAAACGTTCTTGAAAATCATACATACTTGTTTATACAATAAAAGCAAACAACAAGTCGATGATACTTAATTCGGCTTCAGAAGCGACTTAAAAACTCAAGAGGCTCCATTCTCGCTCAGCGTACTTACACAGAAATAGCGAGACATAAACGTGGAAATATACGCATGTTTTATAAACTTTTGTAAAGCTTTTGACTGCGTTCAACATCGGAAACTAGCAGAAATATTCAAACAACAGGTGTAGATGGGGGTGACTTAAGAATCATTACGGAACTCTACTTGCATCAGGTAGCTCAAATAAGAGTGGAGAGTAACATATCGAAGGATTTATCCATAAAAAAGGGATATGACAGGGATGCATATTATCCCCCCTACGGCAAAATAAAATTAACGGCAAAACAATTAGTAATAAAAATATACCGACGATACAGTCGTTATTGCCAGCAATTTGTCTAAATCCCAGCAATTTTATTAGTGGTACTTTCTGTTATTGCTTTGGTTTAATATTATTGTATTAGATCGTTTTTGAGAAAATATTACAGAAATGGAAAATACTTGTTAAAATGTTTTATTTTGGAGCCTCATATTAAGAAGAAAATTTGTCACAAATTAAACGAAGAATTCAAAAATAATTTTTAATTTGAAATAGTTCAGTGGCGTATATTTTTTTTCTTTAATTAAATTGATATCATTACCCGTATACCGGCCAATGATTTACGATGATTTACGATTGGCCAATTGACCTGGAAATATACATATCAATACAAAAGAAAAAATTATAAAAACAGTGTATTTTTCAAGTCAAGGCAGTCTAGTCTTGCTCCGGCTCCCACATAGGATCTCCTCCTATACCCTAGGAGCCCCCTTCACGGGGCTTTGCTCTTCACTCGTTTTTAGACTCTTTTGTTTGGACCTTTCTACCACCCAACTGTGTTTTTATCTGAAACGCAGAGGAAACTTCGATCGGACTGGTCGAAGCCCTCTGCAGAGCGTCTATGGAGCAGATATGGGTTAATTCTTTCGAAAACCCAAACCTCCGAATTAGAATGGAACCAACCCACATCGGCAGCTAACCTACACAGTACACCGTCATGATATTCTGCAGGTTCTGACGCTGTCCATTGCCAAATGTTTCGGTGAATGATAAGTTTCCGTAGCCACGAAGCCCAGAAGCAACTGACGTCCTGGAGCAGCCTCGGAGTCACGTCTTGCCCTACCGTATGTGGTTCAATGTCCACTTAAGCACAAGAGTACCCACGCGGCGTTAATAAAACCTAGTTATTAAACGAGTATGGGTTCAATCTGGCAGAAAGGAGGACGAATTCAGATAGTAAAATGCACTTCGACCGGGGATTGACCTGCAGAAGAAGATGACAACAAATACTACCAGAAAGCTGTGTTATGGTGTGGTGACCTTTACAAAAATTCTTTAGGACAATTGTCAACATCTAAATATGGTATGAACATTATTTTAATCTTTTATAAACGTTTTAATTATATTTCGAATTTTTATGAGCATTTTTGAACCTTTATAAATAATTTTAAATTTTAGGAACCCTTTTAATTTTTTCTCGTTTCGTGTAAATATTTGGAACTATTGTATATTTTTAAAAATTTTTCTGAACTTTTTATGAAATACTACTAAGTTTTTGAAATGTGGATATACCGAAGAATTTATAAAATATATATTTCGGACAGATAGAGCAACTAATGAAGAAATTATGTTCAAAATAAACAAAAATAATGAAATATTGTAGTTATTCAAAGTAAAAAAAAAGACAACATCCTACAGTTGATAATGCAAGGTAAGATTGAAGGTATCAAAGTAGACGTAGCACAGTGCGAAAAAGACTGTCCTGGTTGAGAATGGTTTGAATGCAATTCAATACCTGAAAGATAAGAAGAATAACAATGATGATTGCCAACCTCGATGGCAGAGAAGGCACGTGAAGAAGAGATACTGTATCAATGCCACACCATAAAAAAATAAGTAGATGAGGATGAGTAGAAATTTAATGAACTGACAAATACAAATATTTATAATACTAAATAAACTACACTCGCGACCAAAAAAATCGACTCACTCGTTGAATTGTAATTTACGCTTAGTAATTTAATGTTGTGTTACTTTGAATTAAAACAAATAATACAAAAAAATATTGCCCATTATTCAGAGCTTCCAAAAAATAATTGTTTTATGCAAATTTGCAACGTGTTGTAAAATTTGCCTAGTTCTGTATGGCACAGGGAATCTGACGGGCATGTTCAACGCAATGTAGACCTCTATGAATTTGCCGTTAATGATGCAGTCTCAAGGGCTTATCCTATATATGACGATCGATTCATTGTTCTGAGTTCCTTGTGGAATCGGCACGCGACAGGATTTGAGCTTCAACAATCCTTGAGGAATGTACGATGTATTACCATCACTCAGTGGACAGTTAAAAGAAGACTTAAGGCTGCCACTTTGACTCCCAGACGAGCTAACACGGGGCCCAAATTGAACGCACGTCAGAAACAAGCTCGACTTCAGGTTGCCCAAGAACACTTCAATTGGGACCTTGGCCAATGAAGCAAAGTCCGAAGTGCCCAGTGCTGGAGTGTCGAAACAGTGATGTATTGAGGTAGTTCGTGTATATTTTGGGGTGGTATATCTTTGGTAGGAAAAACAGAGCTTGTGTCGTGCTCGGTGTTGGTCGCGGAGGGGGTTTGACAACGGATTGTAACATTACAGATAGATAACCTCACCAACAACGATATAATAATACTGGACTAGCCCCATTGAGTCCGGATATGTATCCCATCGAGCACCTATGGGATGAACTTAAACGCGGGATTTGGATCCGTAATCCAGCACCAGTGACAGTGGCGGAGCTAAAAACTGCATTATATGAAGAGTGGGAAGCGATTCCCCAGGTATCAGTTAGAAACTTTATAAGGACCATAAGAGATCGCATAAAAAGTGTTATACAACTGAGAGGAGGAAATACTTAGTATTCATTTTGATTTTTATGGTAATTTACTTTTATATTCATTACATAATGACTTTCATTCGTAACATGTTTTCTCACATAAAATATTAAGTTATCTTTGTTATGTTCTTTACTTACTAACATTATAAATATTGGTATCATTGCAATAAAAGTTACGTCTGTTCACGATATTTTACTTTTAATTTTAAATATATGTGGATTTACACTGGCCAAACGGAGTAGTCAAAAAATATAACTAATTTTACTTTTGAGTCGATTTTTTTGCTCGCAAGTATATATACTATTTAAAAAACTAAACAAACTTAAATTAGCAATCTGGTTTACCCGTGTTCAGTATATTAAACAATCTAATCTATTATAACGGTACTATTCATTTAATTTTGATATTAATTTTTTAGACAAATTCTTACAGTATGTATGATTTCAAAATTGTTTTGCTGTTGATAACCAATTATTCATTAGCCTATAAAATAGAAATACAAAGCTTTCACGAGGAAAATGCTGCATTCGCAAAAACTATTATCGAAAAAGTTTGGAAAAATGCACCAGATTGCGATATTGTAGAACATTTGGATAATAGCACGATCAAAAATGGAATGGAAAGAGATCTAAACGTTGGGTATTTTCAATTTAATTACGATCATCAGCCATATACATACCGTCCAGTTGGTTATTGCTTTATTCATATATTGGATTCGCCTATTTTGTTCCAGAGAAAAAACTTCAATTATATCCAGTCCAAGGTAAGTATTTTCAAAGTTTTGTACTGGACAAAGTTTTCTTTGCGATTAGTTGTATATTTAGAATTTGTTTGCTTGTAAAATATTCAAAATATTTATTTACAAAGCTCAACAGGCCTTGGAGTCCTAGGACTAAAACACAATTGATGTAATACTTGTATATTAAAAAACTTGTATCAAGTGAGGTGGTTGCTTCTTTAATCATATTCCTTGCCTACTAAATTGTCTTACTATTGTCCTCTATTCATCCCTGTTTGTTTATCTTTCTTCTCGTCCATCAATTCCCTCTTTTCTGAGATCTTCTTGTATCTTTGTCTGGGTCGTCCTTTCCCTCTTTTCGTGATTGTATCCCGTTTTAGAATCATCTTTGGCATCCTTTTCCTTTCCATTCTTATCACGTGGCCCACGCGTTTCAATCTTTGTACCTTTATAAAGCGACTGATGCTTGGTTCGTTAGTTACAGTTCCTCTAGCTCCCTGTTTATTCACCGAACCCAACCTTCCACCGTATTTTTCCTCCATATACAGCTCTGAATATTGTTTCTTTCATATTCCTACAATTTCTGCGTATTTGCTTTTTTCATTGTCTATACTTCACTACCATACGTCACCGTGGGCCTTATTACCGTTTAATATATCCTTAACTTTGCCGATCTGGCATTCAGTTCCCATTTTTCCTGACCTTTCTATTCTCTAACATTTCCTAGATATTATGGATTAAAGAAACTTTTAACATCAAGCATAGTCACAAAAAGAACGAAAATATTGATATAGGTACAGAACTCTTATCAAGTCCGTCTCCACTTACGCGTCAGAAACGTGGTCTATGACTAAAAGCGATGAAGAACATTCAGGCTGTTTTCTACGAAAAACGGGTTATGGCGTCGGCACTATAATTTTGAGCTTTATCGCCTTTGTAGTGAACCTAGCATTGGTAGGTCCATCAAAATAAACAGGCTGCTGTGGCTGAACCACTTAAAGAGAATAAACGAGTTAGAGTCCTCGAAATATATTTATAACCAAAAACCGGATGGAGTGAGGAGAAGAAGCAGGTCCAGTGCACGAGTTTTAAGAGTACTAAATTAGAAAACCAAGACAAAGAGTAGGAAGAAATGAAAGCTGATCGTGTAACAGGATCGTATCACTATGTATTGTACAGCCAATGATGATAATAATGTCATTGCAGGATCTTTTTGCACTTACAAAGCAAAAAGTCGAGGTACTTTTTATAGGTTAGATCTTAGGATTCGTCTGAGTGCTTGTAACACATGGCGTATTAACATTTTTCTCCCAGCTTTTTCTTCAGCGTTCAATTATATTAAAGTTCTTTTCAATTAGTAATTTTTGCCTTATTTAACAATACCTACTTAAGAACAATTGGATACTTTCAACATGTGAGCGTAGCAGAGGTTCATCGTTAATTTTTAAACACTCTGCACATGTGTATGCTCTTGACGAGTACGCCTGATGCCTGATAGCTTGATTAAGTTGGAAATCACATGGTTGAAGTGCACAGTACTCATAAAAGAGGTAAACTAGACCTAGCACGGTCGATTTTGGTACCCCATCGATAGTGCTGCATCGCTCTTGCAAAAGGTTCTTAGATTCTAAATTTGCAGTTGTCTTCGTAATGTGTTCTTTAAACCTAAGCATTACGTCGAGTGTGATACTTACGTATTTTGGGTGTTTATTGTGGCGGAGAGATCTGTGTCCAAAGAATATTTTAAGTTGGTAAGTGGCCATCATATTTGTAAATTGTGCCACATACTAAAAGTCATCCTAAAGAATATTCATCGTAGAATACATAAAAAGTTAGAACAAGACATTGGACAAACTCAGTTCGGATTTAGAAATGCTTAAGGAACCACAGAAGCATTATATGCAGTTAATGTGTTAATACAGAGATGTTTAGATGTAAACCAGGACATCTATGTCTGCTTCCTAGATTATATCAAGGCATTCGATACAGTGAAACATAATCCATTAATAAAACTACTGAGAACAAAGAACATCGACACACGGGATATAAGAATGATAAATAATCTGTGTTATGAACAAGAAGCTGTCATAAGAATAAATAATTTAAAAACTAATAAAATAAAAATCACAAGATGTGTTAGACAGGGCTGTGTCTTGTCGCCATCACTGTTTAATGCATACTCAGAGGAAATATTCAAAAAAGCATTAGAAGATGAAGAAGCAGGCATAAAAATAAATGGCCTACCCATACGTGAAATTAGATATGCTGGTGATACAATACTAATAGCAGAAAATATTACAGATCTACAAAGAATTTTAGATAACGTTGTTGCAGCGAGTGAAGAATTTTGGTCTGTCACTAAACATAAAGAAAACAAAATTCATGGTTATATCAAAAAACTATTAGATACATCAATCTACACGTAAATAATAAGACGACAGAACGAGTTCAGAATTATAACTATTTAGAGGCAAACATTAATGAAACAAACGATTATAAAAAAGAAATTAGAGTTAGAATAGAAAGGCTAGAAGTGCATTCAATAATATGAAACAAATATTATGTTGTAGAGACCTCAGCCTAAATCTTAGAAAACGAGTACTAAAGTATTATGTATTTTCTTTTGTATAGTGTAGAGATGTGGACTTTAAATAAACAATGTCTCAATAAATAGGAAGCATTTGAAATGTGAACCTATCGAAGAATACTGAGAATCTCCTGGACAGACAGAATATCCAATGAAGAAGTACTAAGAAGAATAGAGAACAGCAGGGAGATACTGGATTCCATCAAAATAAGAAAACACAATATCTGAGTCATATAACACGTGGTGACAGATATGAATTCCTAAAACTAATATTGCAAGGAAAGAATCAAGGAAAGCGCAGCATAGATAGAAAAAGAATGTCCTGGCTGAGAAACCTCAGAGAGTGGTTTAGATGCAGCTCAACTGAACTCTTTCGGGCTGTGGTGTCAAAAGTTAGAATAGTAGTGATGATTGCCAGCCTTCGTCGCGGAGATGGCACGTAAAGAAGAAGAAGAATTGGCCATCCTGTAGTTTAAGAATATGCTACTTCGGTCTTGGCGACATTGGGCAGCAGCCTTCAGTAGCGTAAATATATCTCTTTAGAGTAGTTCGATCGAGTGTTAGAATTCCCCTAGCTGCCCCTAATTCTGTAGAGCTTGTAGTAAGTACTCAGTCGTTTGCCTGTTCGAACTGCTGATATATGAAGACTGAAGAGCAGTTATGTAGTCTCGTATCATATGATGACTTAGAAGCATCCGTTCGGCATTAATAACATTCGTGATATTTTTACATGGAATAGCTTTCATTCATTTATATATTATTTCTTGTCGTCATTAAGTGTCCGTTTTTAGTTACTTTTAAAAAACTATTTCTTCATAGATAGCCAACGCGTCTACTCTGTGCTGCTGCGGTTTGGTTAAAATCCGGCTTGTTCTGCAGGTATTTAATATTTATTTGTTAATCTTAATATATATTATTGTTTCAAAAATTATGTAGAACATTTGTAGTACAGGGGGTGGAAAAAACCTACTGGTTGCTAAAAACCTACTACCTAAAACCGGTTTTTTTACTCCGCAGTAATCGGTTTTTCCGGTTGTTGTTTTTTTGCTCCTGGTATACCCAGTTTTTTCTTTTTAGAGTAATAATCTAAGTTACCTCTGGAAAAATTATAAATTCAGAAAAAAAATTTGGAAATTTTTCGCCCCCTCGCGCACGGGATACTCCAAAGGTTCGCACTAAGGTATTCTTACAGAGCTGCAATATTAGCAGATCCCTCGATTAAAAAAGCACCGAGAATGATTTCTGATGCAGACATAGAGTTTGTTAATTAAATTGTAAGCATTTTATTGCCTTTCGATAAGCCCACAAAGATCTCGGGTTCCCAGTACAATAATGCTAGCCTTGTAATTCCCCTTGTGTCCATCATCGATATCTTTCTTTAAAGGCCTTTAAAAACCTACCTCCAAAACATAGTGCAGCTCAAAGGTTATGCCAAAAACTGGTAACTAGCCGTTAAGAGAAAGGCAACTAGCTTTTACAAAAAATCATATATAAATTGGTTAGTAGCGGGCAAAGCCACATCCAATTTAGGTTTTTTATGAGGTTTTTCATCTCAAAAAGATATACTTCTTACACTAGCAATTATTACTAGCTTAGAAGCCAGGAAGTACCTTGAATATCAAAATCACCGGTGAAATAAATTTTTTAACTAAAATTAATATCAACTCGATCGGTCGCTATTGTTTCTATTCTTAGAGCCCAATCTTTAAAACCTATAACATGAAATTTTGATTTCGATGAGTTTTGGCAAGAAATATCTTACGTCACGGAAAATACTTCCACCAAGACGACATTGGGAGAAATTTGTAGCTAAAGTAAAGAAAAACGTACCTGTACAATCGAAAAGAATGAATTTAACATTTTAGATCGTTTGTAATGTGAAAGTTTCAATTCAGCATTATTAAACATATTTCAAAAATCAATTGCCAAAACTCAAAATCGAAATTTTATGTTATAGATTTTAAAGATTAGGCACCAACAATAAAAATTTCACAGTCATCGATCAATGGAAGAGATAAATTTTATTGATCTTACGAGAACTTAAAAAAATGGCAAAAATTACCATTTGATTTTTGTCGATATGGCACTGATGAAAAGATATCGAATTTTTACCGTTGAATTAATATAAATTTTACTTAAAATTGATTTCTCGTAAGTAACGGACATTCAAAGTCGCCGGTCTCTTCAAGCGTTATTTCTAAAAGAACGGTTCATTTTAGGGAAAAGCAGGGGCTTGGAAGTGTTAAATTTTTTTGAGGTCCCAAAATTGATATTCTCAGCAAAATGAATTTTAGACTTTCTGTGTTATTTTCGTCTCTGACAGCTATAGTAATATTGATAATAAAGAAATAAAAGAGAATAGAGTAGATAGTAAAGAAATTTTACTTTAAATTTCTTGATTTTCTCTAGATATATTTCGGATACTGAATATTTATGATGTTACGTAATATCTTACGGACTTTGGCTTTTTTCTAGATCAACAGAAAAGATATAGTAATTATATTAGAAAGGGAAACGTATATACCCAAGAAACTCTTGAAAATTTTCCTTCTAACAAAACTGGTGATTGTTATAAAATTACTCATCTCGAAAGCTTTTTACTGCATGCACAGGTTTGATAAAGAATGGTGTATTCTTCAAGAAATTCAAAGCAAAGATCATCTGCCAAATTTCCTGAAAGGGACAGAAATGTACACATATTTTACACAGGAGAAAATCGGATATGCATCGTATATTCCATATGTTTATGTAAGGTTCGTATTGTATTAAAAGCTAATTTTTAATTATTATTTTAAAAATTTCTACTTGTGGTATAATTGTGTTAAAAGTATTACAATATACAGGGTTAGAATAAAGTATGCAACCTACTAAATATATTTGAAACAAAAAAAAAACGCCATTCATGAAACTTTGTATGTAAGTACAATGACACATAACCCATTTGACGCCATGTAATTTTTCGTTACTATTCTACTTTCAGTTTCGCCAGAAATACCTCCAACTTACCTTTGCTTTTCCTACAGGTTCCTCTGCAGGTTTCGTTATGTTTGTTTTTAACTCTCTCTATTGCTCCTCTGCATATCTTCCTCTCTGGTTTCGTTAATTTTTATATCGAGGGCATGTTAGCATTCCTATTTCTTTGTTGGGTTCTTAAATAGTTCAATATTCTATTTTTTAGGTCTATTATTTGGCTCTTCTGCCACTGTCGTGATTTTTAGTCACAGTTGTGGCCTCCATAAGATATTAATCTGAGTCAGAAATGTCTCGCGATACGTTCTGACTGCAATAATCCCCGGGGAATATCACTTCTAAACGTTGGATACAAAATATTGGAAGGAAGGCTAAACAATTTAGTGGAAAAAACAGGGGATTATCAAGGAGGATTCAAAAAAGGTAGGTGAACTATAGACCAAATATTTACAGTAAGGCAAACGCTGGAAAAATTCTACGAACGAATTACCGAACTACGTCATCTTTTGTAGATTTCAAACAATCGTATGACTCAATAATTAGAAGGGAATTTAGTAGCACAATGCAAGAGTTAAATGTGCCAAAAAAACTTATCAGATTTGTAAAACTATGCCTTACCAACACCAAAGCAAAAATAAGAATCCAAAATCAACTGTCCGATGAATCTAATATAAACCTCTAATGCATAAATTTTTGTTGGAGCTGAAAAATTCAGGAAAGTTAGATTTTACACTTACGAACACAAACGTACTGAGGCAAAAATTGATATAAGGTTGAATGCTCGAATAAATGAACTTTGATTAATTCTCTCTTTTGTTGCCGACCAGAATGTAGCTTCGACTTTTTAAATAGTTTTAAACTGTTTGTCCTTGTTTAGTGTAGTTTTATGTTCAACTTTATGTTTAATTTTATGTTTATGACATTCTGGGATTGTTGGATAGCCCAAAATTGACGAAATGCCGCTGAAGATGCTGTAGTGAGCGAAAGTACTTGGACAAGATTTAATTCATAAAACTGTGCTCGATATCTGCCTTTATTTTTATCAAAAAATTGATATTACTGCCAGGTGTACCTCTAAAAGGAAAACAGACATCCGCCTTGAGGCTGACTTGTGCAGTAACCATGCGTTGGCTGGAAATTAAAAGACCTGGAAAAGATTTATATACATTTTAAAGAAGCGGCACATTCTGTGAGTCTATAAGTTAATGTCTCAACGACAAAGTACATGAAACCACCTCGGAAAAAAGTACAAATGAAAGACACTCATATATCTTTGAGCTGGCAAAAATTTAAATAAGTAGGTAGACCATTTCAAATATTTGCGACAAACTGATGCTGCTATATTTTTCTCTTATAGACTTGTCAGTAAAGTATCTGTCAATTACGTTGACCAGGTACTCACTAACGCCCCGAACTCTCAGCCTGGACATGATTTTTTCCCATGAGTATTAAAGGCATTCTTGACGTCAAGCAGGGTAAGAGCCACCCATATCTTTGTATCCTGCGTAACTAAAGAGGTTACTTCTGTGACCGCATCTATGGTGGACCTTTTGGCCCTAAAACCATCTTGGCGGTCGCTCAGCGCATTTTTACAAGCTTCTCGTACAATTTGGATATCGAACTAAGAAGGCAAATTGGCCGAAATCGCACGTCTTCCTCTTCACCTCTACTTTTCGGGATAAGGACAACCTTAACTTCTTTCAACATTGTTGGAAACTGCTGCTGTTCAAGCAGTTTGTTTAGCAATCTCAGGAAAACCTGCGGGTATCTTAGTGCAGCGAGTCTTGGCTCCATCTATGCCAGGTGCCTTTCGGATCTTCATCCGCCCAACAGACTCGCCGAGTTCCAACTCAGTAAAATAAAAACTTCTAAGTTAGTATTGATAATTATTGGGAATTATTTGCTGCTGCGAATTTTGCTGTTCTTCTTTTCGATTGGTTTTAGTATGTAAACTATGTTTTTTAAATACTAGAAAAGTTTCTTCCTTCCACCGCTTAGCAATAAAATCGCCTAATATTATAACAGTATCGTGTCTGCATGTTGTCACATACATCCTCCGTCGTCGGTGCATACACATTGACCATTGTGACTTTATGCAATTTATCTTAGTCGTATGGTGCAAATTCAGTCTGATATAGGTGTAAACGTGATAATATATTTTCAAAGTCACTTGGTTACTATAAACTCTATTTCTCTTTCACTTTGTCTGGTCTTGTTTTCGAAGTAGTATGGTGAGAATTTATACTGATTACCAAAAAAATTCAACATATAGAAGCACAAATATTTTTTTAAATATTTACCTATGGAAGTATACATTATAATATTCTTATTATCTGATAACATTATAAACACATTTGCATCGTCATTTATGTCAAAAAATGAATAATGAGTGGCGCCTCCTTGATTTTCTGTATACTCAGTTACTCTATGGAGCATTGATCAAATTAAGTGGTCTATATCGTATTGCAGAATACTCATCCAGATTTTTCTTATGGCATACCACAGGTCTTTTAAGTTTGCTGGAAGACATGACGATCGATTTAGGTTTCGACCTACTATATTCCACACATGTTCGATAGGTGACAAATCAGCTAATCTTAATTGCCACTCTAAAGTCTCTATACCAGATTCTTGTACGAACTTCATGGTTTCATGGGCAACATGAGGTCTTGCGTTATCCTGTTGAAAGATCGCATGTGGAATGGTTTGTATGTAGGGATGTAAAACCGGTTGCAGTGCTTTTCCAATATATCGTCGAGCTATCAGAGTGCCATTAATAAAAACTATAGGTGATCTACTTCCCAAACATAATGTACCTTGTACCATAATGCTTGATTATCTGGCTGTATGACGTTCAACAGCCAAGTCTATATTTCCTCTCTCACCTCAAAAACGTCTTATGCTTATGCGTCTATCAGAGACACCCAAACGAAACCTAGATTCGTCACTAAAGCAGACAAAATTCCATTAGCCGTTTCAGTTTTGCCAGGCCCTGCACTATTTTAAGCTTTAAGCCTTATGCTATAGTTAACACTAAAAGCGGTTTGTAAGCTTTCAGTCCCGTTCCAAGTAATCTTTGATTAAACTATTCTTCTTGAGACTTTCCTTTCTGTAGCTGCAAGTGAATCATCTTTTACTTAATGTGCATTGTCCCGTCTATTTCGGCGAGCAAGAAGTCTAAGATAGCTCAAATCACGGCCTTGCAATGATCTAGATCATCCAGATCCTCCACGATACCGTTAAGTTTCATCATTGGACCACCTCCTCCAAACTCTTAACACTGCTGATGGATTAGCTTTAACTCTTCGTGAAATTTCCCGTAAACCAAAACCGGCCTCTTTAGTTTAGTGTCACTCAAATGACGAAATTGCCGACGACCGCGAACTCTTGGCATTTAAAATTTTTTGGGTAAATCAAAAGCAATCCAAAATTACTAAAAATTACAAGTAAACTAAAGTTAAATGCACAGAAACAAACTTTCTTATCTTTTTTTGTTTTTGCGAAAAAAACTTTAGTTAAAGAAAAGATAGTAAGTTAAAAACTTTACCACATATATATTTTTAGATAAGACTTACAAAAAACTAATAAATAACCGTATAGGTACAAAGTGTAATATTTTTTTCCATCAGTATATTTATACGAATTTCTTCCTGGCTCTTTCATTTGATTTCCTGCAGTGTCAATATTTCAATTCCATATTTTGCAATTTTTACGCAAGGGTTCGCACATTCCAGGTTCCAAATTTTAATTCATAATCATGTCAACTTTTCCAATCATTTTTCAATGTCACCAATGACGCTGTTTTTCTCATCGCATAAAATTTTAGCTTTATGAAGCTTGGTGATATAAAACTATTTAATTTTTATTTTTTATTTTAGAGATAACAAAACAAATGTCGTAGGTGGATATGAAATAAGATTAGTGGATACAATAAGCTCAATTTTCAATTTTAATTATACGTTGGTATCTTACGATCATATTTTGAATGAAAATAAATTGGAATTCATGGAAAGAGATGTAAGATTACTATAAAATTTATTTAAAGATAATGATATTGGTTTTAATCCAATTTTTGGTATTAGATTAGGTTAGGTTGGTTTAGTAGAAGCTTTGGAATCGATATTGATTAGTTGTATACCTTTAAATATTGAAATTTTGATACTGAACTAAAAAAACAAGTTAAGTATAACATAATCCAATCAGCTGAGAACTGAATATATACTTGATCAATGATAAAATAAATTAATACAAAACAAAATGGAAAGATAACATAATTAGAATGAATGAAAGTCGATTAAATTACAAAAGACGCCCCTTGAAAGTTTGATGTAGATCATAAAATGAAGTAGAAGATAATTTAACTTTTTCTTTACGTGAAAGTGCTAATCTGCACCTCCACGTGGTAAAAGTGGCAACATCAATTTGGATGGTCAACGTAGATAGGGATCGAGTAATTGCCAATAAAAGCAATCTCCCACTTACTGACCAACGGCTTTAGATCAATGTGTTGGTAAGCGGTGGAACACTCTTTTGTTCTGGGGTTTAAAAATTTATGGATTGAGGATGCAGATGCAAGGAGAAACCACTGCATTAAAGACTTATAGAGTATTCTTAGTCTTAATATTACAAGGAATACTACTCCTGATCATAAAAGTCGGGAGTCCAAGATCCGGCAGAGAAACAACATCACTAGACTACAAGACTTTCTTGGTCGTAACTATGAGAAATCCTTGTATTAAAACTGAGCAAAGAACAGCTTTAAAAATTGCTACATGGAATGTAAAGTTTGGATTCGGATGAAAAATTGGACATATATATATATATATATATATATATATATATATATATATATACATATATATATATATATATATATATATATATACATATATATATATATATATATATATATATACATATATATATATATATATATATATATATATATATATATATATATATAATGCAACAAACCATCCTATCTGTGTTTCGTGGACCTTAAGTAGGTATTTGGCCAGGTCACGCCGGGGTGGCCGGGTCTGTACGCAAGAGAGATATCTCTAGGAATAATTAAAACGATCTAAAATATCTACCAAAACAACACAATAAAATTATGAGTAGAAGAAGAACTAACTGGTCCTATTGAAGCTGGCAATGGGATAAGACGGGGAGATTTCCTGAGTCCTCTATTGTTCAACCCCATTATGGATGAAATAATAAAGAAAAGAGAACTAAAAAGGGATACCAAATGGAGAACTTAAAATAATCTAATATACAGACGACTCAATACTACCCTCTAAGTGTAGATGATTAATAACGTATGCTGTACCAATTTAATATAACCGCCAGAAAATTTAACATGTTAATTCTTAAAAAAAAACAAAATTCATGGTTACAACAGCAAATTTACTAAGATGTAAATTGGAACTGTAAAGACAGATAATAGAACAAATGCTGGTGTTTAAATATCTAGACATCGCATTATCTAGCTATAGAAAGTTCGAAACAGAAATGGAAGATGAAGTGAATAGATCAAACACAGCCGCAGGTTGCCTGAATTAAACAATATGGAAAAATGAAAATATCGGGAAAGAAATGAAAGGCAGTATTTACAAAACAGTCATCAGAAAACACTTGAAAAACTAAAGGTTGCGCTTATATCTACGTCGTATATCTGTACTTCTAGTTCTGTCCCATAGTGTTTTTCTATCAATTTTTCTAAGACGAGCAACACTTTTAATAAATTAATACCTTTTTACAAGAACAGAATTAATATGAAAAAAATCATGGATGCCTGAACTCTCCAGCGAAATATCTATCTAATGATGTGCCACATATGGTCTATTTCCTATTTAAATGGACTACCTAAGCTCTGTCGTCACAATGGGCTCGGGTTTTAAAAACCATTCCAAACATTTCTAATTCGTGTGTATTTGTCCCATAAGAAGTTGGAAAAATTGGTTTTTTTAATGTTGGAAGAATAAATAAGGACTTTTGGTTATGAACATACATTGTGTGGGATTGGGTTTATTTGTTGTTCGTGAATTTGTGAGGTAAGAATATCAAAGTATTATGATATTTACTATCAATGTTCATCTGTTACGGTTATGTCATTGTTTGGTTAAAACTTAAGACTTTAATTATTGTTTTATTCTTTTTTAAGTACTAGTGATTTTATCCCCTAAAAGACTAAATATATTCGTTTTCTCGTAGTTTAAATAGTTAATAGTAGTTTTGATGTCATTACTTCAAAATTCAGTAATACTGGATATCTTCAACACATATTTACTAGCCATTATACTCCCAGATCTAAAAAATAAACTTAAAAACTATTACAACATTAAAAAAATATTTTTTTAAACACTCATTATGGCAATTTGATAGAAATGTTTCCACATAATGATATCTTACAACTTAAACTACGAGAAAGCGAATATCTTTAGTATTTAACAGGATAAAATTACTGGCAACGAAAAAAGAATAAAACAGTAATTTAATTATTTTTCAACTTCGTAAATAAATTCAATGATTTATTAATTTATTTTGAAATAACTCTGATAGAAACAACAACAAAATACCTTAAAATACAGTAAAGAAAAATAATTAAAGTTTTAATCATACAATAAGATAACCGTAAAATATGAACATTCATAGTAAATATCGTCGGTATACTGCAAAAACCAGGTAAATGACAAATTTTAAAATATTGAGTTAAGTATACCAAAATTCTCAGCTTTTTCCGCTCTACATACAGGTAAAACCAAATAAATGATACAACTTACCATTCAGCAGATAAAATTTCTCTATCATATCGACTAGCAAAAACCTTTAAGTACACTTACTTCATTCTACCTGAAAACGGGTTGAGTTAAAATTTAGAAATGGTTACTAAGCTAAACCCATAAATGATCTTTATAACACATACACAGATAGAATAACTGAAGACAACAGTTCAATTGTTGATGATTCTGAGAACAATAAAGTCTCAATGATGGAATCCATTTTTGATATTGACTTTTCAGATGTAGACCCCACATATCAGCCAAGTGAAGAGGGATCGCTCTCTCTAGGAAGTCTATATGATTTACACACTTTGATAGCCTAAATAATGAGAAAAAAGATACTGAAATAGGTGCACCCACGAACAATTTAGTGTCAACTGAAATAGCTAGTTGGATATTAAATCTACTTCTTGACAAAGTATGGAAAGACGTACGTCCACTAAAACGTTGGAGAAAAGCTAACCCCAAAGATTGGGTAATAAATGTCGCAAAAAGGAGGCGTGCTGAGGGTTTGCCTTATAAGATAAAAAAAAGACCATAGACCAGCAATGCCAAAACCAGTTAATTGTTCAGAGTGCTTTTACAAATGTGCCAGATATTTCAGCGAAGATTACAGACAAAGACTATGTCGTGATTATTGAAAGTTAGAATTTATAGGCCAGAAAAATTTTCTTATTGCACGTATTAAAACGGAGCCACCAAAGAGAGTCGTTGCAGTCCGTTGAAGTTTAAAAAACCACGTGCATTTTCCAAAAAGTGTTACTTTTCTTTGAATGATCAAGACATACAGGTATGTGAGAAATTTCTTTGTAAGACACTTTGTATATAAGAGTCGTTAATACAAGATGTTGTAAGAAAAACTGATATTCTAGGCTGTTACGCAGATACGGATAAAAGAGGCAAGCACCGCCAAATAAAACAAGCAGTAAAACCCGAAAAATCGTGAAGGCTCATATTGGGTCTTTTCCAACCATGGGCCCACATTATATTCGCCAAAGTTCAAAGCGTAGATATTTGGACAAAAATTTAAGTATAAGAAAAATGTACCAACTTTTTATAAATGACTATGTGCAGAAGAAACTGGAAGGTGTTAGCAAAATTACATATCGAAGAATATTTTCTAACGACTATAATTTAAGCTTTTTTGTTGCTAAAAAAGATCAATGTTTAGTTTGTAATAAATATGATAGGGCTAATCCAACTGACAAATCGGATTTAGAAGACAGTTACAGAGAACATCAGAAAATAAAAGAAGTATGTAATCTTAAAAAACAAAATGATAAGAAAAGATCTAATGAACAATGGGATTTTGTTTCAGTTACTTTCGATCTACAGGCCGTACTACAGATTCCAAGTGGATTGACTGGAAAACTATATTATTCTCGAAAATTATGTGTCTACAATTTGTGTGTATATGAAGCCGCATTACCAAATGCAGCTTACTGTTTTGACTGGTCAGAAATTAACGGTAGACAAGGAAGTTCTGAAATAGAAAGCACTATACTCCACTACTTATCAAAATGTGTTCCAGAATATGTAAGTGAAATAAGTTTATTTTCTGATACCTGCAGAGGACAGAATCCGTTTAAATATTATTGAACACAAATTTTTAGATTCTGGACATTCCTATATGGAAGTTGACTCTATGCAGAGTAGTAACGAAACCGCTAAAAAACACAGATCTATCTATGGGATGCCAAATTACTTGTCTGTTTTTCAAAATGCAAGAGGAAATAGAAATATCAAGGTTGATGATAAAAAAGTATGTATAGAACCATACAAATGTAAAGAATTTAAATACTACGACTTTTATGATTTAAAAAATGTGTCACACACTTTAATTAAAAACCGGACAAAAGACCAAAACGGCAAAAAAATAATGTGGTTGAAGATAAAAAGAATGAGATTCGTGAAAGGAGAGACAAACAGAATCTATTTTAATTATGACATGTCAACAAGCTTCAATTATTTCCTTACTGATACTGCACGGCAGTCAACAAGAAAAAAGCACGTCAAGTTATCAACTAATTCAAGCAATCTTGAAGAACTTAAGCGACTTTATGATGTACATTTGAAAATTAGCATAGCAAAAAAGAGAGATTTGGTACAGCTATAAGCTAGTAAGCTAGGGAAATGATGTAACAAACATTTTGCCAGAGCCTGCTTTCAGTGACGAATCGGACGAGGAAGCCTCATAATAATAATATTGTTATTATTATATTCGAAATAAATTTGATTTTTTTTTATAAAACTGCCTGTCATTCATATAAACAATAACTATAACTACACACAGCTGTTAATAAAATTTTCAGGGAAAAGAAGTTAAATGTCATAAATATCGACTAATACCTTAAAACATTGCTATTACCTAGTAAAAGCCTCATATCTCGATCACAAAACTGGACAATATTATACTTGGTTTATTATATTTGTGTTAAATATGTTATTTGAAGAGTAATTGATTTATCTAGATTTACAGGTAAAACCAGTTAAGTGATAGCATTTCCAACTTAAATTTACGATTAGAATATCATTTCAGATATATGCATCTTTCACTAGAATACCTAATATCAAAAACAAGCTGACTGCTTAATTCCCAATATAAAACTAAACTCTAAAAACGTTTTTTCTCGATTTCGGTATTCCGACATTTACCTGGTTTTCGCAGTATACCGACGATATCTTAATCCTTTGATATTCTTACCTCACAAATTCGCGAACAACAAATAATACCAATCGCACAGAATGAATGTTCATAACCAGAAGTCCTTACTTATTCTTCAAACAATCAAAAAATCCAATATTTTCAACTTCTTATGGGACAAATACACAAAAATTAGAAATGTTTGAAAAGGTTTTTAAAATGCCCGTCTATTGTGGTGCCAGAGCTTAGGTAGTCCATTTAAATAGGGAATAGGTCTGCCATTAGCAAACTTGAGGTACTAGAAAGGGGGGGTTTACAAATAATAAATATCTATAGTACGTATGCTAAATAGTATTTAGCATTTTTACAAAATCGAATGAACGTTGCCAAATATCAGGTTGGACTCTAAGTGGCTAAGTCGCTAAGTGGCAGTATAGTAGTATATTTGAATCAAAATTATTTCATCCATTTCAAATAATATGTACTTGTATTTAAATTCGCTTAAAGCTACAGTGTGTATTGCTTGTCAAATTTAAGGTGATACTTGACAAATTTGTCCACCTGCGTAGGAAAAGAGATACATAATGCGCTCGGTATCTTCGCCTCCTTGGTACACTCCATACTACAAGTTTACAGAGAGTGACCTTATTTATAAATGGAACTTCTATGATATGTCTATATTCTATGTTATTTTGACGTTTAAATTTTTCCTTCGGAAATTTTTCTCAAAATACAAAATATTTTGTTTTTGTTACTTGGTAAAAAAATTCTTCTAATAATTATATTTTATTTGACTCATTAATATTGACCATTCAGTCATGTTGAAGCGGCAGTTTTTTCGAACACTTCTATAAATGTCTCGTTCTGTAATTTTATAAGCGAATATTGGCAGAGATGAAAGCTTTACATTTGCATTACAGTAAACTGTATAAGAATAAAAGAAGAGTAGTTAATCTTATACCTGGAACATACCGACGAAACATTTATTACTCAATTTTTATACTAGAGTTGTAATATTTTATATTATAGTCGTATAATTTTATTCTTCGGATCTTTGGAATTTAGCATTTTAGTAAGTTATAAATATTTTAATCTGTTGTTTATTTCTTTACAATAGAATAATACCCTGTATAAATATTGTCTTCATTAATTTTTTTTGTTATATGTCGCAATGTAGGAACTCGTTTTTCCGTGACATAATAATTTATTATTATACGCCGAAGTAAACCTTTGTCAAAATCGTCCAAGTTGGATTTTGGGGCAGATGTCATTCTTTTGTTTGGCGTCGAAAATGATGTAGAAGCACCTTCTTCTATATTTTTCATTTCACGAGAGATCCGTTTTATAGTGGCTATACTTACTCCCGTTGCTAAGGAAGCACGCTCTTGAACTTTTTTAAAATTTTTAACATGCGGATTTTGCATCGTTTCTCTCTGCATAAAAATAATTACATTTGCTATTACCTCCCTCGTTTGTCCAGACAAGACTTTGCCTTCTAATTTTGAATGAAAATCCATGTTTATAATTTAAAGTACTTAACAATAATTATTTAAAAAGTCAAATCTATTGTAATACGATATTTCTTCAACACACAGTAACTTTAAACATAAGTAAAATAAAAAAAACTTTGTCGCAGACTATACAAGTACCTTGCACTTCGAAGTGCCAAGAAATAATAAGGACGAATTCTGTTGTGGTCGAATGCGCATCGTGGGTGGACCCTAATTTCAAATCGGCCAAGTATCACGTTAAATTTGACAAGCAATACATGAATACAAAAGTTTCCTATTTCCTACAGCAAACATAACCTAGTCTATCCTGACCGAAAAAATAAAATGCAGAATTTGGAAGAGGAAAATCTATTAATAGAAATGCATATATTATACTCATAATTTTACTTTTGTAGGTTTTATCTGGTAAACTTTCATGGGGTATAGGTTCAATAACGTTTAGCGAAGAAAGATCTCGCAAATTCGACACAACGAATTTCATTTTCCTTGATGGGTATTCTGCTCTCTATAATAAAGAATTAGCAAATATCAAAGATCATAAATGCTTGTTCGAGAACGCAATACTTCAAATATCTTCTATCACTGTGGGATTTCTTATTTTAGGTATAATTTATATTTACCTAAGTTTATTTAATTCCAATCGTTCTTTATGGTCTTATGTATTGGTAAGTAACCTGTTTAATAATATTCAATAATACAACTGATAGGCATTTCATCAATGTTATATATATATATATATATATATATATATATATATATATATATATATATATATATATATATATATATATGTATATATATATATATATAAAGGGTGTTTCAAAAAAAGGTAACCCCGTCTCTAGGGTAGGTAAAAAACTAAAAAATAATTGGGGTTTGCTTAGTAAAAAGTTTTTGTAACGCCAAGATACAGGGCGTTGAAGAAAAAAAAATGTTACGCATTTTTTACGATTTTGCCGAAACTACTGGCAACATTGTAATGAAATTTTATACGAATATGTTTTGGAAGCTGATACATCCCATGATTTTTTTTTATATCTGATTCTCATAGAGGGCGCTAGTTACACGGATCGTACTAAGTATGAGTCAATATAATTTTTTAAGAGTATGATTATTAATCAAAATTTCAAGTAAACTTAAACATCATTCAATTTTACACGAAAAAGGTACTCTTGATAAAACTCGATACTGTGTACCGTTTTCGGAATATTTTGATTTGAAAATTATGAAGTAATAATTGATGCTGGTATGAAATAGTTAGTAATTAAACAAAACTCACTAGAAGAAAATTAAATTAATGACTAAGAACATAAAATAAAATTCAATTACAGTAAGTGTTCAAAATGCCCTCCGTTTTCGCGAATACACAAGTCTATTCTTTTTTCTAAAGGTTCCATTAACCTTCTAAACGGTAGGGGATCAGCTATGATGTCATTAAGTTGACGTTTAATTCTTTCTTCCAATTCTAGGCGTGAATTTACCTCTGTAGCATAGACTTTTTCCTTAATATACGACCAAACTGCGTAGTCCAAAGGGTTAAAATCGCATGACCGAGGAGGCCAATGAATCGGAGCTTCTGCACCTCTACCAATCCATCGATTCGGAAAATGATTACTCAACCAATTACGACACCTATCAAAGTGTGGTGGAGCTCCATCGTGCATAAAAAATAAAGATCTTCGCTCGTTTAGCGTTAAATCTTTTAATATCTCGAATAAGAAATTGTTTAAAAAATCAAGATACATATCACCATTTAAATTTTCAGGTAGAATATGATAACCTATTAATTTGTTACCTAAAGTTGCAGCCCAAACATTAACTTTAAATGAGTGTTGGTAATGTGACACCCTTTTGATTCGTGGATTCTCATCACACCAGTAGTGTGCATTATGGGAGTTACCTTGGATTATAGGATTAAGGATTATATACCTTGTCGCGTAAAGGTGGCCTCGTCCGTAAAAAGAATGCATTTTAAAAAATTTGGATTGTGGGCTGTCCTTTGTTGCAATGTTTCACAAAAATCCACTCTAACCGGTAGATCATCTGGCAAGAGCTCTTGGACTTGTTTGTAATGATAAGGATGTAATCGCTGTTCTTTCAGTATCCGCCAAGTACTTGAAGAAGAAGTATTTGTTTGTCTTGCTATATTCCTTACGCTAACTGTTGGATCTTGATCAAGTAAATTTAAAATATTATTTTCTTTATTAATTGTTCTAGTTGTTCTTGGTCTACCAGAATTTATTTATTTGGTCTCACATTCCCAGTTTCTCGACAACGTCGTTCAACGGCTCTAAATGTTTTTTTACTTGGTAAGTTTCTTTTAGGAAACTTTTGTACATAACGTGTCACAGCTGCACTAGAACATCCTAAATATTCGCCTAAGATTAATAACATGTCAGTGTATTCAACATTTGAGTACATTTTGATTTGATTTTACAAATAACAAGGTTTTTCAAAACTCTAATTATTGTTGATTTATCGTCATAACAATCAATAAATGTCAGATTTCCATGGCACTTTTGGAGAAAATAGAGGTATACCTATTAGAACTTTATCATTACTACCAGCATCATTATTACTTCATAATTTTCAAATCAAAATATTCCGAAAACGGTACACAGTATCGAGTTTTACCAAGAGTACCTTTTTCGTGTAAAATTGAATGATGTTTAAGTTTACTTGAAATTTTGATTAATAATTATACTCTTAAAAAAGTTATATTGACTAATACTTAGTACGATCCGTCTAACTAGCGCCCTCTATGAGAATCAGATATAAAAACAAATTCATGGGATGTATCAGCTTCCAAAACATATTCGTATAAAATTTCATTACAATGTTGCCAGTAGTTTCGGCAAAATCGTAAAAAATGCGTAATTTTTTTTTTCTTCAACGCCCTGTATCTTGAAAACCTATGGCGTTACAAAATTTTTTTACTAAGCAAACCCCAATTATTTTTTAGTTTTTTACCTACCCTAGAGACGGGGTTACCTTTTTTTGAAATACCCTGTATATATATATATATATATATATATATATATATATATATATATATATCCTTATATCCATAAGGAGCCACGACTGTCAAACTCAATAAGCAGTGATAAAACAATGGAAAGGATTTGAAACCTTTCACACTGTAACTCTTAAAGGTCTCCGTCAGATAAGAGGAGAAAAGAAACAAAGCTAGATGTTACTGTTCCCTATATTAGCGGAAACGTCTCGTTTTGTAATTACAAAACAGCATCAGTCCAAATCTGTAAAAGTAATACTCTTTTAATTAATTTTAGTGAAACTCTTTAAATTAAATCTTTGGCCTTCTTTAACTAAAAACTTTGTATTAAATCTTCTACCGTTTGGACAATAATTCTGTTTTTTTTTTAGATTATATTTCCTTCTTTATTTGAACAGACTTCCTCTATTAAGATTGTTCAGACACTTCCTATGAGAATAATGTTTATTTGCTGGTGGGTGTGTTCCTACATTTTAGTCATATTTTTTAAAATAAATTTAATGTCTTGCTTAATTGAAAGCCATACAGAAAAACTGTCTTTCGAACGTTTATACGACAGAGGATACACATTTCAGGTAAAAATAACAACTTTTATGCAACACTTTTATATAATTATGATCTATTTAATTAGACCAACCAGAAATATAAAATAATTTAAACAATTGATCTTCTTCTTCATCGTGTGCCCCATCCTTTAAGAACATTGCTTCATCCTTTAAGAACTGTAGACAACATATATTTTAATAAATATATCTAATTATTATACAGGGCAAGTCAACGAAATCAAATATAGAAAAATGGTGTATTTAAAAATTAAAAAAAAAAACTTTGTCAATAGATATTAAAACAAATCCGAGAAAGGTTATACATAACATAACATTTTCTATTATTTTTAGAGTACTAAGTACGACTACTTTTTTATAATGTCAGAATGTCAGCGTGCTCCAACCACTTTCTGTCAAAAACTGCAGCAAAAATTTTCGTATTATGAGACTGAAGATATATGCGAACTTGTTTCGAAACCTATAAAATCCAAGGTGGCAATTATCGGGGAGAAATATAAACTAAGATATGCTGCGAGAAATGTAAGTAAATTTAGAAACAGAAAATCTGTAAAAACTAAGTATTTTGTAGAACAATACTTTATCATCGCAAAGAAAAAATGAACAAGATATACGAAATGCCATCATCATTCTCTTTACTTTTACATACCTCTTTATTATCGGGTTCTTTCTGTAATATTTTATTACATATTATTTTATTTCGACTTTACTCGATGCTATATTTTATTTCAAGTTAAGAACGAAACGTTTGACTTATAAAGATCAGTTTTGCCAAAACTGTCAGGCATGTGTTGCTACTAGACTGTCGATACACGAGTCATTCTAATCAGAGCTGTATTTAGCCCTGTATAGATGTAACTTAATTTCACTAATAGATGGATACGTATAGTTGAATACATAATAATGCATTATAAATACTTTTTTCTTTAATAGACAGATATAGATATATAATTATTATAGGTCTGATAAAAATAGTTAAATTTTACGATTGTTTAACATTACATGTTTATGACCGCTTAAGATTAGATTTAACTAAAAGATAAAAAACAAGTGCAACTTTTATTTCAATTGGATGTAAATAATAACAGCAATTAGGCTTTTGCCAGACTATCACTTACATACTTTTCGGATTTGAAACTTTGTGTCCACCGATTTTCACACTATCACATAATTTACTCATTGCATATTAACATCGTCGTCATCTTCTCCATCATATCTATTACTGTCATCGCTATTACTGTCATCACTATCAACCGTCACATTTGTTACTACAAGATCAATATCGTCCACCAACTCATCAATAACCCAAAATTTTTGCACTTCTTTAATAGCAAGTTTACAATAGTTTTTCTAGTTGTCAAAGTGACTGTTACTATACCAAATGCATTTCTTGAAATTGTTCCATTGCGGCGGTCTTAAACTCTTTGTTGTGTGAGGCAATATGTCTTTTGACTTGACTCAATACCTTTTCTATTGGATTCAACTCACAATAGTATGGAGATAATCTCAGACATGGCAACATTTTTCTCTTTGCGAGTTATAGTACAATGACCACTAGAATCCAGTATATTTGATCACGCGAATTCAACAAGAAGTAAGTAAAGCATTTTAAAACCCCATTTTTTCAGTCGGACAGTCTGATATTAGTATGATATTAATCTGATATATTTGTATTTGAAGTCTGATAATTATATTTTGAATTGTAATTAAAATCTTTGCTAGTGTAAATAAAAGTTTATTTTGAGTGTTTTTGATTTCTAAAAAAAGTGTTTTTCAAAAGAACATTCATAATTTGCGCACCACATCGATTTTATATTTTATGTATCCTTTTTTTGTATTGTGTATGTATTTACGATTTCCATAAGCTCTGATTTTTAATGATCTTCAAAAAATATATCTTTCTCTAGCAACCATGTCTTAATTTGATCTTTATGAAAAGCTTGTGTCGGAATCACTTCTTCTCTCCTCGAATGGTACGAGGCAATGTCCATCACCCCAACAGATTTCTCTGGAAGATTAGGAAGCAGATTTTCCTTAAACCGTTGTTCAAATATAGGACCATCCATGTCATCATGATAGTCCGCTGTGTTTTTTTTAGCTAAAAACCAAAATGCAGCACATTCCATAAAGCCCAATTCACTACATGCATGCACTATTACAAATCGGGGACCTTGTTGTGTCGGCTGTTTTAGGCCTGTTGACAATAACTTAACAAACGTACCCCTGGTTAAAGTCACTAGAAGATCCTTCCATTATTTGGAAACACTATGTCCGACATTTATCCAAGTTTCATTCAAATAAATGACGGTGTAACCTTGGGAACTAATTTTTTTATCTCACGCAAATACTGACGCCTCCATTTCAGAATATCGGACCGTTCCTTCATGGTCGAATTAACTCCTCGTTTGCAAAAAATAAAGTTCATTTTATGAATTGTTCTCCACGTTGCAAAATCTTGTTTTTTTTAACCAGTTCAAAAAATTTGTTCCATGTTGGCGCTAAATTTTTAAAGAAAAAACTACGCGAAGCCGCGTATGAACTACTGTGTTGTTAGTGAATTTTGTATTGTTCGTTCTACTTTTGGTACGTTTTCTTGTTTTTTTTTTACCTGGCCTTAGTCTTCCTTCGGCAGTTTCTTTGCGTATTTTAGAAATAGTACTAGAACCTACTCCCGACTCAAAAGTGAAATAAGTTATATTTTTTGACTACGCTGTTTGGCCAGTGTATATCCACATATACGTAAAAATTAAAAGCAAAATATCGTGAACAGAAGTAATTTTTATTTTAATGACACCAATATTTATAAAGTTAGTAAGTAAAGAACATAATAAAGATAACTTAATATTGTATGTGAGAATACAAGTTATGAATTAAAGTGATTATGTAATGAATATAAAAGTAAATTAACATAAAAATCAAAATTGATACAGATTATTTCCTCCGCGCAAGCCATCCTGCAAGGAAAAATATTTGGAAAACGAGGTCCAGGAAGAAGAAGAACATCTTTCTTAACAACCTTATATCAAGTTTCTGACTGATTCCTGAGGAATCGCTTCTCACTCTTCATCTAATGAAGTTTTTTGCTCCGTCACTGTCGCTGGTACTGGATTACAGACCCAAACCCTACGCTTAAGTTCATCCCATAGATGCTCGATGGGATTCATATTTGGACTCAATGGAGGCCAATCCATTGTTGTTATATTGGTGTTGGCCAGGTAATCTTTCATAATCTGCGCTGTGTGACTTCGAGAGTTCTCATGCATTAGCATAAAGAAATCGCCTATGTAGCCGGCATAAGGAACAACATGGTCTTGGAAAATATCCGTAATGTAACGATCCGCTGCCAAACCCCCTCAGCAACCACCACCGGGCAGGAACACGAGCTCTGTTTTTTCTTCTAAAGATATACCACCCCAAAACATATACGAACCACCTCCATAGCTCACTGTTTCGACACTGCAGCACTGGGCAAATCGTTCTCCAAGCCTCCGATAGACGCGTCGTCTTCTGTCATTGTTATACAAGCACAGTCAACTCTCAACAGAGAATAAAACTCTGCTCCATTGGCCAAGGTCCCAATTAACGTGTTCTCGGGCAAACTGAAGTCGAACTTGTTTCTGACGTGCATTCAATTTGTACTCTAAGTTAGTTCGTCTGGGAGTCAAGGTGGCAGCCTTAAGTCTTCTCCTAACTGTCCACTGAGCGAATCTGGTCGTCGACTGCAGCTATCGGTCTCCTGATATCGACGGTAAGCCCTTAAGACTTCAGACTGCGTCATAAATAGGCGACCGGCTTCAGTCCTCTGACTATAGCCCTCTCGTAATAATGCAATTCTCTGGGCCGCCTTCACTGGTAAGGTATCAATTTGTAAAATGTTAACTGACTGTACTTTGAAGTCATCGAGTTTAGATTCTAACTCGATGTTTGAAGTGTACACAAACGTCATCGTTTGACAAGTGACTGAGACGACCACCGACAAATTCATAGAGGTCTACATTACATAGAACACGCCCATTTTTTGCATTAGTTGTTTTAATTCAAAGTGACAAAACATAAAATTACTAAGATAACCTACAATTCATCAAGTGAGTCGATTTTTTTGCTCGCAAGTGTACATCGAGTTAGAATCTATGGAGATGGCATCACGTGACTAAAAACGACCTCACTTCGGCCATATCGTTAAGATTGTTTTGACACTTTTGACAGATCGTATATGTTTGTTTACGTTTGTTGTTTTTCGAATATTTTTAGTTTTATAATACTTTTATAGAAACTGTAATAATATATTGTGATAGTGCATAATAATGGTTTCTTGTTCTCAACGTAGTTGCAGCAGCAGAAGCAATGTTAATAAAAAATCTTCAGGAATAACGTTCTACAGGTTAGTATACAAATATGTAAACAAAGTGATGGCCCGTACTTCAGAAAATAAATTAATAGTATTCATAAAAATCTTATAAGTAAGGTTGATCGTGCTATTCTTGAGAATACTCAAATATCTTCATCCTTAATATCTAAAAATTTCTTATTAACTACTGCAACATAATTATTTTTATTTCTACACAATATTTCCATTGTGATATTCGGCAGATATTCAATTTTGTTTTTTTAATAATAACTTTTCTAACTTTATTAATTGAACTAAATTTTTAAGTGTCAGTTAATTTGTAGTTATCAAATATATAAGTTGTGAAACGAACGTATTTCTTTTATTTCATACCGTATATTTATTTTACCCTTTAAAATATTATGTATATTATTATCTCTTTCAGATACAACTTTTTATTTGACTGTATTAATTTATCTTTATGTATAATATGTCGTGTTTTTAGTGTTTACCGCGGGGTAAATAAATCATAGTTTATTAAAAATGTATTGCACTTTTTTAGATTATGATTAAACCTTCTGAATAACTAGTCATATTTGTATAGTAGTTTTAATATTATTGAGTCCGGCCCTGATCCCACCGCCATATTGGTATGATCGTTAGCCACACCTACTGACGCCGTTTTTAATTCACACGTTAATATGCTCATAGCTTCTCCATAGATTCTAACTCGATGGTAAGAATAAATACTTTAACGAAAATTAAAGATAATAAAATAAAATTGAAAGCTGTAAGCTGTAAACAAACGGAAGATCTGTCATTACTTTTAATAGTATTAACATTGCGGAATTAAGCTTCGTTTATTTATTTTGTTTATGACACCCCGCGATGGTGTTAAAATAAATGATTGGTTAAAGTCTTCGTGAGCGAGATAGGCTGTCGTTTCTCTTTATTAACTGACTGGGGTCAAAGTGATGGGAGAAATTTCCAAGGTTATACCGTTATACATATAAGTTTTCGGGGTATGGATAATAATTATTAGTTTGTAATGACCATGATCATACCATGATTCTAATGGCATGTTGTATTCTCACCGAAAAACAATTAACCTGTTGTTAATATAATTAAAATATTATAAAATTATCTTTTGTAGATAATATTTATTTAATTTATTATATTTATGTAATTAAATTTATTTTTCCTACTTTTCATCTCTTGTCTTTGATGGGCACTTCTGGTCAGTTACGTTAGGAAACATTCATTTTAATTCATTTCTGTGGAAAAGAAAATACAAATACTACCCTGAATCGTGCTTGTTAACATGAAACGCTCTATAGTAGAAATATGTCATCTGCGTACACAGTATATTGCTAATAAAGAATTCTTTAGCAATATACTGTGTCTGCGTACCGCAGATTACTAGTTTTTCTGCCTCCTATAGTGATTCCTCGCTACCACTCCTCTAGTTCTTGCTGCATTCTATATTCAGAATATGTGTTGCAGATAGTTCTTATTATTCAAGATATAATAATATAATCAACAGTTAATACCGTTTACCAGTATTTTAGGACCTGCGACACAATTTCAGATATAAGAAATATGGAGTTTGTGGAAAATAAACTATTTGGACCACAAATACACTTTTGGCCTATGATAAAAAATACGATCTTAGCTGCACCGTTTGGAGAGATAACAAAGCGTTTATACCAATCAGGAATTTTTACTAATTGGTAATATATAATATATGTATTATAGATCACATTCTTTTTCGCTTTTCGATCTCTATTTGAGGATTATATTTTAAAATTTGTTCTAGGATGAATAGGGAAATAGAATACTTTGAACCGTTGAAAGGGAAGAAGAAATCAAACAAGAATATAAAAATATTTGTCCTTCAAGATATGTATCCACCACTAGCACTGCTTTTAATAGGGCTTAGTGTGGCTGCAATGATCTTTGTTAAAGAGAAACTGTGTAAAATATAATGTCAATAAAACTTGGATGATTGGAAACTAAAGAGAAATTTAGGGAGACTTGTAATCAGAAAAAATAACAGAATTAATGTAAAAACTTATTTTATTTATTTTTTTTTATTTGATTTATAGAACCTTAAACACAGCCTTTACAGAGTTATTATAATATGTATGTACTTAAAACTTAAAAGGGATAATTTATCATTTTACGTACCTACAGCTACGGTCACTGAATAGTTTACACTTTTATTTGTAAAATCACAGTGTCGTACGAATTTCCTAAATGTCAAAGCGCTTGTCAAAAATTTCGCGCATATTTAAAAATAAAATAAAAAGCTATTAAACGCGTCCAAAATGCCTAGAATGCATTTGAATGACGTGCAAAAAAAAAAGAGAAATTCCCAAACTCGAAGAAGGTTGGTCACTAAGGCAAGGTGCTGCAGAGTTGAACGTGAGCCATGCATGCATATGGAAAATCAAAGATGGTATCATTTTCACTGTACAGACGGTTGACTGGTTCAAGAGGGCAGATCTTTACAGAACGACAAGATGAGATGTTCGTAGATTATCTGAGAGAAACTCCATTTGCCATCATAGCTCACAAAGCTAGCGAAGAGACGAAGAGACAGCGGTTCCGGGCAGCATTCGCACTGCACTGCACTGGATTAAAGCAAGTAAATTAATAAATTGTACAGCTGAAAGGAAACCTTTTTTGACTGAGGATCACAAGAGAGACGAGTTGCATTTTGTAATGAATACATAAACGTAAAGACAACTTTTGGTCTAACATTGCATGTTCCGATGAACAAGTGTTTCAGTTATATAGCAATAGTTGAATGAGAGTTTATAGGCCGAAAAATTAAAGGTTGCTCGGTACATGCGAGAAGAATTGTTCCAGAATAGTTGGAAGAAACTCATGTTAATATTCTTCCGTGATCTTCCCGAAGTCCAGACCTTAACAAAGAAATTACAAAGAAATTTGACAAAGAAATTACATGAAAGAAACCTTAGGCTACGTAATACAATTGAACTGTGGGAATCAATTGAGCAGGCATGGGAGGAGCTTGTGGAATATAACATAAGGAGATTGCTCCTATCTATAAATAGGAGATTTCAAACTTGGCAATTATGTTTTTGGCATTAATGCGGCTTCTACTTAATATGAATTGTGTTACTGTTTACCACGATTTAATATAAAATAGATTTAAAATAAAATGGATATTTTTAACCCAGATTTCCTGATTTTCGTTATTAAGATCATAATTCATTTTATTCAAAAAACTTCTTTTTATAATGTTCATTTTGTTACACTTTATAAAATAGATTTATTTTGTTTTGGTTTTTAAATTTTAATCAACCTATTCTGGGCCCGTCACTGGTCAATAACGTCAGTTAGAGCATGATACTATGACTAACAAGATAGGGGTCCTGATTCTAATTGAGATTTCGACTCAAAACATGTCGAAATTAATATGGCGACGTCGAAATGCGACTTTGCGAACCTTGTGGATTTCAGCTGAACTAACCAAACGACGTCACTAGTTTTCGACTTATCGAAATTAATTTCAACCACAAGAAAGTGGTTGAAATTTCATTTCGAGTCGAAATTAATCTGACATGACTGACTGGACTGGGAGAAGTGAACTTAGGTTCAGTTTAAGTAGGCGGTGTTTTGATCCTTGCAAGGAAAACTGAGGCAAAAAGTATCAATATGGCTGTGTTTTACGGACATTTGCTAGTTTTGGAGGAATTAGAGAGGTTAGATATCCGACGTTCATAACGGAGGATAAGAAGAATGTTACGGGATACTCAAAATTCTTTTTCACTAAGTGATGCTCAATTTAGGCAGCAATTCCGGCTTAATAAACAAGCTGCAAATTATTTAATAAGGGTATTAGAACCATATTTGGAAGAAGGTGTTTATGCCTCTAGGATACCCAAAATGTTTAGGGTTAGTATTACTAAGCTGCAGTAAATTTAAAAATATATTAGAATATAACCACTAAGTCAAATCTTAGTGGTTATAACTTAAGGATCTCCCACATCGCCTTTTTTTTTCTTGCCATCTTTTCTTTCAATTCAAAATATAATTGAGAATGGCCAATATTTATGATTTAACAACTCAAACAAGAAAAAAAAGACCGTAGACAAGCGTAGTGCAGCCAATAAACAACAGGGCCAACCCAAATTTTCAGCAGTATCAAAATGATAAAGTAAATATCCCCAGTTTTAACTACAATCGAAATGAATGAGAATCGCTAGCGATTGCGACTGTCATGGCGTAGTCGCTTTTAAATTTCGACATCGAAATGAAATAGAATCAGGGCCAGGATCTTCTAGCACAAAATCGGTCGTGTTCGCGCATGCCGTCATTGGAGAGTAGAATTTGAATTCTTGTTAAAGTTAAATGGGATTTTTTATGCATTCCGTGATGAAATTATTCAATTAGCAAAATAATAATATTAAATAAAGGTTTAATAATTACAATAATCGTACACAAAAGGATATCTCCAAACTATTGATTAAAGATTATTTATTGACACATACAAAAAACTGACATTACGAACGTGCAACTCTCCAATTACGTCACAACTTATGCGCAATATCTTATCTTCTTAATCATAGTATCAAAGAATATAGACGCTTATAAGCGTCTATATTCTTTGATAGTATCATGAGTTAGAGGTAAACTGTGCGTTTAAACAAGGTAAAAATTAAAATATTGAATACTTGGTGGGATTCCTATTGTAAAAATTAAGAAAATCATCTACTAGAAATGTAAGGGTATAAACTATTCAATTGCCGCAGGCGTACTTATAATTTGTCCAGTCTTCAGAGCTTTAGTCTCTATAAAAGATACAAACAAACTGAATGAATTTTGCTATGGATGTTAATTTTGGGAACCCGAAAAAGAAACAAAGGAGGTATTATTGTCGTTTGGTAACATTTGTAAACTTATTGTCGGCTATAAATAAATAATGGTTTTTATTTTTTTATATAAATAATATTTTTATGTAAATATTAACTTTTATTACCAACTGCAACATTTCTTGAATTTACTGCAGTTAATATCATGTACTTACATTTGTGTACTCACAGTTGTGTCACATGCTATATTAAAATTAAAATTAATGTATTCTATATGTAGCTTACTATTTATATTTATACAATTGTTAAATATTGTTTTGTTTGAAAATATTATTTTAAGTCTCATGTACAAGGGGTGCTACTTTTATAGTAGCTCTACTTCAGTGAATTGTTATGTTTATTTAGTATTTAGTATGCTTTTTGTTTGTTGTAATCTATGTAAGCTTCCTAAATAAACATTATTATTATTATTATTAATGATTTAGAGTTACATGAGCATGAGTTAGAGTTTACTATAGTCTTCTTGTTTATTATTTGTCTGTCATAATATTCCTACCCAAGACGAAGGAGGAAAAGCAACGTGTTCTAGACTGAACGTATGTGTCCATACTCCCTTTACGATGTACTCATACGTTATATAGAGGTCACCGAATGTGCAGAAAGCAACACATATCAGATAATACTTATTTTCAACTTAATATGGGCTCATCCTTATCTCCATTATTAGCAGATATGGAGATCCTCCATGTTCATGGAGGATTTCGAAAAAAGCACTGTACACAAAAAAGACAAATAACCCACAGTATGGTGGATATATGTAGATGATGTGTTCTCTATTTGGCCTCATGGACCAGAAGCATTAAATAAATTACTGATAAGACATCAACAATAAAGAAGAGTCAATCAAATTCACCATGGAAAAACAAAACAATAATTCACTTCCTTTTCTGAATATGCTAATCACAAAAGAGGACACAGGATATGCAACCCATGGTTCGTAGACTTACTATGGTTGCCTCTTCCGCCTAACCAATGAACATTAAGCCCGAAACTATACTCTCGTGACGTAATTCTTCCCCTTCAACCAATCAACACTGCAATCGACCGGCCCTCTACATTCAGTTTCAATCGCGAATAAATGGGTTTTGTATTCTTGTGTACTCTGGTGACGTAACTCAAGCATCCCCACCCCAGTCGGAAAAGGCAACCGTAGTAAGTCTACAAACCGTGTAGGCAACCAAAGTTTACAGAAAATCAACCCACACCAACAGATATTTAAATTACCACTCAAACCACAACGTAAACATTAAAAAAAGAAATCATAAAATCACTATATGTATCATATACTTAATTTTCTCACATTTTAAACCTTACTTGGGCTTCTACAAACATTTCAAAATCAAAAGTAGCTAAATCGATCCAGTCGTTCTCGAGTTGTTATATGTATGTATATTACCGTATACCGCAAGGTTGCTACAAGCGTCTCGGTCACGAATGAGATCATTTCGGGACCGTGTAAATTATTTTTTTACATTTTCTTAAGTCCACAAAATAATATTTTATTTTTTTCAACAATCAGTTATATAAGTTTCTTAGCGGCAATTTGTTCGAAATTGTTAAAACATTTAGCATTCGCCAAAATTTAGACTCAAATACGCTTTCACCAAAATGTTAACTGTCATTTTTGTAAAATGAATAACATTTACTTATTTAAATTTAGTAATTTATTTTTTGCTACATTAGACAAATTACTTTGACTATAACTGGCTGGGGTTACTATACAATCAAACCCAGAGGCTTAAAGACAATCGTATGCTTCATATTAACACGTTAAGCCCCATGTGCGTCAACTGGTGCAGAGCACGTTTTTATCACAGACTATGTGTACCAATTTAGCCTCAGTATGTTATCATGTCTAAGAGACTGTGGCCATGTGAGGGATGCAGTTTCTGTGTTGTTATATGGTAAATTAGAAAGGCCTGGTCTGTAAAAACGGAAATCAGTCTTGGTCCGGTAAAACCTGCCTCCAGTTTTTGTAGGTTAGGATTTTTGTTAACATTTGTATTTCACTGTGGTATCATCGTGTGCGACTATTGTATTAATTTCCTGCATTAGAAAATTATTCATATCTTCGTATAATGAACAAAAAAGGATTATCAGAAGATGGACTTCGTCGAATACTAGATTTTAGTGATCAACTTTATTCGAGCCGTCGTAACTGATTTCGCTCACAGTATAGATTGGTGTTTTGATTGTTTTCTTACTTTACAGAAAGGGGTGACGATGTTAGTAGACCAAGAAAGAAGTAAAAGTTGTATAAAAGAAGAACTTCCTCCTAATTTAGTCGATGATTTAGTTAATTGGTAAGATGTATTATTTGCAATTTTTTATTTTGTATTGATTTGTTGATTATTTGGAACGCAGAGAAACTGAAGGAATCGTCAACATAGACGATGTTAATTTAAGAGCAGATAAAATAATGTGGAAAGAAATAGATGGCCCGGAAGAACTACATAAATTTGAATTTACTGGTTGTCCAGGATTCAACATTGACGAAGATCAACTACATGGTCATGAAACGATTGATTTTTCCTTAGTATTTGTTGATAATAAAATTCAAGATTTGTTAATAACAGAAACAAATAGATATGCTTAACAGAAAGTAGTTGAGAGGATTGTAAATGAAACCAAAAAAAATTATTCGCTTTTGTGCAAATGGCAAGACACAGTTAGAGATGAATTACTTCGTTTTGACGTGACAACGTCTTAAATTAGGTTGTGGCTCGGAGTCACTCATGAAAAAGTGTAACGCC
The DNA here is from genome assembly GCF_040954645.1 of Diabrotica undecimpunctata. Classification (NCBI taxonomy): domain Eukaryota; kingdom Metazoa; phylum Arthropoda; class Insecta; order Coleoptera; family Chrysomelidae; genus Diabrotica; species Diabrotica undecimpunctata. Next base: position 35,792,614 of record NC_092803.1, read on the forward strand.
CGCTCACGTCTGTTACGATGAGTCACCGAACGAGAGAGAGGCCCGCCGGACCGGCGAATGCTTTGCGTCTCTCTCCCACTCAAACATGATCGGTCCGCTGCGCGCGCAGCACTAGAGAATTAGGCGCGTTGAATCGGTGCGTGCTTGTGTCTCTGTCTTTCTCGAGCGTTCTTGGCGTTGGAAAACCGAGAAAGCGTCATAATACAAGTTCACACGTGTGGTTAAAGTATCGTCAGCTGTGTCTGTAGTGAAAATGTGGAGTGCTTAGATTCGTCATTTACAACAACTACAACAATAAAGGTAAATAATTGTACACTAATATTTCATTATCGTAAACTATGATTGATTGATTAATTGTTAGATTGACACAAAAGTTGAGAAACTGAGTTTATAGGTTATGTCATACTATTGACAAATGTTGATAGTGTTAAGTAAATTATTAGTTTAAATCACTCTGCAATCAATTGTAATTCAGTCGATTGAGAAGAAACAGCGCGTATTGCTAGTCAAACATTTAAAATAACAAATTATATCCTCTAACCTGTCAAAACAGGGCGACCAAACAAACGAACTAAACCGACCAATCACCACGCGCGGAGTTAGAATTTAACTGTGTTTAGCAAGAATTTCAAATTCCAATTTTAGTAAATGTTTTAATTTTCAACTTTACCATTTACAATTACAAATTTTAATTAATTTCAAATTTATTTAGCAAAAATTTGAACCTTCGATCTGAATAAGTGTTTTGATTTTCAAATTGATTCTTTAAAATTAAAAATATTAAAATATATATAATCAGAAGTGAACGTTTCTAAGTCAACTACGTTAAAAGGAACAACCATCGACTTGACTTTCGCAAGACACATTACAGCAGAAACACTTCCTTTCATTTCATATTTCTCCTATCATCGTCCTATCCTCAACAAAATCACTCAAATAGAAATTAGTTAAGTTTGTATGTTAACATGTACAATGTTTTAGTAAACAAAATATATTTCTATAGTTAAAATTTGTGCAATTCTTATTTTCATTCAATTCCTTGTTTCTATTGTGCAATTTAATAATATTCATATCAATAAATATTCTACCGAGAAAAAGACGTTGTCACGTAAAATCTTCGCCCGTAAAACCGACTTTACAGGCAACCGATTTTTTTAGCATTTATAATGTGGATGGGATTAGACAAGAAACCAAAGTTGAGAGACTATTGGAGCAACAATTCACTTTATAAAAATGCGATTTCTCAAAGTTGCGGTTTTACCAGGAACCACAACAAGACTAATTCGTCCCACTGTATTATAGAAAAAGAGAATAGAGGAAAATGCACACTTTGCGCAATGAAAAAAGCTAAAAAATACATATATGTAGTCCATGCTGTCCCTCAATTACATTTATGTGCATTAAGTGTTTTTTGATACCCATGCAAGTAATGTTAAGAAGTTAATGTAACAGAATATCATAATATGTATATTTTTTGCAATATATTTTGTTCATGCATTACAAACTGTGTGAGACAACCTGGTGCACATGGTCTGTACTAAAAAACTGGATCTACTTTCATTGTCAGAAGGTGAAATGGTCATGCACACACAAAAATTAATATAATTTTGATGTTGGAAGTACAAAAAAATCCTTTAGTCCGAGACAAAGAGTGCGTTTGTGCTTTGGGGCTTAACGTGTTAATTGTAAATTAAAGAATTATTTGCTGGCAATTTTATCAAAAAAAAAATAAATAAATAAAATTGTATCAGTTAAGACTTAAATCTTTAAGGCTGATTTATAAACTTTACGTTGGCGTTCGCCGTTGACTTTGGCGCTGGCTATCATATGCTGCATTTATAAACTTTCGGTTGGCGTTGGCGTTAAAGATCATTTCTAACATTACATTTTTGATTTGGTATTATTAATTTTTGCTTGAAAATTAATACAATGGAAAATGAAAATGCTCGGCCTTTGTTAGGTGCAGTGGCAATTATACACGATACTTTGTATTCGAGCAGCACTGAGCCTTCGAAATAAAAGACAACGTCAATACAAACGGAGGCCCATTATTAACCAGAAAAGAAAGACAAGAGGTAATTTTAATTATCATACAAACATAAAAAACTGGGATATATAGCAGTTTTTTAAATATACCAGGATGCAGGTTCCAGTATTTGAAAAATTACTGCAAATGGTAAAACCAAAAATAAATGTAAACTATAGCTCCGATGGAATTTCTAATATATAGGGAATATAAATTAAATTCTAAACTATTTCACTTTATAAACACGTGGAAATACAAACATAAACAAATAATTTAGTTTGATTTGTTTGACAAACCTTGTCACTTTTTCGGTATCGCTATTGGCTGCAATGACAAAGATACAGTTTTTTTATGTTCTGTGATCGTGACTACAACCACAGAAGGGTTGGTGTATTCTGTGCTACAACCGCCAACGGCAAAAGATAAAGTTGGTTCATCTTGAACGGAACCGAACGCCAACGCCAACGATGTTTATAAATAGACATACGAGTTTTCCATTTGACCATGTTGTAACGCAAACGTCAGCGCCAACGTAAAGTTTATAAATCAGCCTTTTATTGTTGAATATTTTAGTCAATTGTAGATTATGATTTATAACTAGAAAGTTTTTAATCAAAATTAACACTCTCCTTACTTAAGATTATTCTTCTTTTTTGAAGTAAAAAGTTAAGTTTACTTCAGCTATCAATAAGGTGTGGTATAATATCAACATTTTTAAACTTAATATTCTCAAAACAGGCTTTTGGCGATTGCGCTCTTCCTAACCGGAACACCTCATATTTGATAAAAGCTGTTATAACGGTATAAAGTATAACGAGAAAGGATAAATTGGGACAGGAAGAAATGTAAGGAAGGTTTATTCCTTTTAGCAGTACAAGTGGATTGGATTATTAGGTATTATGTATTAAAAACAATTTATAATGTTTAATTTATTTTTTATTTTCAATGAAATACATAAAAATGAAACAAAATGCTTAAAGCTAAAAGTATCAAACTATTTCTCAAAATATTATAGTTCGTAATAAACGGTTTAAAATCTATTTATATAAAATATATGCATGACTACAAGATTTACGAGAAATATTTGATAAACTGTGCCCTCTTAAATGCCATTTTATAAAAATACACGTAATTCAGTCATAATGAGTATATTCCAAGCATAGTGTAGGTAATGTACTGTGCGCTCAAGTCAATTTACTTTCAATTTTACAATACATTCAGATTTTATTTGGTGATATTTTTAAAAATTTTTTTGTTAGAAAAAATTTCAGTTCTGTTTATTCAATTTCACTATTTAGGAAAAGAAGTTTCTCACTTCATAAATAATAACAAATACGTAATTCTTCATATGTCATTTTCATGGAAGAAAGTAGCACGTAACGAAAAAAAGGTGTAATTGGTTATATTCATGAAAAAGTGTCACCTGTCGATTGCCAAACGCTATTTTCATACACATATTTGGACATTTTTTAACGGAGCATAGGATTTTTAATACAATTACTGAGATTTTCTAATTTTCAATCAACCAGTGTAAATTTTAATACAACGTCGTGATGTGTTATAATTAATATGTTTGTTCCACTGGATTGCTGCTCTTCTGCGATTCGTAGCAGCGTATTTGGCATGCGCACGCCGACAGTGTTGTTCAGTCTACCGATTTTTTCTGAAACTGCACATGTTTGTGCAGATAATAATGTTTTATTAACAAAAATTTTGTTTGTGTTCATTAGGTATTGGTTAATTTATACTATAATACATTTATTATTCCAAATATTTTTTATCATTTAAAAGGGTGTATATGATATATCGAAATCTACCGATTGTTGCCGAAGGTATCTACTAATTGGGAAGCAGTCTCAAGGAACGTCACTGGCCGAGCAAATGAAATACCTTTGCTTCTCATTATATGCCCTAAGCTGAAATTAACCATGTTTCTAACCATGTATACAAACGAAGAAAAAGTACAAATTTTAACATGGTATTTTGGGGGCAACTCGTACCGTAACATTATAAATTGATTTATTTGTTCCTATGAAGATCACACAATCAACTATTAGTCGTATTATGAAAAAATTTTAATCGTTTCGTTGTATACAAAACTGTCGAAAATGTACGGATCTACAGCGGGAGAAAACACTCAACGAAGTTCGGCAACATAGGGAAATTGATGTTTGTAGTGTTGCTGAAACTAGTGATCCTTGTTCAAGCAAATCCATTGCTGAAGAAGTTGACATGAATGATAGGACTGTCAGGAATATTTTGAAACGAAACGGTTATCGTTGTTTTAAAGTTTTAACTACTCAAGAGTTATTCGCCGAGGACAATTTCAAATGCATGGAATATGAATATTTTTACAGAATGTTTTGTTTACCGATGAATCGACATTTTCGTTACATCGGAAACATATTTCTTCCGTCATACGATCTTGGTCTCGGCATAATAAACACTTGAATATTCCAGTACGAAAGCAATATCCCAAAAACTTCTTTTAAATAATTGATGGATTCGACCGTTACTTGATGGAAATTCATTTTATGTAACAATAAAACACTGAAAACTTTGTTTTCAAAACTTCCACAAAATTTATTTTAAACTCTTATTACTACAGCTGTTTCGGCTGATTGCCTTTCTCAAGAGGTATTTTGGGGTTCATTTTGTATTGATGGAAATTTAACGGGCAATAGATATTTAGAATTGTTGCAAAATCAATTTTTTCCGGCAGTTCATTTACAACCTGTCAACTTTGATGATATTTGACTTTTTATTTTTAGAAATCTACTTTTTTGAAGCCATTTTGACAATGAAACAACAATTTTGTTTAGTTAAATAATATTTTTAATTCCATATCAACGTAAAAATGTACATTTTTGACGAATTGACATGCACTCTAGCTGTGTACCATTTTTACACTGACATTGTTCGGTGCACTGGTGGCTAGTTTTACGATACGATGATCGTTTGCATTTGCGAAGGTGCGGTAGTAGAATATCGACTGGAGAGGGACTCCAGTCGAACAAATTAATTAATTATAAAACATCGCGACGTTGTATTGAAATTTGTACTGATTAATTGCAAATCAGGGAATCTCAGTTATTGTATTAAAAATTCTATGGTCCATTAAAAAAATTACAAATCTGTATAGTGCTACACATAGACATACAGTCCATCTAATTTACAAACCGTTGCACGTCATCGGCGTCATAGCCCGTGACGTCACATGATACCAACACGAAATATTTAGGCGGTAGGTGTGTTCTTTTTTAGAATCACTTTGCCGAGTACACTGGCATTGCAGCCACTAGACATATTTTATTATATACGCGTAGAACTAATATTTAAAGATTTCTATTAATGTTAACTTAAAGAAATAGACAACAATATGTTTCATTTAATTTGTATAAATCCATTATAAAGCTTTTTTATGAAGAACATTTGTTCGAACACACTGTAACTGTAATCGAACGAAGATGAAATTTTGGCATAAATTGGTAACACTTATTTGACAGTTGCGGTGTTGACACTTTTTGTACTTTATTATTTTAAATTTTAAAGTGAATACCTCTTGTTTTATATTTTTACCTATTTAATAAAATCTGTTCTTTTTAGAACAAAATTAGTGTGTTTTATTTCAAAAATGTCACGTAAGAATTTAAATAGTCATTGTAAAGAGTATAATAATAATTATGTGACCTATTTGATTTAAAATGGATTCAGGATTTTTTATACTTTGGCAACTATGTCAACTTCGATCTCTGACGTAGATAATGACGTGCAACGGTTTGTAAATTTGTAAAGATGGACTTTATATATTAACATAGACTGAACAGTTAGAGCTAAGTGACGACACCATCTTTTTTTTTCGTTGTTCTATGTGTCACTGTCTTACACCAAGTAAGTACTGTAGCGTCTTTTTAGATCCGAGACTGATCGAACAAACGCAAGAGATCTTGTCGTCAGTACGCGCGCCTGTATGCTCGGTCTATGTTAATTATATACGTCTATGGTACTACATATCAGTATTAAAAAATGAGTAAATATCCCTAGATTTCTCTCTCTCTCTCTCTCTCTCTCTTCCTCGACCTCACTGTCTCTCTCTCTCTGTCTATCTCCCTCTTTCTCTGTCTCTCTCTCTATATCTCACTAAACTGTACTAATTTTAAGAATTCAGTCCTACTATGCATCAATAATAAAACTAATAAATCCTGAATGAAAATAAAAATCGGGACGTAAATGTTCGTAATACATCACTACTAAGCTGTAAAATATTCTAAAAAAAGGATGATATGAGCAATGGCGAATAAACAATTCCATTGAGCGTATATATAAATTTCTATAATATATTTATTTAAGCTACAAAATAGTTTCTTAAGCAATGTTGTGATGACATCTGCACTTAATAAGGCCACTTTATCACAGGCGATATTTTATTTTGTATTCTCTTTTTTATATAGAAAAAATATAAAAGAGAAAAAGAACACAAAACGTAATAAAAAAGATAATACAAAACAAGAATTATAGGCGTAACATTTTAATATAAATCATCTCTTATATAATTATATTGCAACTAAATCAAATATGCAGACTACATGTTGCAAAAAAATTCTTTGTACACACATTCTCTCAATAGATGAAATGTTGGGAATAACAATGGAGTCAAACTCAACAGCTTCGTGTGGTACTTTCATACATCAATGTTATTCAAAACGTTAAAAATAATGTGTGATATTTGATAAAAAAATAATTGATTCGTTTTTTATAATTGGGAGGTCCCGTGGCAAAAAAAGTGTAGACTAAGTAAAAAAGTAGAATAGTAGTACTGCCAACAACTTAATAATCTTAGCAAACCTTCCTAAGAACTTGATAACACGGATTATTAGTTTACGGATTTAAGTACGGTAAAAGTATATGAAGAGATGTTAAAGGATCTAAATAAAAGATTCAATTTACAATAATACTATGACCTAAAGAGAGAAGTGGAAGAACTTGGTGGAGCCATTTAGACACACGACGGACTAACTAACAGGCCACAGGTTTCTAGAGAAAACTAGCTTGAAACATTCAAGACTAAGGCCACCGGAGCAAAGAGAACGATCAAGCGGCATATTATAGACACACATTCAGATAAAAAGATGAAATAATTTGACTGTACACGTATGTGAGTTCGATTTAATTATCTGCGCACCAGTCAAGAACGAAAAATTTTATGATACCGGTGCAAAACTTGAATTTTTGGAAACAGACACATTATTCACTTACAAAACCTGTCACAGGTATTTAATATAGATGCGGAACAAAAAAGTAGACATGATACAAGATCATCACCTTACATCAGTTAAAGTACACCTGAAAATAGTAGCTGTGTCAGGAAAGGAAACAGGAAAGGCCATGATCCAGAAAAGAATATCACGACGGAAATTAGCAGAACAAGAACAGCAAAAACGGAAATACAGTGAACTTCATGTTTAAACAAAAAACGTCGAGAAGTTCTTTAGGAAAAGCTATTATTCAATTGTTAATTGTATATAATAGGCAGCTGCCCGCTAAGTATGCTGCCAAAATAAATTAAAAATGCAAGAGGAAAGAATGTGACATATAAAAACAAATAAATGAAAAGACTTAGGCAATACTTCTTAAAAATACTTAAGAGCAACTAGCTACGATCAACTCAAGAATGACACGAATGCCAGATTCCGCAAAAGCATTGAAAGGCAATAGATAACCAGGATAACCAATAGGAGATAGATAACCAGTGAATGTCTACTCGCAGAATGACAGAAACGCGGCAGATAGAAAATAAAATTCATAGTTTTATAACGTGTCTCTGTAATATCAATTTAGTATGATGGTATGACAGGACCAGGAATACGGAGAAAGGGCAACTCTCATAAATATGCAAGTCCAGGTACACGAATTGGTGATAAAAGCATCGAACATTTAAACAAGTCCTATACTAGAACCCTTGGAGACAGCATTCGGACACAAAGAACAATCTGATGACCACTTTGTGCAGAAGGACTGTGTCCAACATGGCGACAAGGTAAAATATGAGTTGATAGTAAGCGAAAGCGTTGATCGCAGATAGAGACCAATAGAGGAACTTTATATATTTATTTAACACATGATGATGATAAGTCTAGGATCTCACAGCATATCCAAACTGAAAAAAAAAAAAAAATAAAACGATGGTAATATCAATCGACAGGCAATTCGTATGCTCATTTGAGCAATGAGTAAATGAAAGAAAAAAACGAATAACCCGTTACGCTAACGAACGAATAAGGAGCTGCACTGCAAAAGAACTTACGAAACACATTTAACTTTGTTTCTGTTTAATAAGATGGGTATCTACTATACCACTATACGATGAAGAGCTGGACAGAGGAAAACTTCAACCTCATGATGAGAGCACAACACCAGGAAAAACTAAATATCGATCTAAATAATCCATAATCACGATAACATCATCGGATCAAGGATGTTCCTGTCTTATATCCAATCCTTCAACGATTTAATTGTTTAGTATAAATATGTTATGATTTATACGACGTCTGTCCCAAAAGTACACGACCTTCATTCAAAACTTCATGCCAAAATATTCCAGCAATCTGCAGCGAAGTAACTCCACACGAACTGGCTATATACCTTAGTTACTTCAAAAGCCCTTTAGAGATGAATGTGTGAGTAAACACACAGATAAAAGTATAGTTAAGTAGATGTAAAAATTGCCGGATAGATGATTGTGATCAGTGGTCTGGTCGGCCTTCCAGCACAAGACCGAAAGATATCGACCGTGTGATAATTGTGATTCCGAAACGTTATGTTTATAGAATTATAACCAAGAATATGGGAATTACTCGCGTTTCTGCAAATACAATACAATATCTAGGACACGTAATGATGGGACAACGATATGAAATGTTAAGATTGATAATACAGGAAAATAAGAGGAGGAAGGAATATAAGAACAAGGAGAGTGTCATGGTTGAAAAATTTAAGGGACTGGTTTAAATGCAGTTCAATAGAACTCTTCGGACCAGCGATACATAGAGTAAAGAAAGTGATAAACTTCAGATTGGTAGATGGCACTTAAAAAAGAAGTGCAAAATGCATTTCAAAAGTGTTAAGGTTAAAACAGTTAAAGATCGCTCAAAAGTCGCACTACATAACTTGGAAATTATCGCTAATGATGCTTAAAAAGATCATTACCGTCTTCAAGCCAAAGGAAGCTTCGATTTTAACGTCCATGTCTGTTTTTTCATTCAATTATGACGGTGTCCGACACCATGAATACATTCCAAGAAGTAAGACAATAAAAGAATTTTACTTTCGACGTTTAAAAAGATTCTGTGGAGTAGTTACAAGAAAACTACACCAGTATTGGTAGAGGGGCTGCTGATTTCTTTATTGCGATAATATGTTTCGTGTTTGCAAAACTGAAAAGCTAGAGTAAAACTTAATTTCACAACTGCAGTTGTGAAAACTGCTTCAAGAACTTTAAGTGTTGTTAATCGAATTGGGATCACTTGCAACGGTGACCTGAGCTGGATGACGAAGGATAAAGTATTGCATAGTTATGAACGAATGTCTGATACTTTTGAGATATAACTCGTATATAATATTAAAGCAACCATACTATGGTTTTAGTGGAAAAGTATTTGTATTGACTGAGCTGCCAAATTAGCTATAATATTAAATCGTGCTTCCCATTATTGATAAAAATCTTATGCAACAAGTTGTCTGTTATACATTTTAGCAATTAAAACATGTTTTTTCACTAAAAACTAAAAAAGTTGATTTTGATTCGATTAAAAAAAATTCAATTAAAAACGCTAAAATCTACTTCCTTTACTTTCTAAAGTTATGAAAGAGATATGAAATCTCTTTTTGTTTCTCTTGCGATCTAGTATGTGACTTTTAAAGTTTCTGTCTATTTGTGTCATCTACATTTCGGGCAACAATGAGAAATCAATTAAAAGTGATCAATATCAGTCAAATATTTTTCTAGTGCTAAAACTGTTCACTATACAACCATAAATATTCTTAAGTATGCTGAAATATGAAATATGTAAAGTATGCTAAGTAAGTATGAGAAAAATGATTTAATACAAAAAAATGCATCTCAAGTTTATTGACAATTTTCTTAGAAAAAAGTAGATTTCGGTTTTTTATTTGTAAAAAAAAACTAATATAAATAAGCTGTACGGATATTTCAAAAACATATTTAATGACAAAGGTACCATTTAAAGTATGTAAAAATAGAGCATGTTTATATATATAAAACAATAAAAATTCTAATTTCTCTTGCTATTAGAATTAAATTTATATATCAACTATTTATTCGAAATTTTCATCTGGAGATTTAGGAAGATAACAATTTAAAAAACACATAATATGATTAGAGTAACAAATCTAGAACTAGAATTAGAAGATTAACAATAAAAAGTAAGAATATCAAAAAAAAAAGATTAATAAATTCTTTTATATTTTAAACAATAATCATAATATCGAACTATAGTCTATTGGTAGCTTTGTCAATAAGTCGATTAAATAATTAAGACATTAATTATTAAATACTCGACTCCAATATTTGCAATTATTTGTGGTTTCTCCCATTTTAGTACAAATTACTTAAACAGAAATATTATTTTGAAAGTATACCACATTTAGTTAATTTTATTTGCATCGGCCACCATCATAGGCATAATAAGAATAGACTAGGCGTGGTGAGCAAAAAAGTGACACGCGGATCACTCAATCGGTGGTCTATATATCTCTCTTTAGAAGCGCTTGGGCATTACGCATATGTCGCTGTACTCTGTGCACCATACACCTCTGTGTAATCTGTACAACATAACCTGTTGATCGTGTTGCTTATAACTCTTGATTGATTTTTGGATTGAATTTTATATTCTCTTTTTTATATATAATGTAAAAAATTATTGCAAAATAAACTAACTGTGAAATAACAAAAACGTATATTATTTGCCAAAAAGATTTTATCTCAAGAGACAAAAGTGGCAGCTTCTTTAAGTAAATTTGTTTATAATGCATATAAACATTGCCAATAAAATTCTAAACTTTATCAATAAGATTGATGGTATAACTTTCTGATAGATATTTTCTCGAATATGAAAATATAAAATATAATTTTTATGTTTTGATATAGATTTCCTCCACAACAAGAAGCTAAAAAAGTGTGACAAAGTGATTATGACAGACAACTCAAAGTGAATCTTGTCGTTCCATCTCTATTCACAGAGGCCCATACCTGACTTAGGCTATCCTTATTATGTCTATTGCATGGCCACCATACGAAACCATAAGTCAAACGAAGAAATATCGATTCTAAAAACCTGGTAATTGTGGATCGGTGTTATAAATATACTGGTTCAATTATTATGACCACAGAAGATTCCAACATTGAATAATAAAGGAGTCAATCCAATTTACACTATCTAGAATAGCATAAAAATTTATAAATATTTTGTAATTATAGTAACACCGCCCATTCTTAGTAAATGAAATACAATTGATTTTAACTTACGTTTTATTGAAAATCTAAGAAGAAATCATGAAACTACAAGGGTAAAAGTAAAAGTTCTCGATCTAGCAATTAAAACTTTGTAATTGTATTTAAAAAATGCTTTTATATTTTAATATTATCCCTATTTAGCTCATATACACTTCCCAACAAAGTGTATCTATATCGCGCTTATATACATTATAACCGCAAACAGGTGCTACTATGATAGCATAGCTTATTCGGTTAGCTGTCTTATGATATTCTCAGTTTTTTTCGGTAATACACCATATTCAAATTATATCACTTTTTTAGCCTTTCTGTCATCTTCCACACCTCAACACTGTACAAAATACGCAGCACATAAGTATTCGAGTTCGTAAAAGTATATCCAGTTTAAGTCATCATAACACCTGTTTTATTTTGTAAAAAATACATCTTCCTTTATCGATCCGTGCTTTTTTTCCATTGACTGGTCCCAAACTTCATTTGGACTGCGTCCCAGATACTTATTTTTGCAGTCATTCAATTCAGTTCCGTTTATGTTTATTCTATTTGCCAATATCACTGTACCATCCGCATATGGTAAATTATTAATATGTTTACCGTATTTTTATGCCATCTGTTTTGTTTTCCATAACATCTCTGAATATTTCATGTGATATATACTAAACAGTAACGGGGACAGAATGCAATCCCGCTAATACTTCTTTCGATACGAATTGAATCAGTTATACCATTCAAATTTTTTTTATTTTCGCTTGTCTCCAGTAGATGTTTGAGATAAACCTTATGTTTTTCCCATAGACGTTACATGATTATAAAAAAGTTTTATTTAAAAATCGGGCTACATCGCAACAGAACGTTTTTATACTTACTAGTCCATCATCAATGCATTTATCAGGTATATATAAGACAAGACACTAAATATGTACACCTGGTGAATGCACTGATGATGGACTAGTAAGTCCGAAAACGTTCTGTTGTGATGTTGCGTAGCCCGAAAGGGTCTTTTTAATTATATACATTTTATAAAGGATTTTTAAATAAAACTTTTGTGATTTATGGTATACAGTCAACCAAAGGAACTTTATTTTCCTTGTGGATTATATTATTTTAGTATAACGTGCTTTGCATTGTCAAAAACCTTCTCTAGGACTACCTATGAACCACGAGTATATGTAGGAGTTTACAAGGAGACACAGATATCAGTTTAAATAACAGAGTGTAAATAGACGAATTAATTCGATGGAAAGTATATTATAGCCTTATATATATATATATATATATATATATATATATATATATATATATATATATATATATATATATATATATATATATATATAGCAAACGAAATCCTTTTCAGTAAGGAGTGTATGCAGACCACGTTAAAGAATAGACGTTTACTACGACTAGATAACAATAATTACAACCGCCCAACCGGTGGGAATGAAAAAATGGAAGAGAGAAAGATCAAGCTGTCAAGGTAGAACACCCAAACACAGAATAGAACAGATATAGACATAGAACAATTAAGAAAATCGAGGCCCATTAAGGCTAGTGGCATGAGGATGATACACGCAGTGACAAATGTTTTAAGATCTTTATGTCTATGAAAATTCAGGGGCAGTTAAAGCCTAACCAAATTGAAGATTCTTTTGCTTTGCCAAGTCAAGAAAATATGCACAATTAATTATTTTATCCTGTGGTTTAAAGTTACTTAAAAGATGGTAAATCATATTTGCCTTCTTCGGCGTCTCTGCTCTTTGATGCAGTTAAATCCACATTTTATGCCGAGGAAAAATTAAACAGGCTGACCTGAAAGACCTATTACTCATTTCATCGTGTTGATTTTATGCATGAAATTTTATGAATGAAAAGAAATCTTTATGGGAAAGAAATAGTGGTCATACCATGGTACCAGGTATGAAAAATTGAAATCTGTATCTATTGTAGATGTAACTGGTGTATCCAGGGTAAAAAACTTCCTAGAAAAAGTTGCTGCTTTTATATAACTAGAGCCCAGGAATCGTAGTGGATTATACTAAAAGTGACACGCCTTGGTAAAAAGGTCACACAACCAATTGCCACGTACACGTAGTGTTTTGCCTGAATAAAAGAAGACCACTTTCTCGTACATTGGACTTCACATACGAAATACCGCATCCTTTTTCTGAAATGAGTTCGAAATTTCGTGAACCAGACACACTCATTTGCTGACGTCAATCTACGAACGAAACGATCAAATCAGACATTGTTAAAAACATTTAACAATTAAACATAACAAGGCAGAGTCGAAATAGTATTTGGATTAGCAAAATAGTAAAAGTCTTTATTATTTTTCTACTAACAGTAGTTTTTATTACTTTATATTGAATTCAGTATGAAATTAAAATAGGTAATGTTTTTAGAATTCACTTTTTTTCGAGCATGTGTATTTCCAAGTTTGTTTGGGTTTTGAAATATGTCTACCTACCAACTTATTTGTATTATATACAACATTAATCGTCGATCATCTAGCATCATATTATTAATATTTTAATTTTGGACTAAAAATGACTTTCTTACGAATTAGTGAATTCATTTCAGTGTCTTGTCTTAAATAACATATGGAGTAACACGCAACGACCCGTGTATTACAGAAAAATATACAATAAAGCATAAAATATGTCAAACATGCAGTAAGTAAGTGTCGGACTTTATTATTTATCTTTAATTAATCTTTCTAATATATATGGGCCTGGCAAAATTTTCTATCTCAAGAGCACTCCAAACCACGCCCCCTTCGCGTACGCGGCAGCGAATATAATAATAAAATCGTGAAATAAAAATGACGAGTGTTATAATGATAATAATTGGACTAAAAATAGTAACCTTTATACTATGTTCTATAAAAATGCTATTTATTTAACAAACTCACATTTGGAATTTAATACTATTACAGGTGTTCCAACATAATAAGACCCTAATTTCAGTTGGAACACATGGGCTACATCGAGAACTTTTTACTATATGTCAAAGCGAATTAACTGTATGCAAACTTTGGAGCGTTTGTCGATACAAGTGGTTTCATATGAACTTGATACCATATAGGATTATGAATGAACTAAAACTGAAAATTTAAATCTAACTAGAGAATTATTAGTACAAGGAAAAAGGAGTCTAAAACTACAAAACTTATAATTTCAAACTACATTCTTCACTTTCTCTGCAAATTAAAGAATGTAGATGTTGAGCTTTTCTTCTTAATAATTTTATTCTGAAATTCCTTAATGTTCATAATATAAAGTTACAGGTGAAACTTCATACTTTTTATACATTTTAGAAACATATAAAGCAATGAAACGAAGAAAACCGTATTTTCTTCTTCTAACATGTTTAAACTAAGACTAAATCATTCTAGATTGTTCGTGTTAGTGGCGGGAACACATATAAGGAGATCACGAGGTTAGTAATGCCTTAAAAATAAACAAAAAGCCAGATATCCGACAAGTACTAACAAAACAGCTAAAAGCGATGTTTTGAAAAATCACAGCTAAACAAAAAATATATACACAAAAAGTCTAATTTCAATAAATACCGAAAATAATCATCATATAATGAGACCAAAAATTATGGCAAAAATTTAAAGCATGGCAAGAATTGTATGCTGCCGCTTATTGGCTAGAATATAATAAAAATAGCGATTGTGGGGTCTCTTTTTTGGCTATTTTAAATGAAAATTGATCTATCATATGTACATATTTATAATATGTTATAACACTAAAGGTAGCTGATACAAAAACTTAATTTACCCTCAATAAATTTACTAAAAGCCTTACCACATTTTACTCGTTTATGTCGAAGTTTACTTTTCTTTAACTGTCTCAATAGTTTCTCGCGTGTTTTTTTTTAAGTAGAAATTTTACTATTTTAGCAGTTGGCAACACGTTTATGAAGTTCCTATCGGATGTGAAGTTCCTATCACCGAGCCTAATGAAGTTCCTATCGAATTACTCAAAAATGGTGAATACTGAATCTATTGATCTTCTTTTGGATCTATTCAACACCATATATAGAACAGGTATAATACCTAAAGAATGGCTCCAATCAACATTTATACTGCTACCCAAAAAAAGCCAATGCAAAGGAGTGCAATGTCATGTCATGTCTTGAAATTGTTTTTAAAAGTAATTCACAATAGAACACACAAGAAATTAGATGAAGGCATAAGTAATACACAAATGGGATTTAGGAAATGACTGGGAACACGAGATGCATTGTTTGCAGTAAGTGTTCTTTCGCAGAGATGCTTAGATATAAATCAGGAAGTATATGCCTGTTTCATTGATTTTGAGAAGGCATTTGACAGAGTGCAGCATAATCGGCTTAAAGAAATTTTATTAAATAAAAACATAGGCAGTAGAGACATTAGAATCATATGTAACCTCTATTGGAACTAAACAGCAAAAGTGAAAGTTGAAAATGAACTGACCGAGGATATCCAGATTCGCCGTGGGGTCCGCCAAGGGTGTATTTTATCACCGTTGTTATTCAATTTATACAGTGAAGCCATCTCAGAATTAGCCATTACCGAGGTCAGTGAGGGCCTTATAATAAACGGTGAGCCACTTAATAACATAAGATATGCTGACGACATGTCCTTCTGGCAGGAACACTAGAAAAACTGCAACACCTTGCTGAACAACTAAATATATATTGCAACGATTATGGACTAAAAATAAATGGTATTTACAAAAGCACAAAACATCAAAGTTAAGCTAGTACTAGATAATACAGAAATTGAACAAATATCTTCGTACAAATACCTTGGAGCATGAATCACAGAAGATACTGATCAGACAAAAGAAATAAGATGCCGCATTGAAATTGCACGGTCAACTTTTAATAGAATGAGAAAACTTTTTTGTAATCGCGATATCAATATATCGCTCCGAATAAGAATGCTTCGATGTTATATTTTCTCTACCCTTTTGTATGGGGTTGAAGCTTGGTCACTTAAAAAGTCCAACATTAAAAACCTAGAAGCATTCGAAATGTGGTGTTACCGACGTATTTTGAAAATATCATGGATGGATCGCAAAACAAACGAACAAGTTCTCAAACAACTAGGAAAACAATGCGAAGTTTTAAATTCCATAAAAATCAGGAAATTGGAATACTTGGGGCACATCATGAGAGGTGAAAAATACGAACTACTAAGGAATATAATGCAGGGTAAAATCAAAGGCAGAAGAAGCGTAGGAAGACGCTTTAAGAAGAAAAGGGGGTGTAGATGTATCCAAATGTAGTCTAGTTATAAAGTATGACGGCCGAATGGATTACAGCCCCTACGTTCAATCAAAAGGAAGAGCTAGAGGCAAAGAAAGTATTTACTATGTTATGGTTGATTTAGTGAAATTCCGAAACTTCAATAAAATGGTAGATACCTATAAAACAATCAAAGAAATAATGGTGAATCTGTATTTAGTCGGAAAAATGACGGGAGAGAAGATATTTCAGAAGATCTCCAAGCATTGTACAACGAAGATGAAATTCCTCCTCATTATGTTAAACCACATGGTTTCCACCCAAACGGAGACAAATAGAGATTTCCAATCCAGGATGAAAGTGACCTCCGTACCAGAATAAAGGTACCTTCAAACTAGAAAAACCTAGGACCCTAATTAGATGAGAAAATGCAAAATAAAATATGAGGAGCAACAAAAGGTACAAAATTAACGAAATAAAGGGTACAAAAAATATCTTACCCTAAAAGAGGTCTCGTACACACGTATAGTCGACGTCCACATCTTGATTGCAACACGGAAACTAAAAAGAATTGCAAACGTAGGCTGTTTTTATATACAACAAAAAATGCCGGGGCAAAATACCGTGTCCGAATTTTGACCGAAATATTCAGAATTCTTGGTGGGCCCTTAACGGTATCATTTAAAAGAGATTATTTAGAATATTTAAAAATACATAAGTAACGATCGGTTCTGGACCCTTTAGGGTAATGGACTTTTTACGGAGGTGCCATTAGCGGCTTACACAAAAATTACCCTGCTCTACTAGGCGTTTTACTATGTGTTGTTAGTTTCAAAAGAGTAAATTATCATTGTTATATAATAAACTCTTAAATTCATTTGAAATAGCCTTATCAAAATTATACTAAATAACTTGATTGACCCCACATAAAACAATAAATGAGTAAAAATCAGTCTATATTGTCATGACTGAAAATTATTAAGTGTTTTGAAGAATATGTGAAATATACTATGCAAACTAAGTAATCGATTATCAGAAAAATAGCGAACCAAACGTCATCCAAATGTTTATTTTTAAATGCGATAACAAAAAATTACAACAAAACTGTATGTTTCCATTTGCATTGGATATTGTGACGTCAAACGTTGCCATTCAGTTTCTTACAGGTGAATGTAGTTATTAAGGTACATACATATCAAAGATACTCCACATAAACTTTAATATTTTCTCATAAAATATTCCAGAGATAATTTAATAAAAAGAGACGGATCAAACATCGAAACATTTGTGTAGCGTGTTTTTTTAAAACTGATATTAATATTGGTCAGAAATCTCTATATAATAAGTTTAGATTTCAATTATGTTCTTTGATTTAGTTCAACAACCACATAAAGATCAATGATAATGAACTTAAATTAATTGTTTAACGAAATAACAATAACTGAAACCTCAATGTCAAACAAGGTCGCTTATGCCGAGTTGCCAAATCAACTAATATTTTATAGTTTTGTTTTAACATGTAAAACTGATACACAATTATTAATTACTATAAAGATTATATATATACTGGGTGGTCCTTAAGTAATTGTACAAAAAGAAACAGTAGATTCTACACTTTAAAATATTACGATTTAAGCCAAATTGCTTTAATAAAATGATATTAAGGAAGATACAGGGTGTTAAAGTGCAAAATTAAAATTTTATTTTTCGCTATAACTTTCATGTTTGTAAACATTTTTACATAAAAATTTACAACTGGGTACTTTTAAATATAAGAAATTATAATTTGATACACACTTTACTGTAACTGAGAGAGGGCGCCACTTATGCCACATATGTGGTATAAATTTGCACTTAACTTTTTTGCTCTTTAAGTTACCTGTATTTGGGATAAAAAATATTAAAGATACATTATTTTAACAAAAAAAAGGTATACTTGTTAATAACTTCAAAACACAACAGTTTTCGAGATAATCGCATTTAAAAAATCAGCTGCATAATTCTGATCTAACTAAAGTTAATAGTTAACAAAATATTAAATAAAATAAATATATCAGCAGGATAATTAATAATAGGATTTGACAAAATAACAGAATAATAGGATTTTACATCAAACATTTTACGTTTTATGTTAAATTAAAGTCATAATCAAAACATTTTGTTTACAAACCAAATTAAGAAATAGTTAAACTAAATAACATAACTTTTTTTTAAAGTTAGTGTTCGATATGCCCAAAATTTTCTTTAATTCATTTGTCAATATATTCCATAAAAGATCGTCTCATATTAAATAGCATCATTGGTTCTAAAGAAACTGCTGCAGTATTTATTTCTTCCCATAGTTGGTTGCGAATGTTTATGGGATTCTTATAGACACGTTGTTTTAATGCGCCCCATACACCAAAATCAAGCGGAATAAATTCGGGGTTACGTAGTGGCTATAATGTATAATGGATGGATATATTATTTTGGATACATATCCAAATCTTATGCTATATTATGGCACCACATCTTATTTGTCGCAGAAGATGTCATTACTTATTTATATGATTACGTTATAGCTTACGAGTAACTATAATTACATCTCGAACAAATGGACTATCATGATTTACTAACGAACTAATATTATGCTGAACTAAATTGCCTGTGTGTTTACTATATTTATAACAATATCGGTTATTAGGACAACGATGATGTTTTTGAAAAAATGCTGAGTCTTTCAGGTTATATTTCTAGCAAAAGTATTATGAAACAGGACACATATGTGTTATTCAATACCTGTGCTCTAGTTTCTATTTGTCCTAATAAAAATGGGTAAATAATTTACGTAATGAACAATAAGTATTCTTTCGGATTTTTTTATGAATTAAATAATTATGTCAATATTTCACCACATTGCCAAGGAATATGACTACCACGATCAATCCAACGTTCAGAAAAGTTGTATTTAAGTATGTTCTAACTATCTTCTCTCTAGAATGTGGTGGTGTACCATCTTGCATAAACCACATATTTTGGGTTTTTAGCATTTTACAATAGAGAAATAGTAATACAACGCCATTATAGAAACTTAAGAAGAAGATGAAATATCTTGTCTCCAATAAGACATTTAGCACCCATAACAAAGCATTTTGTGATGTTACATTATCATCTTTGAGTTGTTTTAATAAGAATAAACTATGAATTATGCGTATCCACAGGTATTCAGTGCTTTACTGCACAAATATCAAACTAAGAATTATTGTGCAGCTGACTTATAAAATGCATTTATCTGGAAAACGGTTGAATTTTCAGGTTACTAACAAGTATACCTTTTCTTTGTAAAAATAATGTATCTTTGATATTTTTTAACACAAATAGAGCTAGCTTAATGAGCAAAAAAGTTAAGCGGAAATTTATGCCACACATGTGGCATATGTGGCGCCCTCTATTAGTTACATACAAAGTAAGTATAAAATTATAATTTATCCTACTCAAAAGCATCCAACTGTAAATTTTTGTCCATAAATATTTACAAATGTAAAAGTTATAGCGAAAAATAAAATTTTAAATTTCCACTTTAACACCCTGTATCTTTCTTAATATCAACATTTTATTACAGCAAGTTGGCTTAAATCGTAATATTTTAAAGTGTAGAATCTACGGTTTCTGTTTGTACAATTACGTAAGGACCACCCTGTATATATATATATATATATATATATATATATATATATATATATATATATATACATATATATATATATATATACATATATATATATATATATATATATATATATATATATATTGTAAAGTTAGACATAAATAGTTGTATATAGGACATTGCAACTTACGAGAACTCATAACTATTTCAAAATATCGCAAAACTACGTTTTCGTATCCAATGTTTTTAAATTTATGTTAACGCTACCAAGAACAGCATCATCAACAAGGATTACTCGTTTCGATTGACTGCGCAAATGACCTTGGTGGTTTGGACTATTTGTGTCTCGATAATATGTATTAAACCATCTTCCCTTTTAAAATTATCCCTGTATTTAAAAAAGAATGAATTTTATCCACACAACGCAGAATAACACATAATAAATTTATAAAAGAGTAACATGACTTAAATTGGCAGATATAACAATTTCCATGACCGATTGGAAAACCACCCTAACGTTTGCTGTATCCGTTGCTGTAGTAAAATGAGGATACAGAACTTTCCTCGAATCCCCGTTACGTAGTACGAATTTGTGCTGAATAAAAAGAGCTCCTCTGTCGACATCCTTATCGGGTCCTAAAAATAATGTATCAATAAGAAAAATATAACACGTATAAAGCAAAAAAGAAATTCTGGAAGGGTATTAAAGGAACATATTTAAAGGAAAAAAGAAGATCTACAGTACATGTATACCTAGAAGCTCAATGAATTACAAAAATAGTTGTTAAAAGTATATGGGGGTTATAATTCAGATGTAAGGGAACATTGTGATAAAAAAACAAAACTTCCTAATAGTAGGTACGAAGGTATTATAACAAGCATTAAGAAAACATATAGTTTATGTGTAGCTTATTTTCTAATAAATATATTAAGCAAATTACTTATAGTTTAGTAGGCTTGTATAGTAGATGTAAAAAATGTAGTATTTGAGCTCTGAGTTTTACATGACCCGACCTCTAGCGGAAAAAGCATGCCTAAAGTGTCCTCTTAGCTTTTGTACCTTATTGGTACTGTTTCAAAAACTCAGTATTATTAAAGAACACTGATAAGGGACTGGGCTGATAAGTATGAGTGATCGAGATTCGCTCCAATTCTGCCGCTTTCAAACGTAAGAGTTTTGGAAATTAGAAGATTTTGTTCGCAAACTTTGTGTAAAACCACTATTTCTATCCCAAGAATATGGATTTTAAACCAAGAAATGGTAGAATTCAAGTCGAAATATTTATACATGTAAAACGTACTGAAGATTTGCGGGAATTGATACGTAATGTTAACCACGAAAAATCGAGTTTGAATTTATTAATTTATAAATTAAATCCATAAGATTTTATTTATACTGACTTCTGCCTAAAAGTCTTAACAAAACAAACCTAAACTAATCTTACCTTTATAATCCGGAAAATATAATCTTAGATGCCGATGTGAGTACAAAATTTTCTCCCTAAACAGGTCGAACTTGTTTAAAAAGAGAACAAACGCAGCATCTCGAAAAAACGGATTGTTTACTATCTGTCCAAATAAATTTAAACTTTCTTCTAAACGGTTAACGCTAGCATCTTCCTAAAAATATATATACATAAGATTATGTAAATATCAATACAATTATGGCTGATACAAGACGCCAATTCGTTATTTTGTTCCAAATCCTTGACTGCGGATTATCACGACGAAATAAATAGTACAATATTTACTAAATGGATAAGTACACAATTACTTCCTAGTTTAGAACATCCACCTTTGATTAAATGATTAAATGGTTAAAATCAGACATTATAGATTGGTTGCAGAAATACAATGTTAATTTTGATGAACATCAGTAAAGTAAAAACCAGAATTGTTATAATTGGCCAAGATGAAACGACAAGATATATATATATATATATATATATATATATATATATATATATATATATATATATATATATATATATATATATATATGATGACGCACGGGTAAAGAACCATGGATTCAACTGTATTTATTAACAACTTTTTGCATATACCTATTTTAAAATCGCTATATATTGGCCTTTGTCAAGAACTTGAAGACCTCATTGTACATTTTTAACTTTTTTTCAACATAAAACCTAAAACTGAAGGTGTCTCTCTCTAAAATTAAAATCAACTGCTTCCCATTAACTGATATTTTATTTTAAAACAAATGTAACACCTACAATAGAAGATTATCAAATACGATACTGGATCGGACATAGACGTGACCGTTTCCATGTCGTTTCCACAATCGCTGATGATCTTCCTTAAGTATCTGCGCTAGTAGATTATACCAATTACTATAGTTGATTACGCAGTAAAATATTCTGGCCAATCGGAGCATAGGGAGGAAAAAGACGGTTTTTCCGAAAACTTTTCTGGGAAGCAGCTGCGAGAGTTAAAATTGCCATGAAGATAGCCAACCTTTGTAGCGTAGATAACACTTAAAGAAGAATAAAAATTATACTGCAATGATATACTTACAAGGAGTGTCATATCATATCCGCTTAATGATATAACAAACAGTACAGCTCTGACGTCATCAAAACAATATATCCATTTTCTCCTTTGAGATCTTTGTCCGCCAACATCGTACATACTAACTATCATATCGTTTATGCGAAACTGAGTTTCTATTATTCCTTGGGTCCTCACACGAGCTCTGAGAACATCAGTCGGGTTTGGCACATATTTCGGATCACATAATCGTTCCATATTCTCGAATAAACTGGAAAGATGTGTGATAGAATTAGGTTTATCAAAAAAAGCAATATACATGTCATGGTGTCACAAAGGCAAATATAATAATATTACAACATGATACTATAAAAAAAGGATAATACTATTTCACAGCTTCATTGGAAAACCTCTTCATTCATATACGAAACAGTTCCTGATCTATAAAAGTAAAGCTGTGAGGCACATACAAAATTTGGAAAGAATTTAATATGGGTATAACAGGAGGAAGTGAGAAAGGCATATTTAAAAGGCATAGCATTTGAAAAATGAGCAAATAAAAAAAAAATCAAATTTGGGTGAATTGATTTAAATGGCAGTTTACTATTTTGATTGAGAATAAATCACATTTTTACTTTAAAATAAGTTTACTTTAACGTTTCGATGTACCCTTCGGAAATCAGTTTCAAAATACAAAACATTAATAAAAAAAATATTGATGCTTTGTGTGTTGCTTCTGCCAATGCACAGACCTGGGTTTCTGTAATTTTCCGTTCTAGACTCATTTTCATTTACCGAGGTTGATGTGATGGGTAGCAATCTGCCATTAGTACAGCCAAACTTTTCAAATTAATGAATAATGATCAATACAGTTTTCTCGATAGGTATTGGCCTATATTCAAAAGCTGTAATAAATAAATTAATAGTTTATTGTACAAAATGGCCTCCAAAGTACCATTTTATTATTTGTACTCTTTCTGCAGTTGTGTAAACAGTCGGCATATTGAATTTTGATTATCACACCTTACTACTTCTAAAACAAATGACACCTCCACTGAATACTTGAAACAGTGTAATGGGATACCACCAGAAGATGGGATACCATCCAGATGTGACTCGATGGGATCGTTTGCCTTCTGTCGTGCATAGGTAAATTATACGAGAGGCTTGTAAGAGGGCGAATAGACACAGTCATTGAAAGAGTCAGGCGAGCTGTCACCCAGGCAGCACGGTTTCAGGAGGACGGTGGATGCGGTGATGGAAGTTTTCCGGGAGTAGCGCGGGGTGGGTTAACCAGAGGTGGGCGATACAACTGTTGTTTGACGTCCGGAATGATTTAAACACATTAAAATGGAAAGAGATAATGAACACTTTACGAAAAAGAAGGTGTCCTAGGTACTTAATGAATTTGGTCTCGGACTATCTGTCAGAGAGAAAAATTGTGGTAGAAAAATTAGTGATGGTTGACGTGACGGCTGGAGTGCCGCAGGGGTCTCGGCACTACGGCAATACGGAGGTTGTGAGCCAACAATACGGAGAGGATGTAACCCCTTTCGCATTTGCGGACGACCTCTCGCGGTCGCTATGCAGGTAGTGGCGCGGGACAGGGAGCACCTTATCTTTGATGCACAGCGTACATGCGACCAAGTCGAGGAATTGCTGAAAATCCATGACCTAGAACTGGCTGCGGGTAAAACCGACGCTATAGTTATCGAGGGACCAAGGAAAAGGGACGGGATAACATTCGAATGTGCAGGAAAGAGAGTGGTTCCAAAGAGCTGCGGTAAGATCCGTCACGTTGGGGGATCATGCCCAACATCGGAGGGTCCAAAACTGAGAGGATGAGGGCTCTCCATTCTGTGCAATCGATCGTCCTCTACGCTGCGCCTGTCTGGGGTAGTGCAGTTTTAACAAAGGCGTACAGAAAGCAGCTCGTCCGAGCAGATAAGATGAGTCTATTGAGGGTGGCAAGTGCATACAGAATAGTCTCTGCCGGGGCGGTGGGAGTTATCACCGGGTGTATTCCGGGTGTATACGAGAGAATAAATAAAGACATAGCAACAGAACGATTTAAAAAACGAAGAAAGGGAGAGGTCCATAATGGTGTGGCAAGAGGAATGGAACGAGATGAGAAGGGTGATGCAGTGGACGAAGTCGCTGATTCCTAATCTGGGAAGCTGGATAGACTGCGGGCATCGGCGTTTGGATTACTTCCTGACGCAGATGTTAACAGGACATAGTTGCTTCAGGGTATACCTTTACAGATTTGGAAAGGAAGAAATTGACAAATGCCTGTACTGTGAACTATTGGTCACACACACTGTATTGGTATGTGATAGATGGATAGACGAGAGGAGCCTGCTTGAGAGAGAGCTAGGAAGTAGGGTGCAATCAGTCACGGCACTGGCGGAGGAGATGCTTAGCTCGTCAGGTCGGTGGAGGACAGTTCAAAGATATGTGAAGAGAACATTGGAAAGAAAAGAACAAGAAGAAAGACGACCCGAAGAAAGGCAGTCACTGCCTAAAACAATCGGTTTTAGATATCGTGTCTTATAGTCTAGATACCAGCTAGGTCACCATGGCCATTTCAATTCTGATAAGTCCACCCAAGTTTTTTTATGTATTTTTGGCTACTGATTTCGAATTTCAAAGGTGGATTTCAATCCGAGTGGTCAAAGAATTGCTATAAACAATTTAATTGTTTAGAAAGTTCTGGCTAAACTAAAAGAGATAAAAAAAAATTTCAAATTAAAAAATTACTTAAAAAATTTTTGGAGCACAGCTTATGAAACCGGGGCTCCAGTTTGTAAATTGCCACTCTTATTTCTTTTTCTAAGTTTATGTTTGATCTGTACTTGTTTTTAATTACTGCAACTGCAGAAAAGCCCGTTTCACACAAGTACGAAGTCGCAAATGGTAATAAAACCTTTAATGCAGCAGTGATGATTTCATGATATTTGTGAGAAAGTGAGCTCCAAAATTCAAACAGTTTGTCCTTGTTCTATTGAAGCTTCAGGCTGGAATCTTAGGACAATTCTTTCAGTTGTTCTTCTTCCTCTGTTGAAAGTGTCAATGGCGTGGACGACAGGAAAGGGTTTCTGACCCAGTCATATTGTTCCATATCTTCAGGAAAATATTTCTCAACGATAACGTGTGTTGTGTAAACGTATTTTTTAAAGAGGGATCAAGGATTTCTATCGATTATTCTTGTAGAATACATTGTAAAGCATGGAAACAGTCAATTTCTTGATCTTCTAATTTTCTCTTCCATAAGAGCAACTTCTTCTGAAACCCAGTAATTTTATCTGACAATTGCAGGATATGAGTATTGTTTCCCTACAAAGACTTATTAAGATTATTTAAATTTAAGATTTGTTAAATATGTCACAAAGGTATGCTAATTTTATTATAAACTCTGACTTAATAAAGTTTTCCGCATCATCATGTGATTCTGTATGTAGATACGTATAAAATTCAAACGTAATTCGTTTACACGTGTGAGTAGCGACTTGACAGCCAACGAGAGTTGCAATAATAAATTAAAGTGGTGTGCTCGGCCCCCATTTCTTCACAAAGTTTATGGAAAAGTCTTGATTTCACAGGTTGTGTTTTAATGTAGTTCACCACTTTAATAATGCTATCCATAACACTTAATTTAGGTGTAACGTTCTTTGCTGCTAAGGCCTCTCTATGTATGACACAATGTGTTCATTTTACACTTGGAGCCTTTGTTTTGATGAGAGCTTGTAGTCCTCCATACTGTGCAGACATCGTTCGGGCACCATCCGTACACACACCTACACATTTATCCCAGTTAATATTATTTTCAGTCATATATAAGTTTAAATCAGTAGCTTTACAACTTTCACATATTTTTCTGCAAAATAACAAATCCTCACATATATTTGTTTCTTGTATGTACCGTACATAACATATCAATTGAGCATTATCATTACTATCAGTCGCCTCGTCCAGTTGAATGGCAAATAAACCTGAAAGTTTCCCCACAATTTGCTCATTAATATCTTCTGCCATGTCGCGAATACGGCAACTAACCGTGTTGTTTGAAAGAGGTACATTTTTTATTTCTTTAGCTGCCGATTCTCCAATCATCACTGTTACCATATCCACCGCTGCAGATAAGATCAGTTCTTCAGCGATCTCATGTGGTTTTTTACATTTGGCAACACGATAAGCTACCATGTAAGAGGCAAGCAACGCTTTGGTAGAAATCGATGCTCTTGAAATTAAAGCCGTGGTCTGATGTTTTATTAGGAAGCCACCTACACTTTGTGACAAACAACACATTGTGGAAGTTCTACATTCCCTTTAGTAACGCAGGCAAATCCAAAATCCAAATATTGGTCGTCATATTTCCTATTTTTCTTCTTTTTACTTAAATTAACATTACTGCTCCCGCCTGATTCTTCACGTCGTTTTCTATTCTTTTGAATATAAGTATCCATTGTTGATAGCAAAAAACTCCGCGTGCGTAATAAAACGAAACAAAAGCTTAACATAACACGCGCGACATAAGGACGCGAAGGAGGGGAGCGGCGTGACTGGCGAAACAGAATGCGCCCGGCGCTCACTCGATTCCGGTGTTGCCAATGTGCGGATAATTATCCGATTTTCCGATAATTTCGTGGACCATCGGATAATTTTCGGATTGAACAATTTTTTGAATAATTTCGGATAATTCAAGGGTCTATCAACTTGATATAATTTTTTAAATACTTAAATATATTTTCTGTATTAAAAGTCGACACTGACACGCGACGCCCCTGGGACAACGTAGCGTCGACGTAGGTCGTCCACAATTTGGAACAATTTGGAATAGGCACAATTTGGAAAGCTATGGTATATTGTATTGGAACAGTTTTTATTCATATGTAGGTTTGTAGGTAATGGTGTTGAGTTCCATGCTACTGCCTGCACAACCGTGTTAAAATGTTTTATTGCATGTTCGATCTGTTTATCTGTCTGTACAACATACTATATGGGGTTTCTTTATTAAAAGCATTTCTTTTTTTTTTATTAGTTGTGTTAATGGGTAAATATTGTCAATTGTAAATCTGTCAGCTCTGAAACTGGCCAATTTTTCAATCTGGATTATGTTAAAATCTTTTTTTAGAAATAATGTTCAAAGTTTCGCTAATGAATACAAAGAATGCCATTAATGGAGAATATTATTTATCTGGATTTTCATTCTAGGTGGGATTTAATTTTCATTTCTAACACTCTCGAAAGCGTTTTTCCCATTCCATGCAGTTTGTCTTTATACTAAAGATATATGAAACAGTATATGACTAAATATTTTCTAAAAATATATACAATTGGTGCAAAAAGACAACAATTTCAGTATATTTCTAGTTTCCAATCTCTCATGCAGACACACCTTTATCAATTCTACAAAGATTTGTTATCTTCTATCAATATAATAAAACAATACAATGTGTTTACATAAGTATTAATAATTGCAAGGAAAACCCATGATTACAATTTATCTGAAAAGTATCAATTGAACTAATAAGGATCTGCATTGATAAGATATAGAGAATTAACTAGAAGTAAGTGAATAATTTACTTTAGTCTGGATCTTATAAATTTTTGAAGGGCTACAAATATTTGCAAATTTAGTTCAAAGATAAAACATATATATATATATATATATATATATATATATATATATATATATATATATATATATATATATATATATATACAGTATACTCCCTCTATAACGAACACGGTTATTACGAGGTTTCGCTTATAACGAGATACATTAGATGTCCCGTGAAATTTCTATTGAACTATAACCGTCTGTAGCGAGTCAAATTTGGTTATAACGAAAGATATATTATAAATAAGATCCAAAAACGTGTTTTTTGGTGTTTTTTACGTTTTTAGTCGGGTCGTGGCTATAAATAAATACCTTTTCAAACAGCCCCTCAATAAACTTAACTGCAGCCCGCAATAAACTTTACAATGAATAAATACAACTGTTTCACATCTTTAGAAAATATATGATAGAATGATACTGGACCATTTAAAGCAGTTAAAAATAACAGAGTTCTTAAAATTGCAGAAGCAATAGTTTGTTATCCTTGAAAATACGATTTATACATTATGTAGTTGGAAAAAAATTTAAGTACAGCTTTTTTGTTCTAACGTATATCATTGATAATAAAAGTAAACAACTCTTTTATGTTTTAATATATTTCATTGACAATAAAAGTAAATAACTTTTTTTCAAAAACGCCATTCAAACAATATTTATTAGCATCTTATATTGCTCCGAATGGCTTCACTATAGGAAGTTAATGGTTTAGAAAACTACAGATTCATATGTATGCACAGTATTTTGATTGTCTGATATAACGAGATCGGCTTATAACGAGGTAATTAGTCTGTCATTTCAGTTCTCGTTATAGAGGGAGTCTACTGTATATATATATATATATATATGTTATATATATAATATGTGACACTTTATTAGCATATATTATATCCATTCATATCTATTTTTATATAGTTCTGGTGCTCCCATCTCTTTTTAGGTTTTCCTCTCAGTCTTTCAGTTTCCAGTTTTCATCTACTAATAAGGGAGCCAGGTTCTCTTCTTTCTATGTATTCATATATATCTTCATGTCACTTGAGGGGCACATTGCTTAGGCTGCATAGCTGACTACCAGTCTAATTGTCACTTTATATACTTTTTGTTTTGTCTTTATGTTTTGGCTCCTCTGTTTCAAGAGTCAGTAAGATAATAGTATTTATTGCCTTATATATAGAGCCACCTGTCCTTTGCTAATTTCTCTTGTTACTTCTGCTTACTATTAGTCCTAAATATAAGAAGTGCTAAACTCTCTCAAATTTATGTTTTCTACTTTAATTTTGTTTACTGTTAGAGTTAAAATAGATACATAAGACAAAATGAAGCCTATAACAGTAACAAAATAAAAACATTAAAAATGACAATAAATGTATAGAAGAGTAACTGTGAAACACAGAGCAAAAAATTTCTATTGATGTATCATCAATAAAAAAATCAAGGTCCTAAAAAAGCTGTTAGTGATAATTGGTACATTTGCTATCAAATTTATAACTGCAACAAAAATTATCTGAATTATAAATTGTTTAAATCAAAAACATTTACATCACAAGCAAAAAATTTGTTCTTGGACATACATTAAGGAAAGAATAACCATAATGACATATTTTAATGCATCTGGTAAGTTCAAAATTCAATTGTTGGTGATTAGTATGTCTTGCAGTACAAAAGCCTTAAAAGAAATGGAACTTAAAGTGCAGCTAGTACATACCAGATTGGAAAACATTCAATACCTGATTTAAAAATCAGGAAAGAGATGGACTTTCAATAAAACCAGTATTATTAATAAATACCTTGAACTTTCACACCTTGCAAATCTTTATGTGGGCAAAGAATGAAGATAAGCTTTTAGCTCTGAATATAACCAACAGGTCCAAGACATCCTGCAGATAACTAGTTACTTCGCATTTTTGTGGTAGAAAATATAAATGTCACACATAAAATTTTCAACATTCTATCATCATCATAAGTGGCTAGATCCGTTGTAGATCTTGGCCTGCTCACAAAGAAGTCGCAACTCCTGTCGATTCCTGGCAACTTCCCTTCATCTTCTAACCCTTAGGATCTGTAGGTCTTCTTCCACATCATCAATCCATCACATTTGTGGTCATCATCTGCTTCTTGTGCCCTCTGGTTTTGAAAATGTTAATCTCTTCGTGTATTCGTGATCTGACATCCTAGCAATGTGTCCAGCCCATCTAAGTCTCTGCACTTTAACGAATTTCACAATATCTGGATCAGTGTATAACTGATATAGTTCAAAGTTGTATCTTCGACGCGATAGCCCATTTTCATTTACAGCCCCAAAAATCTTTCAACATTCTATATTTATAAAAATAAAAACTATTCAAAGCATATAATATGTACAAAGTATGAGTTTTTTTTAGGTGAGATGGGGTTTTCCACAGATTACTTCCAATAATCAAGGTTCTACTGCATTTTTAAAACTGGTACATACTTAATGTAGGGCCTGCGTAGCGCAAGCGGTAGGATGCTTGCCTCGCAAGCCGGTGGTCCGGAGTTCGAATCCCACCACCGGCAAGAACATCTAGACATTTTAAAAATGTCTATAGGCCCCAGGTCGACTCAGTCTGAATAAAAATGAGTACCTTGGGTAAAACCAGGGGTAATAATAGACGGTTGAAGCGTAGCACTGGCCATGTTACCTTCCTTGTATACCGTAGGCCCTAGATATAGCAGACTACCCTGCTATACTCCCAAAGCCGCGACAGCGGTATAAAACGGGAGACTATTATTATTATTACATACTTAATACCTAATGTACATACATACATATAAAATATACATAAACTCGGTTCACTATTCCCAGTCCGAACTGTCTAGTGAATTTAGTAATTATTTTTTTGCGAAGGTAGTTACTTTTTGACAGACTAAAAGTGGCTGGAAATTACTATACAACCAAGCACACATACTCATAGCCAATATTAATAGTAAACAAACTAAATAGTAAATAAAATAGAACTTTGCGAATTACTGACAATCAATATTTATTTATCTGCACCATATAATAAATAGTTATGTTAAATTATAACAACTAAATATATATTTTTTAAATATATACTACCCAAAATTTGATGGGTTTAGTATACACTTCGACTATTTAGAATAATTCTTCTTTTTTTAAAGAAAGAAGTCTGTAATAGTAGGATACTTCAGCTATTAATACTGAGAAGTAGGAATTGTTGTGTTGTAGGTTTCCGACAATGAATCTGTCAAAATATGCCCCAGCTAAGCCAATGGAGTTTACTACAATAATTAGAATAACTAAAAATATGATTATTTTTTATTTTTCTTCACCTTTTAAAGTGTAAGTATTTTTAACATTAGACTGAAATAAACAATGTTAAAAAAAAACAAGGACTTTCAAACATAGAAATCAGCAAATTGTTAATTTAAAGAAATAAACTGAAAAAGTCAGACTTAAGCAAATGAAGAAAATAAGGAAAAAGGTAGAATCACAGCTTCTAACAAATTAGTTCTTTGTATAGACCAAATATTGCTCTGATCACTGGTTTTTATTTTTTTTTAAATTTGCATATTTTGTGATGTGACAACTTTTAAACTAACAAAATTATAAATATTAATGAAATATCAATTTGTACCACTTACTAGAGAGCTGAATCATTTAACTCATAGTCATAACCTCTTGCCACAGCCAATCTCACACCTCTATCAGACCAAAGGGCTTGAAGGGAAGCTGCCACATCAGGCAATATTGTAAAGCTCATATCAAAGCAACTCTTGGCCAGCAAAACATTTTCAGCATGAACTTTATTTCTTTGGTGTTCCAGGTTAATCCTTAGTATACCCATACCAACTAGAACATATTTCATGGAAGCCAAAAGATTGTCTAGTACTGTAGGTCTAAAGCTGCTCAATTCAGCATGTGTGAATCCATCTGTGTGGATTATTTTCATTTGCTTTACTAGGGTACTTTTCCCACTTTCTCCAGCACCTGCAATCAATTAATAAAAAATGTTTCATTATATCAATAATAATAAAGCTATAGTTACTGTTCAGTGTTACTTAATAAAGTAACACAATTCTGTAGTGAATAATAAAATGTACATGCTCAGATGATATCCAAAATATGCTAGACCAAGAGAGATTCAAATTGTTAAGGAAGTAGAGAATTGGAAAAAAGAAAGTATTTTTAAACATATAAATGATTAGAAAAATACACAATGAAAACAGAATATAAGCTAGAAGCAGAAAACAAGTATCTTTTTAAAAAAATCAAGGCATTGATAACAGTTCTCAAGTCTAGGTAGCAGTTTCGAATTTAGTTTCACCCATGAGGAGATATGGTTACAAAAATCATGCTTATATAGTATCTAAATTGTATTTTGTATATTATACTTTTTTACAAATCAAAAATATAAAACTTATCTTAAATGTTTAAATAATTAATTCTATTACTTAAGTGATTTAATTTTTAACATTAAAGAAGCTTATATATCTAACTAAAGTAAAATTAGAAAATATATATTTTTTAAACTCACCCAAAAGTAATATTTTGATAACATTATTCTGCTGTTTAGCGAATTCTCCCAGTTGTCTATCAATTTCTTCACTTCTTTTTCTTGCTTTTCCTTCCTCACGTTCTAATGTTAAGCATGCCCCCATAGCGAGTACATCACGATAGAATGTTTAATATAAATGAAATTAAACTCAAGAACAATTGTGTATTACTATCAATAAATTTCAATTGAAATGTTTTATTAGATCAGTTGAATAAACGCAACAAGGTCATTTTGTTCTTGGAAAAAGTGCGATATAAATGAATCATGAATTATGCAATTAATGAAAGTTATGTACATAGAAGATAGCGGGGACTTTGCATCTACAACTAGGTTTAAAAATAATTATTTTACTTGATAACTACTAAAACTACACAATAGAATTGATAAAAACAAACATGTAAACAAAATTGAGGTTGAAGTACTTTAAACGATTGCACTGCCCCCAATCAAAATCAAATGGAATTTTAAAACTAAAAGATATGTACAATTTGTGCCATGTTCTAAAGGTATTTTCACATGTTGGTAATCCGTCCACTAATGTAGATTGTAGGTATCCTCATCGGAAAGAAGAAGATAATCCATTCAGTTAAAAAAGCAGAAGAGAAGTAGGCAAGTTGATGTAAATTTTGATTTGATTTTGATCTTAACGTTTTTTTAAGTTTCTTTTGTGAATATTTTTTTCCTTAATTTTTATATGAATTCTGGAATTGAAATTAATACTACTGCTGCAATCAGTTTTTCAAAATGATTGATATTTTCAGAAGTATTCAGACTTTGATTAAATTAGGAACTGTTCATACCGACAATAATGTATTTAAGTTACATTATAAAATTACTGTAATGTTGTTAGCGGGGTTCTCCATATTATTAACAAGCAAACAATATTTTGGAGAACCCATTGATTGCGATGTAGAACAAAGAAAAGACATTATAGATACCTTCTGTTGGATACATGGAACTTTTATTGTGGAAGAAAATTTAGGTGGTAGGTTGGAAAGAAAATAATAATAAATACTTGCTAAAATCCGACTGTACAAATTAATAAATTAATAATAATGCCTTTTGTTCTAGATTCTCGTGTACCTGGTTTGGGACTAATTAGTTCCAAAGCAAATGAGCCTCAGAGAAAAGATAGCCCTACATCCCGCCAAACTTATTACCAATGGATTTGTCTAATTTTTGGATTCCAAGCAGTTCTGTTTTATTTGCCCAGATATTTATGGAAAGCTTGTGAAGCAGGAAGACTAAAAGAACTTGTAGGGGAGTTTGGTAAGATAGTAAACCAATAAATTAATATGCATTTCTGCATCTTTATCTATTTAGTAATGCCTTACATATATTTTTAGTTCATCAGATATTCTGGTTTCCAATAGATCTTTTATTTCTACCTGTATCTATAAGCAGATTGCAAAAGACACAAACTGTTTATATTAATTATTTAATCCCTAATAGCATCTGCAAAATTTATATACTAATATAATAACCTTTGTCAATTTCATACATATTTTGGGTTTGGATATCATTTTTGAGTGTTTTTTTTCAGCAGCATAAACTGAATTTATTATTAAGTCAGTTTTAATTTTCTATTTCACAACCTTCTTTAATTATCCTTTTATTTATTGTTATTAATAAACCTTAAAAAATTACTCAAAAAGAGTATTTTCATTAGGTGAAATTTAGAAATATGTTTTAATTTTTTATTTAGATTTTATTTCATATAAAAGTAGCATCCCTGCTATGTTAAAGAAATATTTAAACACTACAAGGAGTACAAGAAATATGAGGAACTAATGACCAAATGGCAGGTAGCGGGTAGGAACTCGGAACTTGGATTCTATTGAATAGTCCTATCAGGGAAAGTGAATCAATCCCTGCAATCCGCATATTCCAGGAGCTTCTTGACCCAGGAAGCTAGCACCTGTTAAGGGTCCCTTGTTCAGGGTCACAGATGAAGTCCATAACAGCATACAAGGCATTGAAGAATATTTTCAGTACAGTGAAGATGGTGGAGTTTGCATCCCCTGATTTTAGGGATAGTATAAGGTATTTACAACGAGTGGTTGAATTAAAAACTCCTGCCTTGCTAGCATGGTGTTTGAAGGCAAATACCTCCCAACAAAATGTCAGATTTTAAATCAAAAACGGATAAATCGAAAGTCTGACCCTGATTTATAAGTCTGTCCCCCAAGGATTCTGTGGGGTGGGGGGAGTGGGGGACAAAAAACTGACGATGCAAAAGACGAAAAAACCTTTAACACTCTTTATCTGTACCTACAATGCCAGAACATTATTATCTGAAGAAAATGTCACTGAAATGGAAATCGAGATGTCAAAATGTCAAAAGTAAAATGGGATATCATTGGTGTCAGTGAAGTAAGACGACATGGAGAAAACCTGACAATACTAAAATCAGGCCATATATTTTACAGTATAGGTAGTGAAACTGTATATACAAAAGACTTGCAGATAACATAGTAATTACAAGAAACATATCCACAAGAGTAGCCTATTTAATCATAAAGCTAAGTCGAAGGTATAAAATAAAGATTATTCAAGTATATGCTCTAACAACGGACCATCCGGATGAGCAGATTGAAGAATTTTACGATGATATCTCAACGGCACTGAAAGTAAAACCAACACACTACACGATTATATGCGGCGACTTTAATGCAAAGATCGGTCTAAAGTAGGATGAACAGGAAACAGCACTAGGTAAATTTGGATCAAAGTGGACAAACACTACTAGAATTTCTATTACAACAAAATATATACCAGATGAATAGTTTCTTCTTTAAAAAAGACCAAAGAAGATGGACATGGAAAACCCAGATGGCAAGATCAGAAACGAGGTAGATTACATAATCAGTGACAAAAGCATATATTTAACGATGTCACAGTCTTAATAGCTTTACCACAGGTAGTGATCATAGAATAGTAAGAGCCAAACTAAAATTAGACTTAATAACAGAAAAATCCAAAATGATTAGGAAGAATGCCAACCCGATATGGAACGTCCCAACGAATTTAAATGAATACCAAGACAATATCAATAAAGTCCTTTAACAAAACGAATGCATAAATAATGTAAATACCCTAAACGAAAATATCATAGAAGATATTCGAGAGGCTCAAGTAAAATGCTGCCCTAAAACACTCCAAAACGAAAAAAAACCATTGAAACAAAGCAATTAATGGAAACTAGAAAAGAAAAACTACGAAAAATAAATAAAGAAATATCAAAAGCTATAAGGAAAGATTTAAGAAAATTTAAGAATGAAAAGGTCCACCGAACTATAGAAGAGAATAAAAGTCTGAAAGTCCTGAGAAGACGGGTAAACAATGGAAAATGTGATATTCACAAACTAAAGAACAAAGAAGGAGCCCCCATATCAAATAGAGAAGTACTACACATAGTTGAAGACTTCTATCAAGAACTATAAACAAGTCAAAGAGAAGACCAAACGAACTTGGAAGCCGCTGCATCATGCAAAATCATCAACCAGGGTTCAGAGCTCATGCCAGAGATCACACTAAGCGAAATCCAAGACGCAATTAAAAAGATGAAAAACAACAAAGCATCAGGAGAAGATGGAGTCGTAATAGAAGCTATAAAGATGGGCATATCCACAGGGCGGATGTGCCCTTCTCAACCAAATAAACATTTTGTTTAACCTTTGTCTAACAGACTGTTGCATACCAGAAACAAGGAACAATGCAGTAACAATTTTACTACACAAGAAAGGAGACAAGGTGCACCTAGAAAACTATAGACCAATCAGCTTATTGAACCACATCTATAAAATGTTTACCCGAATAATTACAAGACTAGAAAAAAGTTGGATTTCTACCAGCCCCGAGAACAAGCCGGATTCCGCTCAAAATTCGGAACAAACGATCACCTACAAACAGTAAAAACCTTAATATAAAAATCGATAGAATATAATGGATCACTGGTACTTATCTTCGTAGACTTCAAAGCATTCGATACCATGGAATTAGACAGCATTATAACAGCTCTGAACAATAGTAGAATAGACTACCGGCTTACAACGTCAGTACAAACATTGTACCAAAACGTTACAATGCGTGTAAAGCTACATGATACCACCAGAGAAATTCATATCAAGCGAGGTATGAGACAGAGCGACACTCTTTAACCTAAATTATTTATAACGGTCCTCGAATACGCCTTTAAAATGCTAAAGTGGGAAAATAGAGGAATAAAAATAAACGGGGAAATGCTCAATCATCTGCGTTTTGCCGACGATATAGTACTTATTACCTAAGATCTGCGTGAAGCACAACAAATGCTACAAGAATTAGAAAACGGATCTTCAACAATAGGTCTAAAAATGAACATGAGTAAGACCAAATTTATGACAAATTTAGTTCCCAGCGATCACCTAACCATCCAAAATCAAGTGGTAGAATGGACGGAAAAGTACATATATCTCTGTCATGAAATCAGAATAAGCAAGAATAATTAGACCTGTGAATTCCAACGACAAATAACACTTGCTTGGGCGGCGTATGGTTCACTAAGAGACATCTTTAAGAGCAACATCCCGATAGCTATGAAACGGAAGACATTTGACCAACGCGTTCTTCCCATTATGACATACGGAGCAGAAATTCTCACTCTCACAAAAACAACCGTACTAAAAATGCGAGTGGCATAAAGGCGCATGGAAAGATCGATTCTCGGCGTGACAAAAAAAGACAAAATAAGGAACCAAGACCTAAGGAAAAGAACAGGTATCACTGATGTCGAATTTATAGCCAAGCTGAAATGGAATTGTGTAGGTCACGTGGTCAAGATGGACCAGAAGACTAATTGACTGGCGTCCAAGAGAAGACAAACACAGCAGAGGACGACCACCAACACGCTCGATGGACGACATTAAACGAATATCCAAGAAATGGCAATAAGGCGCACAGAACCGTGAAGAGTGGCAAAAAATGGGAGAGACCTATGTCCAGCAGTGGACACAAGAGGTTGCATGATGATGATAAATGACCAATGAGAATTGAGCTGTTGTCTCTGTTATCTACTTTTGATATGGTGCACATAATTCTGATGTACTAAGTGTTAGGTAATATAAATATCTGGACCACACTGGATAATTAGTAAAAGGGATGTGGAAATATCAAACATAAACACAAAATTTATTCTATCTTAAAATAAAAAATATAAATATTTAACCCAAAAATCTGAACAATTAACCAAATTCTATTTTATTAACATAGCCTGCATATTACTAGAATAAATTCTATAAGAAAGACTAGAACAAAATTTAGAAATGGATACATGATACAGTCTAACTCAGAACTGGCAACCTTAATAAGTTATTACTTAAATACTTCTCAAATTTGTTCCTGGTAAAAGAAGATTGTTAATTTACTGTTAATACTCATTGTATTTTAGGAGGGCCACTTGTTTCTGATAAATGGAATCAAACCGAAAGAGATAAATTAATAGCAAATTTTTTAGGAAGCACATATATACACAATATGTATACATTTAGGTACTGCTTTTGTGAAGTCCTCAATATGTTAAATGTGGTAAGTATATTAAATTAAATTTTCATTTAGTATTTCTTGTTTTTGAATACCCTTCTGGTATCTAGCATTTGTCAACCATCATGCAATAATAGCAAAATAATTATCAGTATAAGTCATAGATTTAAAGTGTCATAAATATACTTTATCAACGTCATGCCAAATATTCAACAAATTTGTTTAGAGCTTTCCAGTAATTTAAATGGTGATAAATTGTCATTTTTAGATTGTATCTCTTATACACAAACAGAAAAACCTTACTTTACACTTCTTCTTAATGTGCCCTCTCCATTACTGAAGGTTGGCTATAACTACAGCAAATTGCTTTCTATCTTGAGCTGTTCTTAGTATCGAATGTGTATCCATGCCTGTCCAGTCTCTTACATTTTTCAGGCAGGAGCATTTTCTTTTTCCTGGACCTCTTCTTCCTTCCACTTTCCGTTCCATTATCAGTTGTAGAAATTTGTATTTTTCTCCTCTGTAAATATGTCCTAGATAACTCGTTTTTCTGGTTTTTACAATATTTAGGAGTTCTCTCTCAGTCCCCATTCTTCTCAGCATCTCGTTGTTGGCCATGTGCTATGTCCAAGAGATCTTCAGTCCTTCGAAAAACCCACATCTCAAAGGCTTCTACATGTCTCATACTTGTGATTCCGAGAGTCCATGTTTCCACTCCGTATAGCAATATGGAATAAATGAATGTTTTTACAAATTGGTACCGGATATCAAACGATAAGGTTGAGTTTATTAGGAATTTTTCATTCTTTGAAAAGCGGACCTAGCATACTCTATAAGAGCACGTATTTCAACTTCGTAGTCAACCCAGATACTTGAATTTTTGTACCGGTTCTATCTGTTTGTTGTAGATACGAATATTAATGTCGGCATTTGGTGCACGTGTAACGGCCATTACTTTTGTTTTATTTGTGTGTATATTCAGCCCCAAGCTATCTCCCCCTCTAGTTATGACATTCAAAAGTCGTTGCAAACCCTCAGCACTGTCCGCAATCATGACGATATAGTCTGCGTATCTTAAGTTGTTTACATATTCTCCGTTGATTTTTATTCCTTCTTCAATATTGTCGAGGGCATTTTGGAACATCTTTTTGGAATATATATTAAACAATAATGGAGAAAGTACACAGCCCTGGCGAACTCCTCTTTTTATTGACATTTCTGCTGTCATATGATTGTCTATTTAAATCGACGCCATTTAATCCCAATATGGGCCACCGTGTTATGGTCTATACCATGTTGTGTTACAGTTTCTATGAGTTCTGTGTGTTTTACTCGATCAAAAGCTTTTTCGTAGTCGATAAAATAGAGAAACACGTCTTTTCGTTGATCTCGGCATTTTTGTTGTACTATCTGGATGCCAAATAATGCCTCCCTCGTACCAAGCCCCATACGAAATCCAAATTGGTTGTCACTCAGATTTCTTTTGCATTCTCTGTATATACGTTGATGTACAATTTTGTGTAAAATTTTCAGAAAATGGCTCATCAGGCTAATTAATCTGAACTGTGAGCATCTATTTGCTTTATTTTTCTTGGGTATATATATAAATGTCGATCTAAGCCAGTCTTCTGGGAAGATTCCATAGGTATATATTTTGTTAAACAGTAGTGTTAAGGACTGAAGATTTTCTTCATTGATAAGTTTTGTTATCTCTACATATATCTCATCTGGATCTGACGCATTTCGTGGCTTTGCCGTATTGATCGTTTTTGAAACTTCCGATGTTAATATATCAAGTATTGATAGTTCCTCAGTTCCTCACATGTGCGTTCATCCATTCTTCTTTGGTTTTCCTGATTTTGTTTCGGATGGTTCTCTGGGTTTCTTTATATTTTACTTCATTGCGGTTTTTGTAAGATCTTCACACTTCACACTATTAAGACAAAAAAAACTCCAAATTTGCTTCTAAGAAAAAATCCAATCTTTCCCTGTTTCATCATCTCATCCCTTTGTCAATAATTTAGTTATCAATTTATTTTTTCATTAGATTTGTAATTTGCAGAAAATACTCTTCTACCCAAAGGCCTTAATTTTTGCGTTTGTGAAATCACTCCTCAAAGAATTCCAATTGAAGAAAAAGGTCGAAACTGCCCTCCAAACAACAATTCTTCATATTCCAGATGGTAATTTCTGTTAGTCCATTTCTCATTGTCTAATATCCTATGTACTTAGATAATGCTATAATAGGTTATGTACTTTAGAAAGGAACTACAACTTTAAAGGGGTTTTATTGTTTCACCTAGTCAATGAACCACCAAATATAAAAAAATCACGGAGTGCTACCATTTAAAGAGGTACGTTTTTGAAAAAGGGGTGAATTTGTCCCTAAACACTTGGGTGCATTTGGGTGAATTCTATGCATTTTTCGTACATGTACATCTACAGAACAGTTGTTCAAAATTAAATTTACTATTGAAATTTCACCTTTTTTTTTGACAAAAATACGGAAACTGAAATTTGATAAAAAAAAAGGAAAACGAAGGAAAAAAACAAACACACACGATTTTTCTTTTATGACCCATAACTTTTTTCCAAAAGGTTATAATATAAGCATTGTTGTGCAGAAAAAAAAAGTTTTATCCTTCCTCTTCAAAGTGACATTTTTGTCAAAAGTCTTTGGGGTTTACAGTATCTGAGAAATGATTTTTCAAAGTTTTCCACACATACCATTTTTGGGACGTTTTCCCTATTTTTTCGCAAAAATTGTTCTACAACTCTTTTATATGCAGTTTTAGGTATATGCAATGGTACATTAAATTAGAAGAAAAACTAATTACCTTTAAACTGGTCTACTGTAAAAGGCTCTTGGACTAATTTTAAGCAAGATACGGTTCTTCAAAGTTTTCTACTTTTAACGATTTTTACTATTTACGGCAAAATGCAAAAATTGTGTACGAAAGCTGCACTTTTCATCTTTAAAAGTCATTTTAATTTTCGTCGGTAGGACACTGATCAAATAGTATCAAATTTTTACCATCGAGTTCATAAAACTTTCATCAAAAAAATAATTTCGCACGCGTAACACTTTTAAAACCGCCGGTCGCTTCAAGCGTTGTCTATGAGAGAACGGTTGATTCTACAGTGTTCTGTAGTACTCCTAAAAATTTTTGTTCAATATTATCTCAGTGACATTTGGTTTGAGACATTTTTTCTCCAGAGCTGATTCTTGGTAAATTGATTTTTTTCGTTTCTCTCCCCTCTATGAGGGTCGGTTTTAGGGGAAACCAGGGGTTAGGAGTGGCAAACTTCTTAGCATCTTTTTGGGGTCTCAAAATTGACATTCTCAGCAAAATTTTATCCAATTAATTTTGAGGGCAGGTTTAGAATATAAATTGGTTTATCAAGCGGAATGTTGTGTTTTAGTAATTCGACGCCAAGTAAATAAAAAGAAGAACTCTTCGATTTCTATGAAATTTTGTATATATATAAATTTTGTATAAAATTTATTATTTTTCATAAAAAAAATACTTCCGCAAATTTTCAGTGTGGTGGGTGAGTTAGAGGCACTTCAAAGGTTTTTAAATTTTTAGCAAAATTATGGATTAGAATATATTGAGTTTCATTTTGAAAAATTAACTTTACTCTAGAATGTTCTTTAAAATTAATGCATTATGGATAAGGTTAAAGTGTGGCGCGCATTAACCATACATAAAAAAAAAGAAAAAAACGTAAAATTTACTGAATATCTTACTATTTTATCCGTTTTTTCGGGTTTCTCAAAATGATAACATTTTATGAGCTGAGATTAAAATACTCCAGAAAATTTTAACAAATACACTGCCCGTCATTAAAAAGAGAATTTTTCAATAATTTTAAGTTTATGCAATTTTTAATTACTGTAAATAAACCCCCACGATGCAGAAACACTTTTAGGTACCGCCACTGGGTACCGAAGAGGTCAATTAAGGGTAATAAGTTCGCAAATTTATAGTAGGGGTAAAGGATTTCGGAGAATGCACGTGTTGTTTGTAGAGATAGTGCAAGCACTCCTGACCACGGCGCAGTAGACGAAATTTGGTTTAGTCCCCACTTCCATGTAAAACGCATTGTACTGTGCACTGTATAATTCCACTTACAATAGAACCTTTCTGCCTTTACGTGAATTTGACTCCGCCTTCGCGCAGCTCCATGGTCAGGAGTGTTTGTTTTACCTATACGTTGTTTTTCTTGGAATATGGCTGTTCTGTTTTTCAAAAATCTTTCATTAGTGTATAGTTGCTCAAAGAGTGAACTCGTGCAATTTTTAAGTTTAAAACTATGGCTGAGAGATTTGCTAGATCTGTTCAAATTGTTACTTTGATTGATAATGGAATAAGTCAAAAGGAAGTGGCCAGAAAGCTTGGAGTCAGTCGTTGTATGGTCCAAAAAAACATACCAACGATTCGTAGACACTGGATCTCACATACGACGATCAGGACCAGGCACGAGAAGAATCACGACGGCCAGAGAAGACCGTTCTTTACAATACACTTCTTTCCAAAATCGGTTCTTACGGCTAGAGCAATCCAAAACCGTTTTTAAAATGCTCACGGGTGGACATTAAGCACTTCTGCAGTGAGAAGAGGATTAATAGAATGTGATCTAGGGGCTCGCTGCCCAGCAACAGGACCTTTGTTAACAGCAGCACATCGACAACACCAACTTGAGTTTGCTAGAGACCACGAGCATTGGACGATAGGAGATTGAAAAAATGTTTTGTTTAGTGATAAGTCCAGGATGGTTCTTTATGGATCAGACGGTCGCATCAAAACGTACAGCAGACCTGGGGACCGATACGCTGCTTAGCTCAACGAGCACATGTTGCTTTTGCAGGAGGCTCTAGAATGTTTTGGCAGGCATTTCATTCGAAGGCTGTACTGATCTCGTGTTTATTAATAGAGCAGCGTTGAATGCTCACCGATACATTACCGAAATTCTCGACGACCATGCAATGTCTTTTGCTGGGTTTGTGGGCGAAAACTTTATTTTCATGCAAGACAACGTGTGGCCACTCGTAGCCAGGATGGTAACGCAATACCTGGAAACCGTCGGTGTGCCAAAAATGAATTGGCTGGCTCAAAGCCCAGCTTTGAACCCGATTGAGCATGTTTGGGACCAACTCAAACGAAGAGTAAGAAACAGAATACCTGCTCCAATAAATCGTGAGCAGCTTCGATTGGCGCTCATGGAAGAATGGGAAGCTTTTCCGTAAGAAAACATCCAGAATTTAATC
This sequence comes from Diabrotica undecimpunctata, assembly GCF_040954645.1. Lineage (NCBI taxonomy): Eukaryota > Metazoa > Arthropoda > Insecta > Coleoptera > Chrysomelidae > Diabrotica > Diabrotica undecimpunctata. The sequence continues at coordinate 35,836,517 of NC_092803.1, forward strand.
AGTTCAATGCCAAGTCGAATGAGGAGTGTAATTCAAAATAGATGTGGTAATATAGAATATTAAGAATCACGACTTTATTGTAATTTTTATAAAGAAAACAAAAAATTTATAATGTTAATTTTTAAAATTTTCCATTAAAATCATCATTTTGGCAGAACTTTTTTTTACATTTGTTATTTAAGAAATGGTTGCATACAACTTTAGAACATATTCTTAAACATTACACAAACATCTAATGACAATCAATTTCTTGTAGGATTCTTAAAAATTAAAAAATGCCCAAAATTTTAGGTGGCTTCTTTTTAATGGCGCGCAGTGTATTTTTAAATTAAGTATAATGTTCATATTGGATTAGGTGAGCCACAATTAATTGTAATGAAAAAACGGCATTTGTCACTCCGGGAGTGAGGGGAAGCATGGCTTTCTTATCGTCTATGCATGGAATTTAATTCGATTCGATTATTTTATTTTCATTTTAGTTTATTTTATTAAGAACCACGCATGGGACTACGTTTGCTACTCTTCGTAATCCTTTGAACCGATCAATGCATTCTTGCGATAAGAAAGCTATGCTTCCAAAAACTTACATTTTATAATTATTGTTATTTGACGTTTCGGTTTTCAGAAATCGTTTTCGAAAAAGATTCTTTTAAAATAGTGAGCTGTTATAACCAAGTTGCATGGCGGATATTGTTTTTCAAATTGACGTTTGACTTACTTGGCCTCGGTCTTGTAGCCATATAGCCAGCTTTTAGTTGATAATTCTGAAGGTGATGTTTGTAACCTCAGGATGATATCACTACCCTTAGGATGATACTATTTTAAAACAATCTTTTATGAAAACGATTTCCGGCGTAGAATTTGAAACTTCAAATAACAACTTACTATAAAATGTAATTTACATTACAATAAATTCTGGCTTAATCCAATAGAAACATAATATTTATTTCTACATGCCACAAAAAAACAGTTTCAAAACCTTTTTAGTTGTACATATTTCGCTTTTTGTAATAATTATAGTTTCAATAGTTCAAATGAAAAAAAAAACGAAAAATCTGTTAAAAAAATTATGAAAATTGTGTTGTTTGTCTAAATTTTTCTACGAAATCTGGACTGAAAAACCTTTAAGCTGTTAGGGAAAATAGAAATTTAATGACTGTAATGAAATCAAAGAAAATCGGGTTCTCAACTTTGCTCACTTGGCGTCCAGTCATTTGTTTATTTAATTTTTTCACTGTTTCACAAAATTATTTTTGAATTTTCTTTATGTAGATAGCAAACATCTATTTCATGGACTGGCTGGTAACAGGAGAATTCTCTGCATATGGAATAAACCATGCTACTTATAAAACTATTAATCCCATGAACAGAGTTTTTCCAAAAATCGCTAAGTGTACCTACTATAAATACGGACCTTCCGGAGATGTTCAACTTTTGGATGCTCTCTGTATACTACCTCTAAATGTATTAAATGAAAAAGTCTTCCTTATCCTGTGGTACTGGTTTTATATTTTATTAATTATTTCTGTGTTATGTGTTGTCTACAGGGGACTGTTTGTATTTCTTCCTTCATTCAGGACATACCTGTTAAGAGCTCAAACTCGAAAAATGGATAGAAAAAAAGCCGAGTTTATTATTGAGAAAATTTCCTATGGAGACTTTTTTGTATTGTACAAATTCGGCAAAAACGTCAATCCGGTTTTGTACAAAGATATTGTTAATTCTTTGTATGAACAGCTGCTTTCTAGATATCAGTACAGAATACAAGACATTTAAAAAAAAAATAGAACGAAAGTTAGTAGTATGAATGGACTGATATAAATACTAGAAATATCAATCATAAACTACATTTAACAGTTCTAACAGTTTCATATGCAGTAGTAATTTCTCTTCTTCTAGAGTATCGGCATCAGTGGAGATTGGTAAGATACATGAGAGCAAACCATACTTTCGAAAAGTGTTTCGATTTATTTTGATACAATACCTATTATTCTTAAGCTGTTATATTGTTTAGCATGCATTTTCCGTTGGATTTTTTACTTTTATCGTGACCTGTAGTGTTTTTCTCAAATTACCTGGCTTACTGAGACTGTTTTTCGTTTTGTAATGTATTCAATAATTGCCCTAGTTTTTTTCAGTGATTTTGCTTCCTAAATACTAATTGTTGCCTACCGTTATGTGAAAAATATGGGAGGTAAATTGAAAACAATGTTGACTATAACTGTGTCACTGCATAACTTGGAAATAGATAAGAATCTACCTACAATTTTTGTTTTTTTCTTTTATAATTTATCCTAGATTACATTCCCAACATTTGAACATAATCATCGGATACATTTTGTATAGCGGCAGATTTATTTTGGTGTTTTTGACATTTATGTTCAGTATTTTTTTATGTTCAGTTTTTTCAATTTTTCATTTTCATTTATATGCATCTTCAAGAGCATCTCATAGAGACTTGTTTAGTATACCGATTAAAGGAACACAACCTCGCAGTTTTGTTTTATTTTCATTTAAAAATTTTTCTTTCTACTTATATAATTGCTACTTTTGTATTATGTTGTCCTGTTTGTCTATATATTTTTTATAAGCTTCTTTTATAGCAATATTCTATTTTTCTATGCTTTTTCTTTCTTAATTAATTATATGAATGCATATTTTCGCTGTTTTTGTGCACTTGTGAATTAAAACAACGGAAAAGCAGATTTTATAATATTATTCCTGTCCTGTTATTTTTCCAGTTTTCATTAATATCTTGTTAGGGAATCCTTGATGAAATTTTTATATTCAGTTTTCAAACCTCATTGCCGTTCATGATTGGTATCAATTAGCCGTTCAGATTTCAACACAATTATTTTTGTTATCTGACTTAATCTATACAGTGTAGGTGCCATTATGTTCTCTTTACCCCGTGCTTCGTTTTAGATTGTTGGGTAAGATTTAGTATTTGTGATGCACATTGCCTTCCCGTTTTAAAGCCATTTTGTTCTTTTATTATTTTTCCGTCTATTCTGGTTGAAATTATATTAAGGATAATGCGCTTAAGTATTTTTAACATGTGGCAGAGCAAAATATTGGCCGATAGCTTTTGGGGTCATTGCGATCTACCAGGTTCAAGCAAGGCAACGACTTTAGCTTGTCTCCAGACTTTAAATATCTTCATAGTTTGACCAGAACTGTTCATCATCTGGAGGAGCCATTGTAGTGGTTTTGCTAAAAACTTCTTAATTTTCTCTGTGCGCAGATCTTTAATTCCCGGATTTTTTATTATGTGGTTGGCGGATCTAAGCCCAGCATCGTTCTCGCCTGACTGGTTTCATTCTCTCACACATTTTAAGTTTTTCTTTGCCCCTTTTTCCAGACGCTACACCATTTTTAACGAGTTGTGACGTTTGGGTATTTTTTTGCTCTTACTAGGATCCTAGCTTCTTCAGTAGTTTCCAAGCAGGTCTACTATTATGTGCCATGTTAATATTTTCCATGAGATTGCTCCATTTTGGATCTTCGTTCATCTGAGATGGTAGTAAGTAACATTTCTTCAGCTCAGTGATTATCATCGCTAAAAGGGTCTTCATCATATAGTTTTGATACCGGTTGAACAATGGGACATATTCAGGAGTTATTTCTTGAACATAGTGAGTCCGGCATCCTCGCGGAATTTTTCCCAATTTGCTTTGTTAAAATTAAATCTCTTTTTAAATGGCGTTGCTTGTGATGTTATTACAGCGCTCATCGCATAAACAAGTGGTTTGTGTTGGATGCGAATAATTGCGTCTCCGATATTCTTTTTACGCTGAGCTGCTATTTGGCTGAATACAAAAAGATTGTATACTCTCTTCCAACAAGCACTGTTAAAAGAGGAGGGAAGTTTGTCGTGTATTAGTTGTGGTTGTCCATTATACGCCCATAGCTCCAACCGTCTAACATTATTATCAGTCTCTCTGTCTCACCATGCAGTATTTTGATAATTAAAATTTCCAAGAATGAAGTTGCTGTTATGGTAGTTCAAATTGTCAGGTTCAGTGAACATGAAATCTTCCCCAGGGGTCTTGTATACAGAAGTCGCAGATAAGCTTGGTGTGCAGATAGTAATAATTTATATGTTGTGGAGTTCACTGTTAGCAGATGATGTTATGTCAAACCTAGGTCAAGCAAAGATAGCACTTCCATATTTATCATATGGCTTATCAGTGATCAGCTTCATACCGAATATCCTAGGTTTGGCGGAATTCAGCCCTCTATGTGTTAATATTGAGATCGTTAGAATAGTTTGTATTGAAAAGGGCCGATTTGACATACCTCATAATAAAACATATTAAATTTTTCAGGCTAAACTCTTCATTTAGTTTTTTACCACTAAAAAACTGAAACATGTTTGATATTTCTTTATTCTTTATATTCGTACTACATTTTATTATTTAAATCTGTAGATTCAGATTACTATTCGTTTTGTAGTTTTAGAAGAAATCTTCTTTTAGATTTAAAAGAATTATTTATTTTCTTTGTTAAATGCTAAATTGAGAATGTAAGAATTAAACAGTTCCTTGGTTTTCGTTATACAATATTAAAAACACTGTGATATATCATAGTATTTAAATGTAATAATGTTGTTTTCATAATAATGTTTTGTATGTTAATAATAGATATTTTGTTAGGTTATTGCTCAAAACGTTGAATATGAGTATAGATTTATTATTTGCCATACTGTATTGTTACCATTGAAAATTACTCGATTGAATAATTAGAAGATTTAGTTAAAACATTAAGATTTTTTTTAAATACGTTTATAATACCAAGAAGTACAAATTGTACGTAATTGAGCCTTTCTGACAAATATAATTATAATATAATACATTTGTTGTCATACAGTATTCTTTTGTGATCTTTTGTAAGTAGAAATAGTTTTTTGTTCTTTATCAATGTTAATGTTTTTTTTACAAATAAAGTTTAATTAATTTCTTACTTGTATTCTTTTATCTTTTTTTGTTATCTTTAATAATGGTGAACGATATAAAACTTGATATAACTGTTTTCACTAATGTCAAAACCAGGTAAGATGATCGGATTGGGATTAAGCGATGAACAGTGGGTTTCAAACAAATGTTACTTTAAAATTTAATTCCACGTCCCTTGAAAAGTACTTACTTACTTAATCAGTAGACCCATTTGTACCTTTCGGTGTTGGGCCGTTTATAATACAATTCATTAAATTACAATATTTTACAATCTTCTGAGGTGTCCTAGCTCTTAACGAACTTTCTCCATTCCTTCCTATTGGATGCCATCTGTGTTGCGTCCTGCCAAGTCTTACCCTTACTCTGCAGTATCTGCGAGATGTCACTGTTCCATTCTTTAATGGGTCTCTCTCTTCTGTTCTTCCCTATTGGTTTGGCGTCCCACACTCTTTTTACTTGTCTATTATTGTCCATCCGGGTTAGATGTGAGAACCATACCAATTTTTTCTCCTTGATTGAGTCGAATATTGGTTTGATTTTGAGTCTTTCTCTTATTTCTTTATTTCTGATTCTATCAAAAAGTAATCCCTTGAAAAGTAAATTATTTAATTTTCTATATTTGCTCAGTAAGAATCTTGAATTTTATTCTATTGAAAGCAAATACAATGAATATTATCATCATTCTCTTTGTCTTTATCTCTATGACGCGTCGGCTTCCCTGATTATATTTCTCCATATTTCATTCTCATTTTGGCCACATGCATGCGTTGTTTCTCTTTCTTGTTGGTCTTATGGCTGTATATAGAATTTTCCCTTCAGCTTCATTAGAATGTTTCTATCACATAAGACACCACTATCGATCTTAGGTACTTTCCACAATCATTTCACTAACCAAAGATATCGTTTTATGTAGTAGCTCCATCTTTAAATTAACATTCCTAATATTCTTTTTTTTGTCCTACTAAGTTTTAAATCTTTTTCCTCAAGAGCTTGTCTCCACTGTTCCAGTTTTTGGAAGAATAGCACATAATCTCTCGAAGAACTATATTATATGAAGATCAATGAATACCATATGAGCGTTTGTTTCTTTAGTCCTGCATTTTTCCATCAACTGCCTTATGTCAGTTGAAATGAAATGAATATAATATTAATATATGGGTATTATACACAATTAAATTTATGTGATTAATGACATTTTAATACCATTATACTAAATATGAATTAAATTATTAGAAAAATTTTTCACTAAGTACTTAACAAAAATCAAAATTTGATTAATTTATTAATGTTTTGTATTTTGAAAACGATTTTCGAAGTGGAAATAGAAACGTCAAAAATAAACTTGTTTTAAACTTAAATTGTGGGTTATTCCCAATAAAAAGTAGTAATTATATTAAGATGCCACACAAAAATAGCTTCAGAACAATATTAATTACTAATTAAATACTAATTATGAATAGAGAAGAGTCGTATAATATGAGATACATTTTTTTCAACCTCTATTTAAAAAAAATAATTCTAATTTTGTTTTGTTCTTAGTAATTGGCTGGTATAATTATGTATTATCTTCTGGTAGTATCGAAATAATTCTATAAGATACCTTTAGGGGATAATAAAATGTTAATAAAAAAAACAAATTGGCCAGTTTACAAAATAGTCGCCTATTTGGCGATATTAGGGAAACGAATACTTCATGTACATGTAGATAAAATGTAAACAATTTATTTGTTATTTTGGTAATTACAAAATATAACATTTATTTCAGTAAATATTAATTATCGTGAAAGGTACAAAAATAATGAATACAAGCTAGTGGCAATCCATCCATATAACATTTGCAGATGGAATTATTGTTGTCTTTAGTTCCACCGCAAGCTTCATGACACTCTGTAGCATTTACAGAAACGTATCCATTCCGTATTCTTCCGACAAAGCCCAGCTTTGTCGGAAGAAAAAAATTTAAAGCAGTAGATACATTCCACATCCTCTTCTCCTTGATCCACGTTATCTTCAGAATCAACATATGGTATTTCTTGCTTAGACTCTAATGAATCCGAAGAAACGATTTCTGTTTTCCTTTTATTTTTTAATTTAATTTATTGCTTAAGTTCTTTGTGTAAATTAATGCCAGCGTTTATGTTTTCTTTAATTCTCTGCATGCCTTAGAGTAAAAGTTCTTCAAGATCTTTTTATAAGGCGATCCAGTAATTAAAGCAGCTGCACCAAAGTTCTTTCGTTTAATTCCTAATGGACCAGATAAAACAGGCCTAGTCCATTAGGAATTCCAAGGTATTCTGAGCACTGTTTGCAACTCTTTCAACGCAATAAACAGTGTTTTTTGTATCAATGAATGAAACATTTCCTTCACACTGCAGTCGAATTGGTAGTCAGGTGAGTAAGCAGTAGAAAGTGAAAGCCATCAAAGATTTTGGAATGCTCAAGGATATCTTGTTTATTGATTACCTTGATAATTGTGTCAGTGATGGGTAGTACATAGTATTATTGGGAACGGCCGTAAATGAAATCACAATGCGCAGTGAGACAAATCGTTGGCATTTACAATTAATTCAATACCCATTGTAGTTTTGAGATCTGGCCACAGCAACTTTGTAGATCTCAGAAGATTACTAGCTACTAAGATATTCCTAGCTTTAGATATAGTAAAGTGAATAAAGGTAAAAGTCAGCCTTCATCGATTTGCATGAAAACTTGGGATATAATTGAGTATATTTTACCGTCAACTTCAAAAGCGACATATTCTCGGCTCGCGCTTATTGCATTTTAGGGATGATATCGACCTATTTTGTTAAAAATGGTAAAAAAATGCAGATTTAAACATTCTGGCGTAAGGAATCTCATTTAATTAAATAAAATATATGTTTTTCAACATTTATATACACGATTTATGATTTTAATCAATTTTTCAACCCTTTTAACAACAACCTCCTAAATCAAAAATCATGAAAAAATATTTACTTTTATTTCATTAAACAGTTTGTTTAATGAAATAAAACAGTTTGTTTAATGTTTATGATATAATTTTTGGTTGACTGTGAAATTTCAACCCTTAAAACATTGGTTCTAAGAAACTTTAATCATTGGAATAATACATTACTAAATTGAAATCTCATTTCATGAGTACTTAAGTATTTATTTATTTATTGCGAAATTTGCCACCCTAAAAACCACCCATTGTCATAAAACTAATGGATTTTTTTATCAGCTTTAATTAGTTAGAATCTTTTTTAATGGTTATGATAAAGTTAATTACTATATTTCAAACTTTATTAATATTATTTGTTCCACATCCCCCAAACAATTTTTTCAGGGCTGTGTGACTCATAAAAAGTTAATTTAGTAATTAAGAAGAAAATATATTAAAATATATGAAACGTTTAAAAATTTTTATTTAAATAATATTTCATAAATGACCACTGCACGATCCGCAGGTTGCGTTACAAAATAACCCTACTCTTCGACACCCGTAAGAAGCGCCGCATATTTTTTGGAGTTGTAAGAAATAATTTTTAACAATTCTGGAGCAGGTGGACTGGGATTATTAATTGGAAACAAAGACTTTCCAATTTTGCACCATCCCCAGTCAACTGGATAAATGTCTTTGTATCCAAGTGATATCTGGGTTTGTAAATAAACTCTTTTGATGTGTTCCAATGCAGCAACCGTGGGGACGAGAGATGACAACTTTACTAAATTATTTTTAGTGGTAGCATTAATAAAGGACTAGTAATGCATCTGTTCCAGATGAGCTGACAGGCTTTCTATGCTGACATGAATATGAGTTTACTCATATTCAAATCTTTTGTATTTTCTTGCATATTACTTATTATAATAAGAAGTCGAGTGACACCCAGAGAAAAAATGAGAGAATCTTCCACTACTAGGTATAACTTTTTGCAAACTTGAGCTCTCATCCTGTTCTTGATCTTTTGCAAATATACTGAAATATTCAATAGGCACACATCATGCAAGAAAGTCCCACCATGTTTTCAAGCAGATATACAGAATTCCTTTCACTTTTTCTATCTTCAAAATATACATAAACAGACATGTATATTTTGTGAACATGTACCTATCGTCACATCTACTTCTTTTCTATTTACATACATACAAAATCTCGGCTCCAAAAAAATGTTATTATCTCTATTATTTTTTATCCTTCAAAACAAACATAAAAAGATAGTAAAATCCTTTTTAAAAAAACTCAAATTTTGTTCTCTATCATTTTTTATGTATATCGAGTATTTTTGGAGTTATTATAATGAATGAAAAATTCTGGTTTTTTTAAACATTTTTTTTCTTCAAAAATATGCATTCTAAACACCTGTCAAAATTTTTAAGTCGTTAATTATGCTAAAATAAAGAAAGTCTTATAGGGATTAAGACTATAAATTTTAAGTTTTGTGAAAATGGTGTATGTTTTACTTTTCACTTTTTCCTAAAAAAATCGAAAGGGTCCTCTTATTTTCATCATAACTTGCTTAATTCTGATGCTATCAACTTCTTGAGTTCTATAAACTATCTAGAGCTCATTTGATAGGTATTTCTGAGTACTTTGAAAAGTGTTTAGTAACTATATTTTACAAAATTCATTGTTTTCCCGTTATTTAGAGTTATTTATGAAAACCGTGTTAACAACATGCATTTTTACCAAATAATCAAAATCTTTAATATGTAATGACTCATCGATTTATTTTAATAACATATAAAAAATTTTGCTTAGAATTGGCCCCTCCATAGATTTCTGGAGTTATTTTTAATAAATTAATTTCCACTCCCAAGAAGGCATCCACCACTAGGGTAAAAGCAGTATTACAGTATATATTGTACCTTATTATATCAATTTTTGACATATGTGGCGTAAACAGATCTCTATCATGGATGATGTCATGTTGTTTCAATATGATTCTTAAGTCTTCACATTAGCATATTTTCCTTACTAACCCCTTCTGAAAACAGCTATTTATATAACTTCTCCCATGATACATGCAATAGTTAAGTATAGGGGATATAATAAAATAGTAATATAAGAGTTATTAATAAAATGTTCAATAATAAAAACAATAAATCATTTATTACACAGTTCATTTGTTATATTTTTGGGACTTAATTTTTTTATATGCTTCTATAATTTCCTTCTGCTGTATATCCAATTGTCTCCTCAAGGAGTTTGGAAGCTCTTTTCGCTTGCCTTTCTTATCTATCACCTTACTCGTCTTGTTTATACTACCTTTATTCTTTGTCAATTCCACAGTTCCTTCCTCTGGTGATTTGTGAATCACAGATTTTAACAGCAAATTTTTGTTTCCAGGCTGAAAAGGTTTTTTATATAAATATGTTTTCAAAGCTGCATAATATTATTCTCCCTCCCCCCTCTGTCACTCTCTCTCTCTCTCAGAGAGAGAGAGAGACAGAGGGAGATATAAAAGATATTACAAACACAAACATCTTGCATCACTACATACTTACTCTAGGTGCAGATTGAAGCTTTTCAGCTCTTCTTGGTGCTATTAAAGAAGGTGGGGCATGAGCTATTTCCCCAAACTTAACATGGTCTTTATATTCTTTAAATTCATCAACATTCACAAGTTCTTTTCTTTGTTGCTTTTCATCCAACTTCTTTTTTCTCTTTTGCCATTTTGATAATCTTGGAGCTTCTGGTTTGTCCTTTTTCTTCTTCTTCTTTTTACCATCTTTCTCTTCCTTCTGTTTCTTTTTCTTCACTTTTTTAAGTAATAATTCTAGCTCATCTTTTTGTCTTTTTACTACTTCCTCCACCTAAAACATTAAAGTATAATATATAAGGTAATTCAGTCTTAAAATAAGAGTCTACTGTCTTATGCTACCTAATTTACTTAATGTGTATTTTCTGTAGTAATCAAATTATTTTCATCAGTTTATCTTTAATATAGGATTAATGCTCTTAATAAAGGATTTAGCATAGTTTTATTACACTAAAGGGTACATGAAATTTAGAATATTTACCTCACCGTCTTCATTTCGTTTAATATCAACACCATATTTATCCTCAAATTCAGCTTCTTTGACTGCTTCAGAACATATTCTATTCATACGATGGACAAAAGCTCTATCACTTTCACCGGGAAGTTGCACAAATTTTCGTGCTGGCTTTTCAGGTATCCTTTCAAAAGGTTTTTTACTTTTTTTGTTATTTCCATTATTTTTTTCTTTGGATTTGGGCTGTTCGTTATTTCCATTGTTTTTTTCTTCCACTTTGGGCTGTTTGTTTCGCTTAAACAATTCTCCACTTTTAGTCTTATTCTTCAAATCTATAATCCTTTGAAGGGTTTTTGAAACTTCTTGATGATCAGGATTTGTAGGAGGAGCATTAATTTTATTCTTTATACTAAAACATGCTGGTTAAAATGATAAAATATTATTAATGATTATGGTACCTTTCGAATCTTACGGCAGCCTGCTTTTCTGGATCTCGAACTCCTCGATGTTTACGTCCAGGAATTTTTCTTCCCATTTTGATAAATAATTTATTTTATACCATAAATTACAAAGAAATGTTATCCTCTCATATGTAAAATTAGGGTTAGGGTTAATCGAAAGTAGTTCATTTTGAATCTCACGATTCTCACGTCAAGTTGATAGGTCTACCCAGAGAGGGTCTACCATTATCGTTGGTTAAGGTATGCAGCCACAGTATATATCTTCAATAACCTATAATTTATATGTCATTAATCACACGTGTTTTTAAATGTTGATAGTGTATGAGAGTGTAATTTAAAATAACAACTTATTAAATTAAATTCAGTGCTGTTTAGTTTAATTGTTTTGTAGAAATATTTACTATTAAGAGATGACAACTAAAAACGCGAACAATGAACCTACAGTGGGTCCACCTAAGAAGAAATTTAAAAAAGATGGGACAACAGATTCCAAGTCTAAAAAGATAAAGAAATCAGTCCAAAGTAGTATAAATCTTAGTAAAACCGATAAGTCAGCACCAAAAAATTTTAAAAAACCTAACTCTAAATTTACTTCTAACAATAATTTTAAAGGTAATAATAGTCTGTATCCATTACTACTACTTGCTACTACTATCATACTACTTCAACTAAATTGTTTTATTTGTAAGGTATGCTCTACTTGCAATGAATAAAAATTTTGTTTTAGGAAAGTCTGACAACAATAAAAATAAAACAGAAATATTTGAAAACTGGAATGAGTTTAAAAAGAAAAAGAAAGAACTGAAACTCAAAAGAAAACAAAACAAAGATGGATTTGATGTAATAGTAAAAGCGAAAAGAATCGGTGAGGAATTAAGGAAAAAATCTCTTAATGGGGGAGAACAAAAAAGGATTCAACTGATAAATGAGCTGCATAGTCTTTTAAAAGGAGGAGGACATTATCCTAAGTTTGTTCTTGCACATGATACTGCAAGAATTGTCCAATGGCTTTTGAAATATGCATCAGATTTTGTCATTAATCAAATATCAAAAGTAAGTATACCCAAAAAAGTAGTTTGCAGCAGTGTTTTGTTGATTATTTGTATGACAAATCTTACAAATTCTTATTTAGATGCCAATTCTTCTTAAATACTAAATGATATTTTTTGGTTCTTCGTTTTCACTTATTTTGCTCATTAAATTTTGTGTTACTTTATTTTTCTTTCCTTTTTTTTGTTATTGCTTGAATTTCTTACATCTTTCAAACTTTTTTAATTCAGTTGTTTCTATATTATTGTATTTTTCTGATGGTTTGTTATATTTTTCTTTTTTGGTTGATGATGATGCTTAAGTTTTAAATTCTTTATGTAATATTTTCAATTCCCACTTTTTGCTTTTTACTGCAAAAATGTTATTTTTTAATTCAAGTTTTCTTCTTTCTCCACACTATTTTTAAATTTTGTCAGATAGCCACTTTATTTGGTTTTCCTTATTAGAGTTGTCCTCTGTTGGAGTAATATATGTTTGATCATAATGTATATATTTGCTTCACAGTAATGTTGACACAAATTTACTTGAAAAATGAACTATTATATTTTAACGTAAACATTTAATTATTGATATTTATCTTTCTGGGTCATAGACTGTATAAAATATTTGTAGGAACTCATTCCAGTCAGTGTAAGTATGTTACAATCGAAGTATGGTATCCATTGTGTGAAACGACTTTTAAAATATGGCAAGAGTGAAATAAGATCTCAAGTTATAGATGCTATGGTTGGTCATGCTGTGAAACTATCAACATATACTATTAGTGCTCCACTTGTAGAATATGCTTTTTCCACATGGGCCACTCCTTTACAAAAGCAGTATTTGGTGCAAGAATTTTATGGAGACCTTTACAGATCTTCCAAGGATAACAACGTCAAACATCTAAGAGATACATATAAAGATAATCCAGGTTTAAAAGATGCCAATTTAGGTAATTTTCCACTTTGTTAAATTTTCTGTCTTAGTAATTATCCCTGTTCATTATTAATATATGACATAAAGAGTATAAGTTAGCAAAAAGAAAGTTATCTTTATTCATTTCTCTATGATAATCAGATAATTTGGTTTTTGAAAATATATTGTTTGTGTACCATTTATAAAAATCCATCCTCACTACCAGCATTGGTTTTAATATATCTGTAAAAAAAATGGACAGTTTTATAACCTTAATAAACCCAATGCTGATAATAATATATAATTAACGAATTGACTAATGTGACTAAACATATACCATGTGTTTTTGTACTTCTGACACTTCTTTTGTCTTCATTTTGCTTTGAACGACCTATAGTTCCATTTTGGAAGATCCATGTTTTATCAATGAAAACAAAATTATACAAAGTTGCTTCTGTCTCTACAATATAATTTTTTAAAAGTAAAGATCCTTATGCTCCAACCTTAGGGAGTTCCATAAGTCTACGCCTTGGTGAATCTTTTCCCATCTGTAACCCAATTCTTTAAAAACATCCATAATGATGTAATGCAAACATTGAACATTTGCTTCTCAACGAAGTTGTCTCTTAATAGTTTTAAATTAAAAGTTACATGTTTTTCTGCAAAGAAAACACTATAATTAATAAACATTTCTCAGTAACAATAATTCTGTCTACATTTGATAATTTGTCAAAGTTCATACTTGTCTTGAATATGTCATAAATTTCATTTCGAATGACACTCATATTCAACACTTCTGTATTATGAACATTAGATACACTTAGGTTTAAGGCTGCAGCAACAGGCTAAAATACATAGAAAACAATGTAATACATAAATATATTATATTCTAAACTCTTACTGCAGTTAACAGTAATAGAGGCCCACCAATATTTCATTCTTGTTCAAAGTATTCTCTTAACAAAAAAGAATGAGTTCTTTGCAACTATTTGAGTTGTGTTGGCATTTTTCTAGCATAATACACAACAATAATCAGTTTATTCAAACTATATATTGTGAATTAAATTGTAAACAAAATTCTTTCTATAGGGTTATAAATTATTGACAACACTGTAAACATTTTTGCCAATCCCTCATATGCCATTGCAGATCGAAGTATTCTATTTAATTAAAATAAATATTTTTTTTGAGTAATAAACTTAAACAATTGGTTTGTAAAATTTATATTATTAATAATAGTAAATGTTTTTGTCCAAGTATTTCATTAATATAATTTTAAAATACTTAATGTAATCATAATTATATTTTATTTTTATAATAACATGTTGACACCTATGAAAGATCGAGCAACTCCATAAGGGTGTCATATTTTGTGGGTGGGAAATTTTAACTAAGAGTGACGTCTGTTTGTATAAACCATGACGGAACCTTAAAGTTGTGCTAAAAAAAGTATACATGTTGAAGTCTGGTTCTAGTAGTATAAGTATGCACAGATTTCAATTTAAATTCTTATCTTTATATTCATAGATATTGTTGATAGGGATATGTCGATATCTAATACTCTTTTTAAAACTCTGACTTAAGTAATAACAATTTTTGTTGTGATGCAACTGCTTTAGTTTTAGAAATAATTTGAATGAATGTGATGATAACCGCTAAAGGGGTTGTTCAAGTATTATGTAACGAAATTATGGTTGAGGGGGAATCTTGTAAAACATTACGATCCATTACACAGGCGGAAGGGGGTTACATGTTACGTAACATTGTTTTTTTACTTAAATAAAAAAACTGTGGAATTAAAATCTCCCAAGTTGGCAATCTTTTTCGTTTATGCTTTACTGGGAATCGCTAGATTGTATTGTACAATATTAATTAAAATAACCGAGGAATGACAGATTAATTAGTCTGATGAGCCACACATTGAAAAGTAGTTTTTTCTTTGCATTATTCATTATGAATTAAATGTACCTAGTTCTCCAAAAATGTCACAACCAATGTAATCATATTTATGTGGCTTTCATAGATTGCAAAAAGGCTTTCGATAGGGTGAAGCCTGGAATGCTTTTTACCTTATTAAGAACCTAAGTCATTGATGGTAGAGATCTAAGTATCATAGAAAACTTATATTGGAAGCAGTTATACGAGTTGATGGGAGATTAACTAACGAATGTTAATTTAACTAACGAATGTTAGTTAGGCGTTAGATAGGGATGCATTTTATCTCCGCTGTCATTTAATATCTGTTTATATATAATTTTCAAACAGGTTTTGCAAGATAAATATTTTCTGAGTAAAAATTTTAATCTTGAACCGATTAATAATCTTAGATATGCCGACGACATTGTTATCTTAAACCATAATCTCCAGTGTATTCAAGAGTAGTTGCATTGCATCAACATGACAGAAAGAGAGATAGGTCTAAAAATGAATGTTTCTGGCACAAAACTTATGTCTCATGACAATACATCCTATAGATAGACCTATAAAACATTGAGAGAGTTACTAACTTTAAATATTTGGAGTGCAACGTTACAAACCAACTAGACCCAAGTAAAGAGATAAAGTGCAGAATTGAAGCAAGTCACACAACATTTCGAAAACTGAAATCATTTTTATGTGACCACTGTTGTCAGTGTTGTTACATAGCACCGATATCTGGACTCTGAAGGCTGATACGAACAATCCTAACGGGCGGCAAATGCCGCTATTAAAGACTGTTATTTATAATAACAGTTTCAAGCACCATGTTTCAGCTTATCATGAAAGGTAAAATCAAGGGCACCAGAGGAATTGGAAGGAAGATGTCATGGCTCAAGAAGGTTAGCGATTGGATAGGAATATGCAGTGTTGCTCAACAATTTTGATTAACTGAAGAACGCAAAAAATTCACCAGTGTAATTGCGAACGTTATGGCACTGAAAGAAAAAGATACCTACCTCGTGATTTTATTTTTAATTTTTGTTAAGGATACGATTTTAATTTGAATAAAATGGTTTATTTCAGGTACATTTCCGATTCTAAGTGTTTTGCCAAATGTAGAATTAAATATATTAGTTTATCCATTTATTATAAAAAAAAAGTTAAAATTCATGAGAAGAACCATAAGGGATGAAGCCAAAAGTGTATGTAACAATGGAGTAATGAAAACGTAAAACATTGTAAAATTAGCAGTAAAAGTTTACTATTGCGAGTTAGATATCTCTTGTTTTATTTAATATTACTACAAATGCGATTAAATCAATAGCAAAGTTATTTTACCGACAATAGCAACACAATTGTAATTATTAGGTAAAAATGGTCCTCAGGTGTTACGTAACGTTTAGGTAGAGGGAGGGGGTCTTGTAAAACATTACAGTAAGTGAATTGACATAAGAGTCTGATAAAGTTTTCAGCTGTTTGCAGTAGGTATATTGCAAAAGAATCGAGCAGCAAGTTACTGATGTCCAATCAGAATTTTACAGTTATTTCATGCAATTAAATTCTTGGAAAAGCAAACCTTATGTGTGCCTAATTTCTTTGATTAATATTCACAAATAACATTTATTTGTATTTTTTAAATTTTAATTGTTTTATCGAAATGTTAGCAAGACTTATTTCCATTAGTATATGATTACTGTCATATTTACGAACTACCTTAATTGACATATAACTTAATAACTATTGTAAGATTCATCTATAGAAGAATAAGTTATTTGGTTCCGTATCTGTTTGCTTGAAATAAAATATTAGTAACTCACTGGTTCTTGATAGCTTGTCTAGTGCCAAAATTATGTGTCTTGGAAGTGTTAATTAAAATAAAAACAATTATATTTGGATAAGTTTTTAGTTGTCTTATTTTCTTATTAGGTGCTACCAAAGCTAATCTAACTAAAATCTTAAACAAATCACTTTTGGATTCTGGATTAGTACAAACAGTGTTATATCAATATCTTAGTGAATGTTCTGCCGAAGATAGGAGTGAAATGATCAGTCAATTAGTACCTCATATTGTTGTTATTAGTAATAGTAAAGATGGAGCAAAAGCAGCTATGCAGTGTATTTGGTATGGATCAACAAAAGACAGAAAGGTGAGATTTTATTGATTTTATTTTAAAACTTCTTAATTCATTAATTTGGTCATAGCTAATTTAGAGTGAATCTGAACAACTAAGTGTAACATGACCAAAAGTAAATACATGACCAAAATTATATTCAACGTTTTAATAATCAAATAAATGAATTTAATATTTTAATTAAAGGTGTTTATACCAGATTAACAAAACTTAATAATAATAAGCAATAATCATTCATCATTTATAATCTAATTTACCTGCTTCATTTTAATTACGATCTGCTGAGGTTACACTACTCTCACTGTCAGCAGAATTCACAGAAATTGTTAAAGATTTAACTATGTTATCCATTCACTGATTTACATATTTGTATTTCTTGAATCACCTGATTGATACAATTTTTCCAGTGACTAGCATTAATATTTTAAAAATGTTCTAATTCTAATAAAAATACTTATACATATGGCAGCCTTAGCTCAGTGGCTAGGTAGGCTTACCAAACCGGAAAATCATACACACTATGCCGATACTGAGAAAAATGTACTAATATACTCATTTTTAATTCGCAGGGAATAATGAAAGCAGTTAAAGAACATGTGGTGGAATTATCCAAACATGAACATGGCCATGCCACAATAATAACTTTGATAGACTGTATTGATGATACTGTATTACTGCATAAAATTATAGTATCTGAGATATTGAAAAATGCCAAAGATTTGGCGATAAACGAATGGGGAATGAAGGTAAGTGAATCTCTGATTAATCGGTTCCCATCTTAGAAAATCTATCAATAATTATATTTTTATATTTCGATTTTTTTTATTTAAAGGCAGCCGCATCAACCATATTGGTTATTAGCGGATGGATTTAATGTAAACAATAATGATTACAAATAACAAATAAATAACATACTTATATGTGGTTCAATATGTTACAGTCTCTTAAAAATTTCACAATATTTTTACTGGTACACTCACTAAAAATATCTCTTATAACTGATGGAATTTTATTAGTTAGTTTTTCAGCACTATATTTGGGACACTCCGTTAATACGTGTTTCACTGTTAACGGCACGTCTCAACTCGTACATTTTGGTTGAGATTCCTTCTTCATGAGATATTCATGTGTGAGTTTGCTGTGTCCTAATCGGAGTCTGGTTAATACAACCTGAAGGAAACGGCTAGGGACGTTGTTACTCTATCGTCCAAAATTTGGTTTATGTAATTTCTTTTAAATTTGAGGATTTTTCTTCCCAACACTTAGTCCAATTACATATCAGCTTTTGTTTAAAGTACGGATTGAGATCTGCTAATGGTTTTATTATCGGTCTGATATTTGGAGAATTTTCTATTTATCGATCATTTTTATCAGCTAGTTTGTTTCCTTTTTAACAGTATATGGAGGGAATTGATTGAGTCAGTAATAATAAGGAATTTATCTGGTTTGACTGTTTGTATGTGATTTAGAGCTCTGTATATTGCATACATTTCGCCAGTTATCACAGTGGATTCTGTGGGCAATTTGAAACTGTTTATTATGTCTCTTATAACAAATGATGATCCTACACCAGAAGTTGTTTTAGATGCATCTGTGTAAACTTGGATATATTCAGGGAAACAAGAAAGTATTCTATTATAATTGCTTATAAATATTTGTGGATTAGTTTCAGATTTATGATATGATGATATGTAGTTCTAAATTTAAAGTAGGCAAAGATATTAACCAGGAAGGTGACGTGTTTACGTTTGCCGAATGTGTTAAGGGAAAGTTAAAAATTTCAATAGAGTTTGAGTAATGTTTTTGATCCCCTATTGAAATGGTAAATGTGTTCTTATATTGATATTTGATAACGATGACTGAGTAAGAAAAGGGTTGTCAGGTTGTAGTGATGATTGTTTAGAAGTTTAGAAGGGTAAGATAGACTAAGTAATTTCCGTCGTTCATGTAATGATGGCTCTCCAAGTTCCCACTCGAGGCTTGCAACAGGAGTTGTTTTATAAGCTCCAGAGATTATGCGTAATGTATTGTTGTGTGTAATGTCTAAGATTTTTAAATTTGACTTCGACGCTGAAGAATATGTAATGCATCCGTAGTCCAATTTTGATCGAATTAGGTTTTTATACAACAGTAATAATGTATCTCCGTCAGCACCCCATTGTTTGTTGACTTAACATTTAAGAAAATTTATACCATTTTGACATGATATCGCCAATTTTTTAATATGTGGTTTCCAACTTAAAGTTTTGACGAATGTTATGCCTAAATATTTTATCTCTGTACTTCGTTTCAAAAACTTTGTGCTGAATTGTAAGGCAGGTATGTGAGTGTGAATAGGCTTTTTGTAAAAAATAATATATTGTCTTGTCAGCTGAAAAATAGAATCCACTCCTATTGACCAACTTTCGATTTTATTTAGTTGTTCTTGTAAAAGTTTGACCATCGAGTTAATATTTTTTTCTTTGATAAACGTTATCATATCATCAGCATATAATCTAGCCTGTGCAGGTCTCTTGAGATTGTTTATAACATCATTCATATATTTCGATTTTATTTAGGTAAAATATGCATAACTAAAAATACTGCTTTGCAATCTTGTGTGACCTCTCTCACCATCCTTCAAAGACAAGGGCTTTTAAATATGATAGAATCCTTAAATAGTGTAGGAACAGCATATTTATTGGCTTTATGAACATCCTGAGATTTAAAACAAACAACAAATCTTACAGCCTAGGTCAATATACTACTACGTGACAAGCGGAAGTTTTTGCTTTGGCATTGTTATTTAAGAAAACACCTATAATAAAAAAGGAGAATGAAAGTGAATTAACCATGCAGAAAATACGAAATAGAAGAAGAGACTGCCATACAGATCCTATGCCATTGCAGTCGACAAGTGATATGCAGGAATTCACTGGCCAACTGAGAATTGAACCAGAAGAGATCCTAAAACTACACCAATGAGGAAACTGTTGGCCTTTGTTGAGGCCACATGATTTATTGCAGTTTAATGTAAAAACTGGGTATAGTGCCAGATATTAATGTGTCTCGCCTGAACTAAGATGAAGAAGAATCTCAACTAAATTTCATTTATCTCTTTTTTTAGAGTAAATTCATCCACACAAAAGTGTCACACTGTTTCTTTTGGACGATCGAAAGACCCAATGGAATATAATTATAAAATACAGTACATACTTATCGACTGGGTTACCGAAATTCGTGATCTGGGAAATTTTAATGGCATTATATGTTAATAATTTTCAAGTCTTTACAAATGCTTGGCTTTATAAAAAGATGCACTAGAGACTTTCAGAATATTGAAGCGATTAAATTACTATATTGTTCTTTAGTTAGACCTCATCTAGAGTATTGTTCTCGTGTATGGTCTCCATCTTATATTTACATATCAAAAATTGAGATAGTTCAACACAAGTTCTTGAAATATGTAGCAGGGTATACTTTTTGAATTAAGTTAAGTAAATTATGATAAAATTGAAACCCAACTTGGTATTCTCTCATTGTCTGAGTGACGATTAATTAAAGATGCAAAGATGCTTTATGGTATAATTTATTTTACAGTCTTGTGTCCTCAGCTACTTGAGCAGGTTGGTCTACATGTACCTCTCTAGAATACGATTAAACCAAACTTTTTATGTTCCTCTTCACAGAACGAACTATGCATATAATAACTTATTATCTCTATCACTAAGATGGGCAAATATTCACCTAGATCTAGATTTTTGTACATCGAAGGCTGAATTCATTTCTGGTCTCCGGCATGTGTTTATTTGAGTGGCTGTAGAATAGGTATTCATCATTTTGATATGTAAAACTAAATTACGTGATTAGGTTTGTGATGTTTATATTTTATTTGGTTTTATTGTATTTTTAATTAGCACACATATACATTGAAGTTTTTTAGATAGGTAGACACTGAAAATTTCTTTTAAATAAGTATATTGAAATATAACTATTGTAAACATTGTATTCTGTACCAGCCCGTTGAAAATAAATTGAAAAATACATTTTTTTGTTTGTAGGTTTTGTTATGGTTGGTTGCTCCAGCTGATTCGACAAACTTCCATCCCTTGTTTATAAAAGAAATAACTGATGGAAGGGAAGCTTCGACGTCCAAAAAGTCGGCAGAAATTCGAAGGAAAGAAATATTAGGCTATTCTATTCCAACATTATTAGAATTGGTGGCGAAAGATGCCGAATTTTGTTTGTCAAGTCCGTCATTAGCTATTAAAATGATAGCTATAGTGAAAGCAGGTATAATTATATTACATAATAATCTATGAAGAACATTAACTATTTGTATTTTAGGAAGTGGTGCAGAATTAGGAGCTGCATATACTAGCTTAGCCGATGTTATAGTTAATCCGGAATGGAAGGTTAAAGAAAACGAAAACGACGTTTTGGGAGTGGAAAATGCTGGAATCCATATGGCTTTAAAAAAATTGGCTCAGCAAGATAAAGTCAGACTAGAAAATCAAGAAACCACATTCGGTTCAATCTTAATAGAAAAATTAAGTGAAGATACAGTAAGTTCTACTAATTAAAAAGTATATAATGATGATATGTCTCCCAATGAATTAGTTGTGGGATTCCCCTTAGTCAGTTCTCTTGTCCTAGCCCTCAGCTCCTATCTATGAGTAGACGAGGCGCAGCTGGGGTAATATGCAGATGGATAAGGGCATCCCTGGAGAATAGGACAGTAATATCCACTCTGGGTAAAGCAGCCATCAAAGCAAAAGTACGTGGAGGCTGTCCACAAGGTGATCTGTCCCCTCTACTTCTACCCTCCAGCTGGTAGTAACATTATTAAATGCCTCTTCTATATCTAAAAAAGCGGCCATTTTCGTCTTCCAGTGACTTTGAGATAAGCCTGTTTAGATCATCCAACGCAGAGTCCGTAGATTTACCAGGTTGGTATGCATATTGCTTAGAGGATTATTACTTAGCACTTCGTCTTTGATGTACCTATCAAGAAGCCTTTCCAGCGTTTTTAATAGAAAAGAAGATAGGCTTATCGGTATATATGACTTTGGTGTTAGGTCTGATTCTTTACCTACCTTAGGCAAGTATATGACTTTAATCCTTTGCCATATTTCCGGTACGACCCCCATGCTAAACTGGCTTTGAGGAGTTTGCATAGCTGAGGTATCAATACTTCTAATCCCATATGCAACAGTATTGGATATATGCCATCTGTCCCTGGAGACTTATATGGCCGAAACTTTTTAGCCGAAACTATTTAAAGACATGTCACTTGGCATGACTACTGACAGCAAGAATCATTCCCTAACGGTTCAGCCTCCTCCTTTGTCATCCGACTTGTTATCGGCAATGGCAGACTTTTACTTTTATATATGTTGTATTATTTTACCAAAGAGATTTTTGTACTCACCAAAGTTGGCCTTGTTACAATTTCCTTCTCAACCTTCCTGTTTCTTTGTTCAATTTAACTTTTGTCGAGGCGAAACTTTTGTTCACAAGTATATATTTTTCTTTTTGTTTTAGATGACAAGTTGGTTGAAACTCAATAGAGGATGTTTTCTTTTAGTAACAGTCTTTGAAAATGGCTCAGAAGAGACTCAAAACAAGATGAAACAAAAATTAAAGAATTCGTTGAAGTTGCTGAAGAAGCAGACGTCGCCTGGTGCTAAAATTTTATTAAAGAAACTGTTATAATTAAGTTTAATACATTTTATTCCTCTTATTACTGTGTTTTATTTATCTAATTGTTGTATTTTTTTTTAATATAAGTGAAGAGTAGATATACTATATGAGATTAAAACAAAAAATCTCTCAATTAAGACATATTTGTAGGAATATGAAGTGTGCTCATGAATAAGGAAAACTTAAATAGTTGAACGAATATTATTAAACAAAAAGGACAAGCGATAATATAAATGGGAGACTACATGTACCTTAACAGTGGAGGAGAAAATATATTCTACGGCACCTTCTTGTTACCAAAGAAACTAAAGAACTGGATAATCGAATTTAGCTAAATTTCAGATATGTATTTTAAGATTACATAGGAATTATCAAAAAATATATTGAGTAATTTACAGGCTCCAACAGAGCAAAACGTTGATACAAAACCGATATAACGTATATGAAAGGGCTCGACAGAATTCTTAAAATAACACTAAGAGGAACTTCTGTAGAGTTGGAAAACTCTACAGAAGTTCCTCTTCGAGGAAAAGGAAAAGCTATAAGTATATAAGAAGATTCAATATAGTATTTTATTTACCCAAAAAATAATATACAGTACATTCAACAAACTTACACCTAAACGATTAACGGAATTCGCACCAAACCTTTCGTTGTAGTAAAAGGCACGGTAAACTGAACTGGTGTTCTCCATAATGTTTAACACTTTGCTAAATTTTAGGTATACAATAAATATATGTGTCATTTACCTGTTGTTCATAGTTTTGCATATTTTGTTACATTTTTTTTAATAAATAGTATTCTTGCATAATGTTATTTAACGTAAATTTCTTTCACCTACTTGTTTAATAATTTTTTTCTGAAACAAATACTACCGTTCTAAGGATAATTTATATTCAAAGTAGATATACAAAGTATTAAAATATCACTTTAAATTTTTGTTAAAAAATACTTCGGAGTAAACTAGAACCTTTTGTCAATTTAAATAGTGGTGGTTAGATTGACCATATTATGTCTTTTAGAGTGTACCGTTTTTGAAACCTCTGTGATTACGGGTTTAAGTTAGGGTTTTGGTAAATACATTTAACTTTTTATTTTCAAATGAAAATACTTGTACTAAAAATAAAATAATTGTGGAAAACATTTTAATTTGTTTATGTACGGTTTCCAATCATTTCTAAACTTTTTATCAAACAATTAAATTACAATCGGCATTCCCAATGATCATTAGGCTAATTTGCTTACTGTGTTTAGGATCTTTGTAAGCGGTTATATTATATTTTACCTCCCAAGCACAACAATTAGAAAGTTTCTCTCATATTGATCTAAACTCAGTATATTGTAATCCAAACGTGTAGTTTTAAGTGACTTAAATAAATAAATACTTTACCATGGAAAGAGACAATGGTGGACCTTTAAAGTCATTATTATGTATAAATCAACGCGTTTGTAACGCACTCGGGATAAGTGAAAGTAAGCTAAAAACTGTAATGAAGACTCAGAGATTCTCAAGAAGATCTTACTGTGACTGAGTATCACGAAGACAAGAAAACAGCTCGTAAACATTCTAAGAGCATTGATTTACCTGATTGAGAAAAATTCTAAATTTGCAATATTTTGTATCGAATCATATCGAATCGAAAATAATCAGTACTTTACTGGCCAAAATAAGAGAAAGACAAGTTTCTGAAATTAAGAGGACTAGCCTTTGGAAAGTATTGAGAGATTTAGGATTTAAATTCAAAAAAGAAAATAATAGGTTACTTTTATCCGAAAGGAGTAGTGTGGTTTACAAAAGAATTAAATTTTTGAGAGAATATACTGGACTTAAATCTGAAAATGCAACATTCGTATATTTACATGAGACATGGATATTTGCAAAGGGTGGAAATAAAAGAAATTGGCAAGACCACAGCATAAAATCAATAAACCACACAGATAGCGAAGGCAAAAGACACATCATTCTTCATGCAGGAGGGAAAGAAGGCTTTTTAGAAAACGCAGATTTGATTTTTTCTTCAAAATCAAAATCTGATGATTACCATGAAAACATGAATGCAGATATGTTTGTTGATGATATGTATGAGGAGAAACTGTTATCTAGTCTGAGTGAACCATCAAATATAGTTTTAGATAATGCACATTACTATTCGGAGATTTTAGAGAAACAACCAAAACAGTCGTGGAACGTACCGAACATAAAAAATTGGTATCAATTTTCCGGAATATGCCTTCAAATCAGAGTTACTGGAAATTTCGAAACGTAATGAAATACCAACAGTTTATATAGTTGACCAAATTGTATCAAGTTATGGATATCAAGTACTATGGTTACCGCCGTATCACTGCCAGTTTAATCCCATCGAACACATCTGGGGTGTATGTAAAACGTATTATGATAATTACGTTGGATGCAGTGGATACAGTGACGATGCAGTTAGGGAAATGTGGCAAGAAGCTCTTAAAACTGCAACTACAGAAATATGGGCCAAAACTGTAAATAAATGTGAAAAATTAATAGAAGAGTGGTGGATCCGGGAAAATAAAATTAGCGAAATTAATCCAGTGAATATAGATTTAAATAATGATAGCGGTAGTGAATTTAGTGACGATGATGATGATTTATAAATTTAAATAATCAGTAAGTACACTATTATAATATTATTTACAAAATAATTGTACAGCAGGTTAACCATTATATTTATACATTCATTATTAGCCAAATAAATAATAATATTTAAAATTCCATTTGAATTTTTGCTCCTCATTTATACAAATTAACTATAACTGATAATACAGACAAAAATATTCTAAACAAAGTAATTAAAAAGATTATACAGACCTCCAGTGCAGTTTACCGTGCCTTTTACTACAACGAAAGATTTTCTGCAAATTTCATTAATCGTTTAGAGGTGTAAGTTGGTTGAATGTACTGTATGTTACAAGTTTCGAGATAGTTTTCGGACTCAAGAGTTTTAAGGGCCTATTCCGATCATTTGATGGTGAATGTCAATATTAAACAGAGCATTCCAATACATCTAAACGAACAAAAAATAAGCAAAGCAGGTAGATCAATAAAAAAAATAAAAAACTACGAAGACAATTAAATAGGAAACTAAGCTACAAAGGGAAACAAAAATATCGACGAATGATAGGAGAAGATAAAAATGCACGAAAAGAAACGCCAGCGAGAGTTAATCGTAAAGGTACAAGAATAATGGTAACAAATCGTTCAATGAAGACTCTAAAAACGATCTACAGAAAAGATGTAAAATCGACTGATAATCTTTAATAATAAACAAATTATAGCGACAAAAGGAAAAAACCTATGCAAATTTTAAGAGAAATGAAAAATTACGTCGAAGAAATATTAAAATAAATAGAAAATCAATTCCAAAATAAGTAAAACGAACATGGAAATGATGTCAAATAACTTCAGTCTCATATAATAAAAGGAGGAAAAGTACTGATGGTGAAAAATAGGAACTTAAATAAATAAAAAGAATATTTTCACGAGCGTCTAATAGTCCAGTCGTCAGAGATTTGATCTGTAAAAACGAGACGAACAAGCTGAATTTTGTTGGGAATGTCAATTTTGACCCCAAAAGAGATTCAAAAACAGTTTACCACTTTTAACCCCCCTGCTTTCCCCTAAAAGCACCCCTCATAGGGGCAAAAATCAAATAACTAAGAATCTGTACGCCGTAGAAAAAATGTTTCAAATGAAAAAGGTAGCGAGGTAATTTTAAACAATTTGAAGATGTTTATTGGTACTTTTTGTGTAGAATGACAGTGGAAATTTGTATCTGTTTGACGGTAAGAATTCTATATCTTCTGATCAAAGTGTCCTATCGACAAAAATCAAAATGCGTTTTAAAGGTGAAGAGTACTGATTTCGTTTGCAATTTATGTATTTTGTCGCAAATGAAGTCAGTTTCTATAAATCTGTTAAATAAATAAACGTTGCGCGTTTTTTGCCATTTTTTATGATTCTCATGAGATCAACAAAATTTATCACTTTCATTGACCAGTCGTTGTGGAATTTCCATTGTTAGAGCCTAATCTTCAAAAGAATCAGAAATTTCGATTTTGAGTGTTGAGTGAGTGACAAATATGAGGCATTTGAAATATGTCTAAAAACCGCTTTCGTTTAAACTATCATATATAAAATTAAGAATTCTTTAACAAGTACCTCTGCAAGGGTAGCAGCTTCTTGATTTGGTATTATATAGGCCCTAGTGCATTTCCTAAAATAGTCCATGGCTACTAGAATATACTTATTTTCATAAATGAAATTTCTGGAAATGAACATGCAATATACTCTTTCCATAGAACTACCAACATTGTACTATTTCATGGGTATACATTTCCGGCATAATCTTCTTACATCATCTTTACAGATTACGCAATAGAACCGTTCTCGAACCTTTTGCAGAGTGTTCGTAATACCAAAATGTCCACCTGTTGCACCGTCATATAACTAACGCAATACTTTTAACACTTTACTTTTAGGCACAATTAAAGCAAACTTAGATTCTGTACGATCATTGTTCTCGAAGGTTCTGTACAGAAAATAATTTTTTAGTATCAAGCAATTCCATTGACTTTAGCATGACTTGACTTCTTATCTCGACGCATCCAATCCAATACTCTTTTATACATAAATCACCTGCTTGGGCGTCTTTTGACTTGGGCAGCTGTTGAGGTTGCTATTGATCATAAATGGCGGTGGTTCGTCTCTCGGAACAAAGTTGTTCATCTAATTTAAGACAGTGATTACAATTTGAACTGCATGGCCGCCATCTTGAAAGAGCAGTAACATTTGAATTAACTCTTCCAAATCTATGTTCAGGTCTCTTCAGCATCGTGTTACTAAAACTATCGGTCTTATTAGTCGTAAAGCTATCTGTAGTTCACTGTCTCTTAACCCATTGATGAAGCAATTTCTTCCAAAATGTTGTCTGATGGCTCTGGATAAGCCAAACGCACTATACGAGCAACAGCTTCTTTAAATTATTGCAAGTTCTCACTTACTCGTTAAATTTTACTTCTTATTTGTGATGTATAGACTTGTTATAGATGGGCATCTTTATAGCGTCTTGCTAGTAGAGTGAATACAGTCTGGTAACATTTTTCTTTACCCTTAGGAATCGATCTTGGGATATCTACACTCTACAGTATCACCTCGTAAAGCAGCAGTCAAGGAAACTGCCTTTTCTTGTTCGGTCTATTGATTGGCCGTCGCAATAGCTTCAAAATGTCTAACCAAGAAGACTTTCCATCAAATAATGTCAATTTGAATCTCATATGATGAGTCGTTTTGCCTCTCTATGATTCTTCTTTCACTACGGGATCTAGAATTACTACATTAATTGGTGGTAGCACTTCCGTATTGGTTATCACGCTCTCTAATTGTTTGATCTTCTCTTCTACATCGTCTACATTTTTCTGTATCTTACTATCTTATCGAATGCTCTAGAAACATCTTTAAATTTCTCATTGCTCCGTCTACATACTTCTTTAATTATTGGAGAAGTCTCGTCGAATCTTCTAGACACAATTTTGAATTTCTTATTTTGTCTAGCTGCTTCTTTAATAATTTGAGAAGTTTTTTTAATCATTTGAGAAACATTTTCGAATCTATTATTATTTTTGTTAAAACTGCTTCTTCTGCTGGCTGAAATTGGAATGTCTTTGGGTCATCTCCATTCTTGTTGAGAATATCCCTTAGCTATTTTTGAAGGCTCTTGGACCCACTTCCGTTTTTCTAGTTGTTCTATGAGCATCTTTGGTTAGGCACACACGTACTTTTAAAATGTTCTTTCTTACAAAACCCACTACCGAACTACGCGGATGTTCCCGACAAACAATACTTTTTAAAAGTTCAAAATTCTTTTCAAAAGTCACTGTTTCATTTATTTTTAAATTAATAAATTATATCACACACGTGACACCACTGTAACGATTTTAAATAAACTGAGCGGTCCTAATTTATATAAACTATTTATTAACACATATTTTCATCATCATCATCACGCAACGTCTTCTGTCCACTGCTGGACATAGGTCTCTCCCATTTTTCGCCACTCTTCACGGTTCTGTGCTTCTGTGCTTCAGAAAGCACAGAACAACAGAACACATATTTTCAGAGGAGAAAAATAAAACTTGTTACGACTTATAATGGAAGGGAAAGTGGAAGGAAGAATAGGTCCAGGAAGAAGAAAATGCTCCTGGTTGAAGAATGTAAGAGACTGGACACGCATGGACACACATTCGATACTAAGAACAGCTCAAGGTAGAGAGCCATTTGCTGTAGTTGTAGCCAATCTTCAGTAATGGAGAAGGCACCTTAAGAAGAAGATTTATTTATTTATTTATTCTAGAATCATCTCGATTAATCGATCTCTATTCTTTACTACGCCTTATGGTCTACACTGCCAAGGCCACTATTCCGAACGCCTGCTTCGTCGTATATGTTCTAGAATGCCTCGGTCGCTATTTCGAACTCATCTTTCTGCTAATTACAGTATAAATATTTTTAAAAGTTTGAATATAAACCGCTTACACCATTCTGTTTCATTACAGACCACAATTTACTGAAGAGTTTTTAAGTTTCTGGTTGGTCTTTTTCTAAAAGCTGTTTTAGGCAAAACTAGTTGTCGATACAAGACCTTCCTGCGCGAAACTTGATTCTCTATTCTTTCTTTTATAATCTCGTAACAGAATTGTAAAATCTGTAAAGTCTAGCAACAGAGTTTTTTATACTTAAACTTCTATATTTGCTGCTACGTTTTTGTGGCCTTTTTTATGGCTTTTTAATACAAAGACTTTTCCATTATGGTGGTAGTTTTTTGCCTCTTAATAAGCAATAAGAACCGTTTGCTTGTTTAATTATTAAACAAAAAAGCGGGTGATTGCAGTAGAGAGTTCGATCCATTCTTACAAAGTTCATTGGGGAGACCTGTGCGCCCAGAGCTTGTCCATTTTTCAGTGTTATTAGGACTTCTTTACTTCTTTTGGTGTTATTGAATTTTCTTGTATAAAAGATGTCTCTGAAAGAACAGACTGGTCATTATATTTAGAATTAAATTATGGACGATCTTCACTCAATAGATTTTGATAATAATCTTTTCAATCTTTTAATGGTATTAAGCTGATATAAACTTTTTTCTTTCTATCCGTTCTTAGTGATTTTATTGTTCTCCATGCTTCGCTTGCTCTTTTAAAGCCTATGCTTTGTTTTATTTCTTTACACTTACTTTCCCATGTTTTTCACATTTTTTCCCTTCAGCACTGATTTTTGACATCTTTACAGCAGCTTGTGTAATATTTTCGACTTTCAACATTTTTTGGTAGGTATTCCTTCGATCTAGTATTTGTTTTCTCACTTGTTCTCGTATTTAGGGCAGACAAATAAGCGAGATTATTAAGCTTTAACTTTAATCTCATTTTGTAGTGAAATGCTGTCGACTCATCTTTTAGACTGTTTATATTGTACCTTTTCTCACAAATTACTCGATAATATGGTTCTACTTGATTCTCAGAATATATCGCTAATGGGAAATAAATTTAGGGCCTTTACAAGATAGTGGTCTGTTCTATATTCTGCCCCCATGTAAACTAAGGTATATGTGTGAATGTCTTAGTCCAGTCGTCAGAGAGTTTAGACCCCTAAAAATTATATGAACAAGCTGAATTTTGCAGAGTATATTATTTTGGAACTCCAAAAAAGATACAAAACGTTCACCACTTTTACCACAGGGCTTCCCTTTAAAATAAAAAACGGGATAAAAACACAAAAAAATCGATTTACCAAGAATCTGTACACCGTAGGAAAAAATGTTTCAAATAAAAAATGTAGCTGAAATAATTTTAAACAAAAATGTGTATAAGCATTTTTTGTGTAGAATGAACCGTTCACTTAGAAATAACGCTTGAAGAGACCGTCGATTTTGCATGTCAGTTACGCGCGCAAAATCAATGTTCAATAAAATTTGTATTAGCTTGACGGTAAAAATTCGATATCTTTTGATCCAAATGTCCCATGTCCCAGTGAGGAATCAGTGCAAGACAATTCTAAAGAAGCTCTTGTAGTTGAAAAAATCGGTTCCTGAATTTATAGGAGCTTTTAGGGATATATGTTTTCCGTCCATAGCTCCTACACAATATGGAAAATTCCATTTGTCGTTGAACTGCTTGGCTATAAAGTACCAATTTTCGTTAGTTTTAGTCATCAGAAAATAAAAATTACATACCATAAACAGACGAACGAACTATAAATTGCAAAGCAAAAAAATGGATTAGTTTAGAAATTAATATTTTGTTTCAGGGTAAACGAAAACGAAAGGAAGAAGATTCACAAGAA
Source organism: Diabrotica undecimpunctata (assembly GCF_040954645.1). Taxonomy (NCBI): domain Eukaryota; kingdom Metazoa; phylum Arthropoda; class Insecta; order Coleoptera; family Chrysomelidae; genus Diabrotica; species Diabrotica undecimpunctata. The sequence continues at coordinate 35,867,952 of NC_092803.1, forward strand.
GTAGAAACAAAAAAACGTAGCGTAACTGCAAGTCATTCAGAGGCAGGAATTGCTGTTCTAAATGACGTATCTTTTTTTGAAATAACAGGTCCAATCAAATCTAACAATGTTTGGTAATCTGTTTTGGTCATTCGAACAAAATTTCTGAATCCTGCGTCACATCTATATTCCAAATTTAATTCATCTACGTCGTCAGAAATCTTTCATAAGATCCGTGGCACTGTACATATTACGACTTCTGAGGCTTGGGCGAACCCAAAACCTCTTGGGACGTTTATATGAAGTGGAGGCAATTATTACAACAGCTGCAGCCGCAAGAATCATATCGTCCTCTTATGAACTCATTATTGACACGCAGCACTGTACAACTGCTACGTACACACTACAAATATTGTGTGGACCAGCGACACCAATTGGTTTTGCCGATCGGCACGGCATGGCATAATGTGGATGCACTTTAAGAGAACGGTTGCTTCTACATAAAAAATGCTTATATAGATTTTTATTTAAAATGATCTCAGCTACAAATCGATTCTTTTTTTGCGTTTTTACCCCCCTGCGAGGTGGGTTTTAGGGGGAAGCCCGGGGGAAAAGTGGTAAACTTTTTTGCACTTTTTTTGGGGTCTCAAAATTAATATTTGCGGTAAAATTCAGCTTTTTCCTATGATTTTTAGAGGTTCAGTGGCATTTTCGTCTCTGACGACTGGAGTATCTTTATGTTTGTAAAATATATTTTGAATACTTAATGAATATGCCTGATACATTGCTGAAAAATATTTATAAAATTTTTAATAGTAATTTTAAATGTTAAATTAATTAAGATTCTATATAAAAGGTACTAACAATGTATCCAAACATATTACATAAATCAAATAGATATTATGAAATTTATTTAAAAATTTTAGTTTCTTCAAACAATTTAAACACAAATAATTTTACCTACACAAACAAAACTTAGTTGCTAATTGATTTTTATATTGTTTTTATAAATTACGTGTATGGAGATATCAAAAATGTTAGTAAATATTTAGGAAGCTAGCAGACACATTCTTAATTTCAGTTTTTACATAATATGAAGTCTACACTAGTCTGTATTGATGATTATGAAAAATATGCCCAAGAGAAGCTTCCGAAAATTATTTACGAATTTTTTCAAAGCGGAGCAGGACGAGAGCGTACTTTAAAGTGGAATAGAACAAGTTTTTCCAGGTATTTATATTGTATTTCTATTTTAATCAATTATTGTTTTCAATTGTTCTTGTTTAATAAATTGCTTCTCCTTTTAACCGTAATTATTAGGATAATACTCAAAACTTTACTCAAAAAAGAATTACAGCTCAACTCAAAAATGTTTACCTGACTATTTAAAGTAGAATCCCGTTGGAGCAGTTAATCAGTCATTACTGTTTGTGTGGAATTTTGCACACACTGTTTACATCGCCACGTTTACATTTCACTGCTAGCACTACGTTTTATATAAAATTACATTATTTTATCCAATATTTAGAATATAATATTCAGCTTAATTTTTTTTTGTTCCAGATACCGAATTAGACCAAGATATATGAAAAAAGTTGATATTAGGAATTTGTCCACAAATGTTTTAGGAAAACCTGTATCTATACCAATAGGGATTTCACCCGTTGCTTTTCACAAACTTGCTCATTCTGATGGTGAATGCGGCAGCGTCAAGGGTAGGTTTATTAAAAAAAAATTACTAAAAAGCTATGTGTGACACCGTTCACACATATCACACGATATATCACAAAATATACTTTCACAAGTCAAGATTTCATCTTACAAGTTGTGATGATCGTTCACAAACAGTAACGGTATATAGTACACTTATACTTTCATTTATTTACGAGCCCCATCTTCTCTGTTTATTTCTCTAACCCGATGAAAGCTTCATGCATCCTTAATCTAGTATTTTCTATTAGATCGATATCGTCGGCAAATGCCAACAGTAAGTTTGGTCCTTCTAGATGAAATACTTTAGTCGGTTTTTCGATATTTGTACTTCTGATTATGTGTTTAGCTAAGTTGAAGAGTTGTGGTGAAAGTACATCCCCTGTTTTAGTCCATTGTTTATTTCAAATATCTCAGAATTTTGTTGTCCATCTCACAGTATTAAGTTGACTAGTTTTTTGGAAAGCCAAGTTCTTATATCGCTGTTCACAGTCTAATCCTGCATACTCTGAAACTCCTTTAAAGAATTGTCTTACTTGGTTGTTTTTTCCTATTTTCTCCTATATTTCTGATTATTTGTTTCTGGTAGTCTTTCTTTTTCCTTTTCATTAGTTTTCTTGTCTCTGTTCTAGTCTGTTTATACCTTCCAGTGTTGTTGTGCGAGAGATTTTGTAGTGTGTCTCTTCTAGCCATATTTATTTCTTTTATGGATTTTAGGCAATCATCATCGAACCATTTTTTGCTGTTCTCTTTTTGTGGTCTAGTATTTCATCTGATTCGCTTGTCAAAGTTAATTTTATGTTTCTGCAAGCAGAGTCTATGTTAATTATAATCTTCTGTCTGTGTTAGCGCTATCTGTATGTCTTTTAAAATTTCTGCTCTGTCTCTTTATCCATCAGAACTTCGGTATTCCATAATGTGTTTCGAGTATTCTTGTGGATTTTTTTGAGACGTTATTCTTGTTTTATCTTCGTCATCTTCACCATCTTTAATGAAAATTAACCACAGTTTTAGTTTTTAACAACATTTTGATTTACATTTCGGAAATCGTTCTCAAAATAATGATTTACAAAGTGGAAATCGAAATGTAAAATAAACGAATTTTCAATTGAAATTGTGGTTAATTTATATTAAAGATAGTAAACAATATTCTTATGCTGTTGTATAAGAGGTCCAAAGTTTTGATGGTAGCTGTATAAGTTTTGGTATAATCAGTCTCGCAGACGCAGGTACGCAAACAATGGATTGGCTTCCCGTTAGTCTCGAGTTGAATACTATCGAGGGACAAGATCTATGCGAAATTTTAAAGACCAACCTGCTGATAATCCGCTATTGATACCTATTGTAACACAGACCCCTAGATGTTTTTACAAATTGATCGGAACAATGGTTTTTAGCAGTAAACAATCTCGCAATATACTATTAAAAAAATACTTGCGTTCATCTTTTTTCTAAACTTAAGACTGGCAAAATAAAATACTTTTCAGTTACGAAAATAAGTAGACATTTTGTTTTGTGTGTTCGTCAATGAACACTAATTATTGATATACACAAAAAGAAGTAAAAGTTATTCCAAATCATCGTCATTAAATATTTTTGTGAAATGTTTTGTAAAATGAAAATCAAAAATATTATGTTTTTGTTTATAACATTTAAAAATAATTAAGAGAAATTCCTGCGGTTGACCTAAATGCAAATTTACAAACAATTTTATATTTCCGGTAATGGCTAAGTACTGATAGGTACATTTTCGTAGAATAATTAAAATTTGTCGAAAAAAAAGTGTTGAGATATATTTAGTATTTATCAAAGAAAAATATGTGGGTGCCATGGGAAAGTGATGTGCGTTTACCTGACGAAAATGAACCTACGGATAATTTAGAAGATGAAGATGAAAGTGCGGGGCCAAGTACTCAGCAAAGGAAGAATTTGTGTGTAGCTGAGCAAAATATGGTGTTAGATGTATTTGATGGACTTTCTAAAAAAATGACCAGATATGAAGCTATTAAGCAAACGTCGGTTTTAACAAAAATTTTCTTGTGCAATAGTGTACCGTTTAATAAAGACAGGTTCGAAAAGTAGAACAACAAGAAAGCATTTGGAAAGCTCTAAAAAATTCAACCTCACCTCTTGGAACCTATTAGTGAGACAATATATAATATGTATGCAGCTAAAGTTATGCCTAACCTAAACAATAACATGGCAAATTTAAAAGAAAAACATATTGTTGATGATTGTTCCAGAAAGACTTTGGGAAGATTTTTGACTAAAAATGCTTTTAAATATAAAACTGTCAATGAGAGACAAATCATAATAGAAAGTAGCCGTAATAAAATGGAGGAATGAATTATCGAAAAAATTTCACAATACCGCAGTGAGTGTCGAGAAATTTAGTATCTGGACGAGACTTGGTTTGATTCTCACGAAACGATAGATAAAGCCTGGACAAACTGTACAAGAAAATGCTAAATAGATGTACCCCATTCTAGAGGCAACCGAATTTGCATATTACATTGCGGAGGACAACATGGATGGGTGAGCGATGCGTTATTGTTGAGTTCCAAAAGTATTAAAGACAGTTATCTAGACCAGCGGTTCTCAACCTTTTTTACTCAGCGACGCACTAACGTACTCCTTACAGATTTGCGACACCCTTACATGTACAAATTTTTGCTAGTGGTAGGTAAGTACAGATGAATATATTAAACACATTATTTTTTATTTCGTAAGAACATAACAAGCAAAAAAACAAAACAGAAAGAATACATAAAATTAGTTTGAAATAGAACCTTGATGACTTTTGCAAAGTATATCTATCCGAGGACGAATTGTCGACAGACACACTCTTATCTCGCTGTCCACATCAAGTAGTCGAGACCGGTAGCTAGATTTTATATTTTTCATTGCAGAAAATGCACGGCGTACGTCACGTGTTGCTCCGTCTTAAAGATAAGAAACAAGATATCTCGCTTTGCTCAACTATTCATAACGCAAGTTATGTCGGTTAAATTTTAAAAACAAAGAAGAAACAATTACAGATTGGCACTTTATTGATTGGTATGACGTGGTATATACCTAATAGTTAAAAAAAATGGTTGAATGCATGATTGGTATATTATAACAAGTAAAAAAATATAAATAAAAATAGCGTATACGTAAATCTCGCGACACACCTGATAGGTTCTTCCGTAACACCAGTGTGTCGCGACACGATGGTTGAGAACCGCCGATCTAGACTACCACCAAGACATCGAAGGGACGCTTTTTGATTCGTGGTTTGAGAATACATTACTCCCAAATTTAAAAGAAAATAGCGTGCTTGTTATGGACAATGCATCAATATCACTCTAGATGCATTAAAAAAATTCCCACCAAACAGAGTAGGAAGGATGAAATTCAAGAATTTTTAATAGTCTAAGACCTATATTTTGAGGATCATTACACCAAAGATCATCTAATCCAGGTTCTTCATACAAAAGTCGTAACTAAAGGACATATTCCAGATAAATTAGCAAAAGTCGTAACTAAAGAACATATTCCAGATAAATTAGCCACTAACAATGGATATATGGTTTTAAGATTACCTCCATACTAATAAAAACAGAGTTAAAAAATATCAGTGCTCAAAACTGGCAAAATGCAATAGAAAATGTAAAGAAGATTGAAAAAGATTACATGAAAAATGTCCCAGCCTTGAAGAAAATTATGATTAATTTGGCTGAGAGTGATGAAGAGAACGGTAATGACGATGAGTTGGAATAACTATTAACTCTAACTGGAAGATTCCAAATGAATGTGAATTTCCGAAGTGGCTAGTATACCATTTAAATTATAATAGTAAAAAAACCAATGGGTAACTTTTTGTGGCTTCGCATGTGAAAAGAAATTACATCTATCCGTTACTTTATTACTTCACTGTATAATATATTAATAATAAGTGTTCATTGACGAACTTATCACAATTAATAAAAAAACTTGTAAATCCAACAAAAGAAAATTTTTAGTTTCGTAACTGAAAAAATATTTTATTTTGCCAGTCTTAATTTTGAAAAAAGGTGAAGGTAAATTTTTCTAATACTATATTATGAGGTAGTTTACTTTAAAAATAATCAGTATTTCGATCAATTGGTAAAAACATTTAAGTACACAAATTAATAATTCGAAATTCAACACAATAATTTTATTTAAATGTTGGATACAGATTAGTACAACTCTGTAAATGTCTCTCAGGGGGTTTGTGGGGTTTGTGTTACAATAGGTATCAATATCGGATTACCAGTAGGTTGGTTTTTAAAATTTCGCGTAGATCTTGTCCCTCACTGTACTAGCAAGACGTTATTCTTGCTGGTGGAGAATACACGAGACAAAATCAAAACCACATCTTTCTACAAAGAAAATTTATATATTGTCGCATTGTTTTTTGTAGTGGTTGTAAATAGTTAAAATATCATAATTGTTTATTAATAATTGTTCATTAATTTTTCATTACAATTAATAATGTACTTTGAGAAAACAGTAGTTTTAAAAGCTTGCGATATTTTATTAGATTATTTTGCCCAAAAAGTTATAAATAAGTATATAAAGTGGAGTACCCCTAATTCATTTGAGCAGTGTATTAATGACTAAATTAATATTTATTATTATTTTCTGCACTGAACTGTTAATATATTTTTTAGCTGCAGAAGAAAATCAAACAATTTTTATACTCAGTTCACATTCTAATTCATTTATCGACGAGGTGGCAAGAGCTGGTCCAAATGCAAGAAAATGGTTACAGCTTTATATTCTTCAGAAGAGGTATGTTATTTTGTAAAAGCACGGTTTTAGTGAATATATTTTTGGTCTTTTACGATGTTAAAGCAAACAAAATTTACAATTAGTAATAAATAATCTTGCAAAATATGCTACTCTACCTGGTATGTAATCGTTTTTATATCTATCTAGTATTTATTTTTGCATGGTTCTTTTGTTTCATCAATCTACATTTATTTTTTATTCCGTTTATTATTAATGCGAACTCTTTCGAATTTTTCGTTTTACTTTTCAATCACTGCTATTACCCATAGCAGAGACAATAATAAAGAGGAGAAAAATTATGAAAAAAAAAAACTACAAATTCTTACTGAAATCAAAAATATAGGTGGCGATAAAAAAGCATAAATTCAAAAAAGCAGAAGAAGATGGCATAATAGCTAAGACACTCAGAGAGATGCGAGAGGTAGGGAGTTAAAAAATGCTTAGATTTTGCAACGAAATCTGGGACGGGAAGTGACCAAATGAGTGCGGTAAGCTCACTTTTATTCTCTATAAAACAGGTCCCCCGACAGATTGTAACAATTTACAGTATAGTAGTAATAATATCCCATGCGAGCAAAAGACTCCTCACCCCCATCAATGAAAGACTACTTACTCTGTCGCGATATAACCCTTCGGGGGTTTTAGCCGACTTGATGCCTTTATTCCTCTAGGTGTTGAGCAATCTCTATCCAATTTTTCATGCTCATAGCTTTAAGGTCTCCTGCTATGTTATCTGGCCACGGAAACTGAAGTCGTCTACGTAATCTTTTTCCAATTGGGACTTCTTCCCCTACCAGCCTTGCTATTCTTTCGTCAGAATGTCTTCTGACGTGTCGTACCCACTACAACAAAACAAACAAAATCGTGGTTATTGATCGCCAACAACAGTTTTCTATAACCCAAACTATTGCGGGATGCGAGGTTTTCTACTCTATGATATATCTTGGAGCTCTAGTTAACAACACATGCAGTTGTGAACCCGAAATTCGAAGACGCATTCGAAAATTTCTCTATTGATTGATTTGCCATGTAAACGGAAAAACGTAAAACGTCCCCAAGGACGACATAACGGTTTTTAGTTAAATAAAACAAAGGATATTTCGTTAAATGTATTTTTATTGGAACAAAACAACAGACGAGAAAATTATATTATTAATGATAATTGTAGAAACAATTTTTTGAGCCTTGAGCAACACAAATATAGGTCACATTGGATTACGGAGTCTTTGCAATATTTACATCTATCTTTTTTCTGATTTACTAAGTTATATTGGAAAATGGTTGTAGTAATCTGACATCGGCGACAGGATGTTTAGCTTTCTGACCAACACTATTAGTACCAAGATGTCCGGACTGAGAAGATGGTCGATCAATAGCACGTCTTTGTTATAAACCACAAGACCAGCAGCTTTCTGTTCACGAAATTGGGGTGATTGGTATAATTTATCCTTTGGATCATCACTATTAGGAGATTTATCAGCATGAACAAGACGATCTAGAATGTATGCATTTGTTGCGGTAATGTCTATCAGATGATAAAACGTCCGAATCATTGGATTCCTAATCTTGAGTCTGATGTAATAAATACCCATCAGTCGATCCATTAAGTCTACGCCACCCATGTGACTGTTATACTCTGGTATTATTTGTGGACATCCTACTTTAATGTACGTTTTTCCTTTACAATCATATCGTGATATTTTAGGTCGTTGAGTCTCTGCTGGACGGTTTCTAGCAAATGGTTCAATCGCATAATACAAAGAGTTTCATTCCCCATTTATGTGGTTTATTTGGAAGGTATTGTTTCAAATGATGCCTGGTACTAAAAATTTTATAGACTACGCATAAACGAGATGTTTTCGAAAAGGAATCAAATCTTTCATTTATTGTATCAGCCAGTCTTCTGATACGAAAAAGCTTGTCATATCCAGGCTCATCTTTTCTAGCACGTCGACTCTCATCGTCAAAACATAAATATCTTTTGATTAGTTTAAATTTCAGTAGCTTCATATTGGACTGGATTGGTTGAAATGCGTTTTTTCTCCACTAACTTTTCAGGTTTGGATACTTACAGATCGATATGTACAGCAAAATACCGATATAATGATATATGTCCTTAAAATTTATTGCGAAAGGGTTGGCAGCTCGTTTTGTTACTTCAACAAAGTTATAACTTCTTCATTGAAGTAATAATTGAAATACTGCATTGGTGATGACAGATTTGTCACATTGTCGAGCAAATTGTTGTTGTCTTTGAAGGCTATTTCATTTTTATGCAATTTCATGTTTTTTTTTCTTCATCGTATATTCGAAAACTCGGTTAAATCCTTCTTTATTGCATTTAAACCTGGAAAAAAGAAAAATGAGATGTCTACATAATTTCTTGATATTTGTTTGACAATACCTGAACCCATAAATTCACCTATAGATGATACAATTTGAGGAGCGGAAGACTGTATAGCTGGTAATGGAGATCTTGTTCTTTTTGGAGCTTTCATGGTTTCTGCTGCTGTACTTGGAGCTAAAATCTCTGCTTCATGTGGTGTTAGTTCCGGTATTGAAACTTCTGAACATTCTTCTTCAATATTGCTAAAATTTACAGCTTCTATAAAAGTTTCACTGGACTCAGCTGTATTCATTTCTTCTATGCATTCGGAAATACACTGCTCATCTTCCAGAGTTATATCAATTGGGACATAATTTGGATCTGCAATGTCATCACCATCGTCGAAATCACCCCCCTCTTCTTTCTCAGTACCTTCAATACAGTTTATCCATTCATGTTCTGTTCACATTCTTCTTCAGACATATCTATAAAATTATATTTCTTTTTGGGAAAAGACGAAATTTGGGAATAGGCTTGAAAGACGGAAACCGTAACGAGTGGATACGTAATGTTACGGTCAAAGATATCCGAAAAGCAACAGACATAAAGTGGAAGTTTTCAAACCTCAAACATAAGGCAAAAAGATGTTAGATGGAACAAACAAGTACTGCACTGAAGACTCTGAAAATAAAAACGACCAAAAGGAAGACCACAGATGAGTTGGGCATATGATTTAAAGAGATATATCGGTCCAAGATGAATGAAAATTAGCAGTGAACAGAGAAAAATGAAAGTTATAGGAGACCATTATCCGAACTTGGATATAAAAAGGGCTTTCGATACCTAGATAGATAGATAGATAGATAGATAATATAAATGTTGATTGTTGATCATATTTTGTTACTTGTATTCACAATGATTTAGCTTCGATTCCACGGAGTGATTTTTTAATTTATACCTAATAATAGCGGACTCTATAAAAAGTTCAATTTTTAGGAGTATTACCCAAGATTTGATTCAAGAAGCTGAATCTAATGGATTTGAAGCTATTGTATTGACTGTAGATTTTGTGGCTTTTGGTTTAAGATTGGTTAATATAAGAAATAACTTTAAATTACCCCCAAATTTGAGGTAAGTCTGAAAGTTTTTTGTTTGTATCTGAATTTAGTAAATAATAGTCAATAGTTTTTAATAGTCAATAGTTTATTTTAACAGTCAAATCAAGGCAAAATCGGACCAGTTAAAAACAACTGTTTTGTATTTCTTCAGAAAACTGCGTATTGGGTGGATCGAACAAATGCGAATAAAATGTGGCGAGGTTGGCAGCCTATATATAGTAAAAAAAAATTACGCATAGAGCCAAAGTAAAGCCTCGATATCGTACTAATAACTTGATGGCAACTACAGTAAGAAATAAAGACAAGAGAAAACCGTGGAAAACTCACATTGGACTATATTTCAGCAAATAAAAAATGAAATAGGTCATACGCATGATCACTAAGTTCAAATTACAGTTTAAATGATACCAGGAAGCGTGTTGGTAGTGAAGAATTTATTTAAAAAAAAAACTCAAACATTTGAAAGTATGCCAACCCAACGCATGATGTGAAATTTTATTTCGAGCAGGGGCTTACTATTCTCGGATAGTTGTATTCATTTACATGGGAATTATGCCGTTTAATTTAATACTTTTATGTATATCTACTCTGCCTGTATTGGTATGGGGTGAATTGAGTGGCTCTATAACCGATGCAGCCGGTCCCAAGCCCGGATAAAAGAGAAGGGATAGGGGAGTAACACCTCTAACAAAAACCAGGGTTCAACTGGCCCGGTTGATAGCACCCTGTAACGGCTCCTTGTCTAGGATTACAGACGAAGAAGTGTAGATGGTGCTCTTAAGCTGCAGTGAAAGCAAATTGTCTAGGAGAAGGAAAACTCCAAAATTAAATCCTGGCCCTCCAAGTCGGGGGTTGAGGAACCGGGCTAACTAAAATAAATGAAATAATTTATGAAATGAGTAAACTTAAATTGGACATCACAGTAATCACCGAAACAAAATGAAAGGTCCAAGGATCAGAAAACATCGGAGAATATGATCACGTCTATAGTGGGGTACCAAAGGAGACAAGAGCTCAACAAGGTGTTGCCATATTAATACGTAATAAGCTAAGGAAATATATAACTACTTGAAAGGCCATAAACGAGAGAATGATAAAAATGAACCTTACGATTAGAGGACACAAATGCACAATCTTGGGTATATATGCAGTAAATGATGACGCACCAGTAAACATTAAAAACGATTTTTTTGAGAAATTGAATATAGAGGTTGCAAAAGTCGGCACATCTCGAGAAATTATCATTCAACACAGAGACATACCCAAATACACATGGCGCAAAATACGAGAGGGTTAAAATCAATCATAGACTACACAATCAAACGACAAAAGACAAATATGATTGTACAAGATGGAAGAGTATTGAGAGGAGCTACCTGTGGAAGCGATCATCACTTATTAAAAGCTAAGATCACATTTGGAGTAAATAAACCTAAAGAAGAAAAAGAAGGAAATTAAAGGGAGAACGAAATACAGAAGAGGTATAACCTAATCAGCTTAGAACAAGAAAGCGTGAGAGAATTATACAGAAATAGATTAAATCAAAAGTTGGAAAATAAACAATTTAATAATAATGAAGAACATTACACTCACATAAAAAGGTGTCTCCAGGACGCAGCAACAGAAGCCATTTGATACCAAATCCAGAATCAAAGAAAACTTCCATATTGGTTTTACGAAGAAATAGAACAAGAAATAAAGAAGAAAAGAGACCAATATCAAAAATTCTTAAATACAAAGAATATAACGGATACAATAATCTACACGGAGTCTCAAGCTAAAGTACGAAAAATGATATGTCGGAAGAAAAATGAAGCATGGCAACAAAAGTGTAACATGATAAATTCACATCTAGGAGGACGAAGAAGCACAGAAAGTTGGAGAGTCTTAAAATCTTTACGACAAGATAAGAAGAGAGACATAGTGTCAGCAATAACAATGAATGACTGGGACCAATATTTTGAGAAACTCCTAAGGGAAGATAGACCACAATTTAAAGACAGCAACGAAACACAAAATATAAATATTTTAACTTCGCCCATACGAATAACAACGAAAGAAGTGAAAGATGTATGTAGATCTCCAAAAAATAACAAAGCACCGGGCCAGGTAATATCCCTGCAGAGTTAATTAAACACGGTACAATCAAACTATATACAAGTTTAGCCAAACTGTTCCAAAACTGCATTAATGGAATGACAACCCCAGAGGAGTGGAAGACATCATTCATACACACTACACACAAAAAAGGCATTGTTGTGACAAACTCGATCAATAGAATATACGGAAAAGTAATTAAAAACAGAATAGAAAGCGAATATAAAGACTTACTGGCTGAGGAACAGGCAGGATTTAGAGCAGGTAGATCTACTGTTGACCATGTTTTGCATTACACAGATAATTGAAAAGAAAATAGCCATTAAACAAGAAGTACATTTATTGTACGTGAACCTACGAAAGGCTTATGATAGCGTACCACATTATAAATTATGGGAAGCGTTAGAGAAAACAAACATAAGCATGAATTTAAAAAATGCGACATAGGAACTGTACGCTAATGCTAACTCAAAGGTAAAGGTTGGAAATAATTTGTCAAGGTCTTAAGCAGGGCTGCTGTCTCTCCCCGACATTATTAAAAATTTATCTAGAACAAGCTCTAAAACTGCGGAAACGCAAATGTAGAAATATGGGAATGCCAATTAACAACAATAGCATACACTTTGTCATTTGCAGATGATCAACTAGTGATAGCACAAGATTATGAAGATATTGAGTATATGACTCGAAAATTAATCGAGGAGTGTAAAAAATGGGGACTTGAAATTAATATCCAAAAAACCGAGTATATGTGTATCGGCGGGAAACAACAGGACCTCATATTGGAAGATGGAGAAGTTATCAAACATTGCAACACATATAAATATTTAGGTATAATCATCACAAAAGAAGGCAACGTAGACGACACAATTGAGGAGAAAAACAACCAAAACAACCTTTGGGATCAATCAATTTTTAATAATAACAAGCACAAGATATAACACAATCATTAAAAGTATAATTACCTGCAGTAGTGAAGTATGGTAAATAAAGGAAAGATACAAGAGAAAACTTAAGGCAACGGAAATGGATTTCTGGAGATTTTTGTCTATAAGTTTTTTCCCTTTCTCGTCCTTTTTTTTTAACTAGACTGGTCTATACAGCGAGATTCAATCCCAGCCCTACAAAGTTTTCAATATAGATCACCAGTTTTTTTACAAAATATTATAAAGTAAATTACATTCCCACGGTCCGTTCGGGAAATAAAGCAGGAGATCCTTAAGATGCCTACAATATAAACCTGTATTTTCCAGACGAGTTTTCGGAACTTACTTGGGTCAAAAACCTCTAAGTTGTGGTTACATTAAAACTTCTTTTTTGTATCTCAAGCTAACAAAATAGTAATCACCGCATAATAATAACGATTTCAACAATTTATTTCAGCAACAAAATTACATTTTTCTTCTTTGCCAGGTTTATTGAAAGCTCGTATTACGTATTTTCTAAACAAAAAACCACGTAAATATAAATGAACTTAAAATGGAAAACAACGGATATTATTTTTAAACGTAATATTAACGAGTTGCTTCAAATGCTTTATGAAATTAAAATAACTGCTAAGAAATTTAATGTAATGGTTATAATGGTATAATTGCGTACGTTTGGAACTTCTTCTATTGCCCTATCCACTTTGGACGACCGCCATTAACCATAACGTTTAGTATCTTATTAGCGATTTATCTAAAAAGTTCTACATCGGGCTTTCCACTTCCGTAAGATTTGCATCCATGAGTAGTTTCTTCTTCACCGTGGATCTCTTCTACCATAACACTCTTCCATCACCTAGTACAAACAAACAGCAGGAGATCATTCTCTAATAGGAAGGCGATCGGTGGGACGAACACGAAAACTATGGAACGATAAAGATTGTTTCTTATAGCTTTGATACGTCCTACACCTCCTAACCCTAAAGCTGTGAATTAAACTTATGTGAATATGTTTATTACTAGCTGAACAATATAAATTACAATCTACCAGCTGTAGGAGATTGTATCTCCCACAGCTGGGAGATACAATGATTACTCTGTAAAATCCCTCCGCACTGATTGGAATATTGGAATACTTTGCACCGTACACAAAAAAGGAGATATTTTTGAATGCTCTAATCACAGAGGAATTACGCTTCTGGTATGGCACCATATGCAGAACGAATAGTAGGAAAATACCAGGCTGGTTTTAGAGGTGGTAAATCGACAATTCATCAGATTGCAATCCTGAAACAAATTAAAAAAAAAGCACTGGAATATGGCGTTGATACTCATCACATATTTATAGACTACAAAGCAGCCTACGACTCTGTGAATAGAAGAGAAATGATGAAAGCAATGAAAGTGCTAGGAATACCAAATCAGTTGGCAAATTTAACAAAACTAACTCGTGAAAAAGTTAAACGTAGAGTACGAGTTCAGGCAAATCCTTGCCTACGCTGATGATATCAATATGGTTGGAAGAACGGAAAACGCTGTACGAGCATTAAAAGAATCAGCTACAAAAATGGGTTTACTAACAAAACGAAGTATATGAAAATAAGCACGCAACCACAAATCCTATGATCACTTGTTATAGAAAACGACGTCATCGAAGCCGTGAACGAATTTGTATACCTGGGAGCGCATCCTTAACACTGAAAAAAATAGTACCGCAGAGATAAACCGCAGAATTTTCACGGCCAGCAGATTTTGGGCTCAATCTTCTCCTTAAATCCAGAATTATATCGAGAAATACAAAAATAAAACTCTGCAATACAATAATACGCCCAGTCCTAACATATGGTTGAGAGACCTGGACTTTAACAATAAGTTACGAAAACATGTTAGGATAGGGACACTGGAGGGAATTTCTTAAGAAGGTTAGGACCCACGCAGGGTTTAAAACCAGAATGATATAAATATCTTTATTTGTTTATTTTCTTCCAGAGAAGAGAGTTTGTGTCTTCCATAACTACTTGATTCCGCCAGTAAAGGCTAGAAAAAAAAAGGAAATAGTGTCCTGTTTCCATAAAGTTCCTTTCGCTGCTTATTTTATAAATATTTGTATTAACTCGTATTCCTGAGTCGCAGATCTACGAAAGTTTTTCAGTTTCTAAGTTAGTTGTGTCTCTATGCTGGCAGAAAAATTTAGTCTTTTTCTTCTTTAAGTTCCATCTTCTATCAAAGTTCGGAAATTATCATGGCTATGCGGACCCTATTGGCTGTGGCTCTAAATAGTTCTGCATTACTGCATTCAAACCATTCCCTCAAGTTCTCAAGCCACGATATTCTTCGTCTTCCCACATTTCGTCTTCCTCGAATTTTGTCTTGCATAATAAGCTGCAATAATCAGTATCTTTGCCCTCTCATAACATGGCCTAAGTACTTAAGTTTTCTGCTTTTGATAGTCAATATTATTTCAGCTTCATTTCCTATTCTTCTAGTAACTTCTGCGTTTGACATTCTTTGAGTCCATGATTTCATGGATTCTTCTGTTTCACAAAAATTCAAAAGCGGCCAACTTATTTAGATGCACTTGTTTTAATGTCCATGCTTAAAAGCCATAAAGAAGAGTAGTGAATACGTAACACCTAAGCATTCTGAGGCGTAGTCCTAACCTTATATGCCGACAACAAAGAAACTTTTTAATTTTAATGAATGATGCACCTGCTATTTCAATTTGTGTCTTAATTTTTTTAGTTTGGTCTACATTTGATGTTATCCATGTTCCTAAGTATTTGTAGGTATCCACACTCTCAATTACGGTGTCCTCAACAATCAATTGGATGTGTGCATCTGCTAATTTGGTCATAATCATGTATTTCTTCCCACATTTCGTCTTCCTCGAATTTTGTCTTGCATAATAAGCTGCAATAATCAGTTAACTCGGTTCGCTATCTCCAGTCCGAACTGTCTAGTGAATTTAGTAATTATTTTTTTGTGAAGTTAGTTACTTTTTGACAGACTCGAAGTGGCTGGAAATTACTATACAACCAAGCACACGTATTTATAGCCAATATTAATAGTAAACAAATTAAATAGTATATAAAATAGAACTTTACAAATTACCGACAATCAATATTTATTTATCTGCACCATATAATAAATAGTTATGTTAAATTATAACAACTAAAATATATTTTTTAAATATATACTACCCAAATTTTGATGGGTTTAGTATACACTTCCACTATTTAGAATAATTCTTCTTTTTTTAAAGAAAGAAGTCTGCAATAGTAGGATACTTGAGCTATTAATACTGAGAAGTAGGAATTGTTGTGTTGTAGGTTTCCGACAATGAATCTGTCAAAATATGCCCGAGCTAAGCGAATGGAGTTTATCTTTGCCCTCTCATAACATGGCCTAAGTACTTAAGTTTTCTGCTTTTAAAAGTCAATATTATTTCAGCTTCATTCCCTATTCTTCTAGTAACTTCTGCGTTTGACATTCTTTGAGTCCATGATTTCATGGATTCTTCTGTTTAACAAAAATTCAAAAGCGGCCAACTTATTTAGATGCACTTGTTTTAATGTCCATGCTTCCAAGCCATAAAGAAGAGTAGTGAATACGTAACACCTAAGCATTCTGAGGCGTAGTCCTAACCTTATATGCCGACAACAAAGAAACTTTTTAATTTTAATAAATGATGCACCTGCTATTTCAATTTGTGTCTTAATTTTTTTAGTTTGGTCTACATTTGATGTTATCCATGTTCGTAAGTATTTGTAGGTATCCACACTCTCAATTACGGTGTTCTCAACAATCAATTGGATGTGTGCATCTGCTGATTTAGTCATAATCATGTATTTAGTTTTTTTCTAGTTCATCCTAAGTCCGTATTCATGACAGCATTCATTAAGTCATTGCATTACGTTCTGTAAATCATTGTTTTTATCCGTAATTATTACTGTATCGTCTGCAAAACGCAAGTTATTTAAAACAACTCCATTGATAGATATATCTTATATTGAATCTGAGAGCGCTTCTTTAAATACCGCTTCACTGTAGACATTGAAGAGTAGTGGTGATAGCACGCAACCCTGGCGGACTCCTCTCTGTATTTTGATATCTCGGGCGTTCTGGTTGTCAACTTTTACCTTGCCTTCTTGGTTATAAAAAATCATTTATAAACTGATGTAAATTATTATTGAGGCAAATTATTAAACAAATGATTGTTTACTGATTAAAAAGTGGTAAGTTTGATGACTACTACGATCTCCATGTGGATTTATATTTGTGTAACAAATTTATATTGTCATTTTATTTTTTATTTATTTTTTGTCTCTCTTTAATATTATATACCATATTTCAGCTCCGCTCTTTTGAAGAAGTATCAAGACAACAACGTTTTAAATAGTTTAGTCGATATTTCTGATCCAACTGCTGATTGGAGCTACATAAAGTGGTTAAAAACAATAACCAACCTTCCAATAATTGTTAAGGGAATTTTGACTGCTGAAGATGCTGTTTTAGCAGTAGAAGCCGGAGTTTCTGCAATATTGGTTTCCAATCATGGGGCTAGACAACTTGATACTGTACCTGCTTCAGTAAGTTCTATTGTTAAGATAATTTTTTTAATTTAGAAAGAGAATTTATACATTTCATATCTTGGATTTCTTAGTTTTAGATTTCTTAGTTTTTTTTTTAATGATGTTTCTAGGACATTTGCCGTTTATAACCAATTTGGTTCTTTCTTTTTATTTTCCCATTTTTTTCTAAACCTTTATAAGCTTTGTATTTACAGATTCTGTTCCAGTGTAATAATTTTATCTTTATTAAATTTTACTTCAATCTTTTTTTTACCAGAGTCTAGTAGTATAATATGTTTTAGCTTGTTAAATCATTTCCCTTTACATAGTGAAGTACACACATAAATCTATTAAAAAAACAAAGCTTTTATAATTCAAAAGTCTATAAGGGATACAAACTGTTTATATATGTCTTAATCATCGGGTTTTTAACAGAAAATTCTTTTTAAAATATATGACACTAAAATTATCTATATGAACATTTACTTATTTTGTAATATTTCATTCATAAAAAGACCGCTTCCTTCCTTTGGTATACTCAATACTTTTTACTAATATTTTATATATTTCTTCTTCTTCTTCTTCCTTACGCAGTTATCCTTATTCATTGACACATTGGTGCATCTAACTCTGTTTAACGCTCTCTTCAAATTCATTATCTTCTACTACACTGATCACCAATCAATGCACTACTGCCGCTGAAAACAGAGGAGGGTAGTAGTGTCTGGAGGCTCGGGAGACTGAGACCTCGGAAGCCCTGAAGAAGATATAAGAGAAGATGTCGAAAGCTCGGCGCAATGAGAATCAACGCAGTTCAACCCGGAAGACTGTCGAGTTTAATATTCATTTTTGTAATAGTAATAATTTTAGTTTTAGGTTTAATATATATATATATATATATATATATATATATATATATATATATATATATATATATATATATATATATATATATATATATATATATATATATATATATATATATGTTGATTTAGAGTATCAGCAATCGGTCAGGAAATAAAACTCTATTTGTTCAGTCTCAATATTTCGTCACGATTTTGTGACTTCTTCAGGAGAAAACTGTAAATTTATTAGAATAATTAATGATTATATGTAAACAAAATGAATATTTTAATACTTATAACTATAAGAATGAAAATTTAAATTTTTCTGGCATATCTAAATAAATGACATATTTTTGTTTGATTTTATTAAGGAGTTATGGTAACCGCAATATGTTATAGAGTGAATTCCCGTTGTACAATTTTCAGCGAGTAGGTTAAAATTGTACAACGGGAATTCACTCTATAACATATTGCGGTTACCATAACTCCTTAATAAAATCAAACAAAAATATGTCATTTATTTAGATATGCCAGAAAAATTTAAATTTTCATTCTTATAGTTATAAGTATTAAAATATTCATTTTGTTTACATATAATCATTAATTATTCTAATAAATTTACAGTTTTCTCCTGAAGAAGTCACAAAATCGTGACGAAATATTGAGACTGAACAAATAGAGTTTTATTTCCTGACCGATTGCTGATACTCTAAATCAACATTTAAAACAGTACGGTCGAAAAAATAATTTGATATATATATATATATATATATATATATATATATATATATATATATATATATATATATACAAGTTAAGAAACCAGAACTGCTAATTCAACTATAATAAAAGGACAGCGTCAGCATGCCACACCTCGGCGTCACCGAGCTTATAAATTTACTTTTGCATTGTATAGCGTTACTCTTATTTTGCATTTTACTGTAGTAAGTAGTCTCTTGTAAATAAAGTTCTTTTTAAAAATATCGTTCTTGGACTTAGAAACATCATTGGCGCAGTCAGTACAGATTTTCGGGAATTACGTCGCTAACCGTTACAAAAATCGAACAGTTTCGCGTAGTTTTTCGTTTTAACGATTTACCGGAAAACCGAACCTTTTGTGAAAGTGTCCAAGATCAGCTTTAGACAAGGTATCACCAAGACCTGGGGAAAGAACAAAATCGTCGAACCCTATAGGCAGCAGATTTAAGCAGTAGTTTCAACAAGACCTGGGAGAAGAACAAAATCGTCGAATCCTATAGGCAGAAATGCTGAAAATCTACATTTTAATGTAAGTGTTTCCTATTATTTCCATTTTATTTTCCATTTTATTATTTCCATATTTGAAAATACTTATAGTCAGAGAGCTAACGAAAGTAAACAATTTTTAAAGATTTTATGATGTTATGAGATATTTTTAATAAGAGAAAGATTATTATTACTATATTATATTATCATATTTTTGAAAATATTTTATTATATTGAAGTTGAAAGTTTTATATTGAAACATATTTTATATTTTATTACAATTTGATATATTATCTGAATAAAAAGAATAAATATTTAATGAGTGAAACTGATAGTAAATTAGATTTAAGTAGCTTTGTAGCAGAATTAAATTCAATTTTAGAACCAAATAGCGATAAAAATAACGAAATGGCTCAAACAAACTACCAATTGTTAAAACTTTGCTTAGATTCTATCCCAGCATATGATGGTAATCCACATACCTTAACCATATTTATAGAAAATTGCGAAAATTTAATAACTAATTTTGCTAGCCAAACAGACGGTACCTTAAATACATTTTTACTTCGAGCTATATTAGGTAAATTAAATGGAAGAGCTCAAATGTTAATAGGTTCTAGGACAGAATTAAATACATGGCAACTCGTAAAAGATGCCCTTAATCTTAGTTTTGGAGACCAAAGAGATCTCGATTGCCTTATCCAAGACCTGATAACGTTGAGGCCTTTCAAGAATGAAACCCCTTATAATTTTGGCATGCGATGAAAAGAAACACGTAGTTTAGTAACACAAAAATTAAATATGTTTAATATTAATGCACAAGAGAAATTAATTAGAATAAATAGTTACGATGACTTGTTTAAAAACTTACATTAGAGGCTTACCCTTATCGTTACAAACAAATATACGATTGAGAAACCCAGAAAGTTTAGAGAAAGCTATGAGCTTCGTTATCGAAGAAGAGAATTTTCTATATTCATTACAACGTGGAAATAATTTAAACTCACAAAATTCTTTTAGACCATCATCAGGACATAATCCTACGAGAAACAGTAATCCTAATCGAACTTTTATTCCTAGAAATAATTTTCAACAAAATCGCCCTAATATGAGATTTCCACCTTACCAATATCAAACCATCAGACCGCAATACCAAAATAATAATTTTTATCCCAACAATACTTTTCAACCACACCAAAATCACTTCCGAAATTTCAATAATTATAATTCTAATTTCAACCCAAGAAATTTCTACAATAATAATTCTAATTTCCGACCAAGGAACTTCCATACTAATAACCCTAATTTTTAACAAAGAAATGTTAATAATAAACACCAAAATCAAAATCAATATCAGCCAGAACCGATGGATACAAATTCACGAAATACTTCTTTAAGATCTAGACCACATTTTACCTCCACCCAATTATTTAATCAACAAATTAATAACGATCAAATACAATTCAAAAACCCCTTTGAAAATAATATTCCCACTGATTACGTACACCCAACTCAAAGTTCATTACCGCCTTACGATAACAATTATGAAACTCAATCCAGTCCTTATCGCAATCCAAACGAGACAAACGAAAGATCATATCACAATCCCACTCAAAATGTTGAAAACACAAATTTTTGCATGCGCCAAGAAAATTACAATCCGACATAATATATTTAAATACAACGATAGCAGATTTACCACATATTATTATTCCTGAACTTAATGCCAGATTTTTATTAGATACAGGGTCTTCCAAAAGTTTGATATCTCCACAGTTAGCGCATAAATTTTATAAAAATTTTATTTCTTACGAAAATTTTAATATACAAACGGCTCACCGAATTTCTATGCACAATGAAATAAATAATATTCCAGCTTTTAACATTTTTAAAGTAAATCAATATAATAAGTTTTATGTTTTTAAATTTAGCGAAAATTTTGATGGATTAATTGGTATAGATTTATTACAAAAATTAAAAGCTTCAATTAATGTCAACATGCGTCAAATGAAAACGCCTTATGTAATGATACCCATAATTTTTTAACTCAGTAAAAAGAATATATTATATCCCAAATCAACTTTTAATCATACCATAATTATTCCCCCTAGAACTAAGCAAGTAGTCAAAATACCGGTAAAATTAAATGTAGGATTAGGTATATTAGAATATAAGAATTTCGGTAAAGGAATCGAAATGCCTAAAGCAGTAGTTAACGTAAAAAATAATTTTGCTATAACCACTATTACGAATATAAGCGAATATAAGACAACGTTAAGTATTACTAAACCCTTTGATATAGAACCATTAGATATAGTAAATATAAATTTTATAAAAAAGATGGAAACTGATGAAGAAACGTCTATTGATGATGATAACATGTTAAAGAGGAATTTAAAAAATATAAGGATAAATCATTGTAACAAAGAAGAAAGAGAATTACTAAAAGCTGTGTTTCCAATATAGAGACATATTTTATTGCGAAGGAATACCCTTAAGTTTTACTAATAGTATTAAACATAAAATTAAACTCACTGATAATTCTGCAATATATACAAAATCATATCGTTTCCCGGAAGTTCACCGAGAAGAAGTTAAATACCAAATAAATAAGATGTTAGCAGAAGGTATAATAGAAGACAGCAATTCCCCATTTTCGAGTCCCATTTGGGTGGTCCCGAAAAAACAAGATGCTACAGGAAAAAGAAAATGGCGTCTAGTAATAGATTATAGAAAGTTAAACGAGAGAACCGTAGATGATAAATACCCGTTACCAAACATAACAGAAATTTTAGATAAATTAGGGAAAGCAAATTTCTTTTCGACACTAGATCTTGCAAGTGGCTTCCACCAAATAGAAGTAGACCCACAAGATGTTGAAAAAACAGCCTTAAGTACACCACAAGGTCACTTTCAATTTAAAAGAATGCCTTTTGGTTTGAAAAATGCACCCTCGACTTTTCAGAGAGTTATTGATAATGTTTTAAGAGGATTAACAGACGAAACATGTATAGTATATTTAGATGATATTTTAATTTATAGTACATCTTTACAAGAGCACCTTGAAAAGTTAAAAATGGTTTTCGAAAGACTCAGAAAGAGTAACTTAAAGGTACAATTAGACAAGTCAGAATTTTTACAAAAAAACAGTTATGTATTTAGGACATGTAATTACCCCTCAAGGCGTTAAACCAAACCCTGATAAAATCTCCGCCATAAAAAGATTTCCCATTCCAAAAACCCAAACTGAAATAAAAAGCTTTTTAGGATTACTAGGTTACTATAGACGATTTATAAAAGATTTTGCAAAAATTACTAAACCGATGACCAAATGTTTAAAAAAAGGTTCTAAAGTAAACCACGATAAAGATTTTATTGATTGTTTTGAAACTTGTAAACAAATCTTAACAAATGACCCCATTCTACAATATCCGAATTTTTCCCAACCATTTATTTTAACGACAGATGCTAGCAATTTTGCAATTGGAGCTGTATTATCACAAGGAAATGTTCCAAATGATCGACCCATTGCATACGCCTCGAGAACTCTAAATAAATCAGAGACAAATTATTCAACTATAGAAAAGGAGCTACTAGCAATTGTATGGGCCTGTAAACATTTTAGACCATACCTTTACGGAAGAAAATTTTATATTTACACGGATCACAAACCATTATCTTGGCTTTTCAGTCTAAAGGAGCCAAACTCAAAATTAATACGATGGCGTCTAAAACTAGAAGAATACGATTACAAAATTATGTATAAAAAAGGAAAACACAACACAAACGCAGACTGTTAATCTCGCATTAGAAGATGAATCAATAGTAAATAATCCTGGAGACGTAGACGAAGATATTTTAAAATACCTTAACAATTTTGCAGAAAATCCATTAGACCCACAACCTTCAACAAGTAATAATAACGACTCAAGACAAATTAACATTATTTCTGATATAAGAATACCTCCAGACAAAATAGATACACCAGACGAAACCTCAGATGAATCTACACAACATTCAACCGCAAATGAAACAACAAATCAAGGAATACCCATTTTAGACGAAATAATAAATAACAAAGTTCACCAAATTTTAGTGTACCCAAACGTTTACCCAAAAACCGATATAACTCATGAAACTTATCAAAACCATAAAATAATTAAAGTCAAAATTCCTGAAACTGATAATGAAAAATATATTTTTGAATTTCTTATGGCATACACAGATCTTAACAATACATTTTATTTATATTTCAGTAAAGACAACCTGTATAATGATTTTAATAAGTATTACCTAAAACATTTTTCTGAAAATGGTCAGAAACTAATTAAATGCACTAGATTAATTAATACAGTAGCAAACGAAGAAGAACAAATCATTTTATTAAAAAATTACCACGAAGGAAAAACTAACCATAGAGGAATTAATGAAACTTTCGAAAAATTACGTCAAAATTAGTATTGGAAAAATATGAAGACATCTATTACTAATTACATTAACGAATGTTCTATTTGCCAGAAAAATAAATACGGTAGACACACCCCCTATGTCCCGCTAATGCTTACGGAAACCGCCAGCAAACCTTTTCAAGTTGTTCATATAGATATTTTTACATATGACGGTAACAAATATTTGACTATGACGGACGCATTTACAAAATTTGCCCAAGCTTATTCTATTCCAGGTAAAAACGCGATTCATATTGCGAAATCCTTAATAAAATACTTCACTTCTTTCGGCATTCCCCAATTAATAATAGCAGACAAAGGTAGAGAATTTAATAACGAAGTAATAAAAGATTTATTAGCAATACACAAAATCAAAGTTCACTTTACTACTCCTGGCCACCATGAATCAAATTCAATAGCTGAACGAATACACTCTACTTTAATCGAACATTTAAGACTTCTAAAACAGACATATCCTAACGAAGATGACTTAATGGACTATGCTCTTATAGCTTACAATAATTCTATTCATAGTTCCACAAAATTTACCCCATTTGAATTGACTTTCGGACATACAGACTCTAGAAACCCCAACGAACTATTTCTTTCTCAAAATTTCTATTCCGAATATATAAATAATCATAAAGACAAATTAAAACACGTTTACCAAAAAGTACATGAAACTCTAACAGAAAATAAAACTAAAGTAATTAATAAAAGAAACGATCAAGGAGAAATAAATTCAGAATTCAAAATTGGACAAGTAGTTTATAAAGTTAATACCCAAAAACGTAACAAAAAACATCAACCATACTTAGGTCCCTACAAAATAACTAAAATTCTTGACAG